>NC_079294.1:36252460-36557986 GCF_023638135.1 Falco biarmicus | reverse complement strand
GTGAACCTTTGGGCCGTGGAACAAAAGTCATCCTGCATCTCAAAGAAGATCAAACTGAATACCTTGAAGAACGGAGAATCAAGGAGATTGTGAAGAAGCATTCTCAGTTCATTGGCTATCCTATTACACTCTTTGTACGTACCTTGCTCAAAATACTAAACACTACCACCTTAACTTGAGTTTTTGAAGTTTTTTAAGAAAGCAGTTGATGTGTATTTTGCTAATTAAAATTGTAACAGATGTTATGTGGATGTAGCTCTTGTATTTAATAGCTATGTTTCCAACTTATGTTGAGAAATCTTATTTTGGGAGATAAGGGGGGAAAAAAATGGTTTTTCCAAGCTAGTAGTTTCTGTCTCCAAACCACCGAGAAAATTAGCTATGGTTATTTATAGCTATCCATTCCTGGTAATTCAGTGTAATGTAACTATGGACTACCACATGAGCACATGGGAACAAAACACTTGCATTAGTTGAGTCTAGAAGGCAAACTTGATGTGTTGATGTAGTTTCTGGCTTTGTGAGACCAGAGGGAGTACTTCCTGGCTGTTACTGGTAAAACTTACGGGTTTCTTCTGTAGGTGGAGAAGGAACGTGATAAGGAGGTGAGTGATGATGAGGCTGAGGAAAAGGAAGAGGAAAAAGAAGAGAAGGAGGAAAAGACAGAAGATAAACCAGAGATTGAGGACGTTGGTTCTGATGAAGAAGAAGAAAAGAAGGATGGAGACAAGAAGAAGAAGAAGAAGATCAAGGAGAAGTACATTGATCAGGAAGAGCTCAACAAGACCAAGCCCATTTGGACCAGGAATCCAGATGACATAACCAATGAAGAGTATGGGGAATTCTACAAGAGTCTGACTAATGACTGGGAGGATCACTTGGCTGTCAAAGTAAGTTCTTGTGTGTCTGCAGGCACAATTGCACTTGGCACTGAAGCTGGAAGGTTGCTAAACATGCTGCTGAACTCTGATCTGTTGTCCCAGATCTTAATTCTCTTTAAGTTCTTACTACTTGCGGTGATGCTGTTTCATCAACACTTCACTGTGTGAGGGTGACACTTGTGCTACAGTTACTCTGATTACTATGAAGGCTGTGTTCATAATATTAACAAAATCTGCACTACGTGAAAGTGTGTCCACATGCTTTCCCAGTTTGTAGCTTAGTTCTCAAAAATTTCAGCTAAATGCAAATTGAGTTATTTGGGTTTGTAGCTTAGTCTTGAAAAGGCCTAGACTAGAGATAAACAGGATGGTGAAATGCAATTGTCCTTTTGTGTCACACTGGGAAGTGATGTAAATACACATGCTTCCTGAAGCTTAGCGTGTATAGTGTAGAGAACTGAAGTAAGTCTTCTGAATTGGCCTGCTTGTGTGGTAACAACTGCATAAAACTTTGCTCCATCTGGCAGGAGAAAGCCTTGTTCTTGACCAGTGACTTGCCTACTGTGTTTTTCCTGAAATCTCAAGTAGTTTACTGTCTGCCTTCTGCATTTCAAGAACTGCTAAACAGTACTGAAGTGAGAGCTGTCCCAATTGATCAAAACTTACCTTGCTTGTTTGCAGCACTTCTCTGTGGAAGGGCAGTTGGAATTCAGAGCTCTCCTCTTCGTCCCCCGGCGTGCACCCTTTGATCTGTTTGAAAACAGGAAGAAGAAAAATAACATTAAGCTCTATGTACGCAGAGTTTTCATCATGGACAACTGTGAGGAACTGATCCCTGAATATCTGAGTAAGTATATATTTGAGGAAAATGTTTCCCAAAACGTTGAACAGGATAAGTTCGCAACTTTGTTTCCCTGCATATGGTTGGGGGGGGGAAGACTTGAGCTTAAAACAGAGCTGATCAGGAAGCATCTGAGCAGTTCAAAGTACTGCTTAGTTTGTGTGGTCTAGAGAATTCTGTAGAAACAAATTCATGATTTTGAAAGGGTGAAGTTCCTTGGGTGGTGATGGGTTATGGTTTCCTTTGAGATGTGCAAAGCTAATTCTTACCCTGTGTCATCCTCTAGATTTCATGAGAGGTGTGGTAGACTCTGAGGACTTACCTCTGAATATTTCTCGTGAAATGCTGCAGCAGAGCAAAATCCTGAAAGTGATCCGGAAGAACTTGGTGAAGAAGTGCTTAGAACTTTTCACTGAGTTGGCTGAAGACAAGGAGAACTACAAAAAGTTCTATGAGCAGTTCTCAAAGAACATCAAGGTTTGTGGTGTTTCTAGTTTAATAATACTGATAGTAGAACTATTAAGGTTTTTTAAGTCTGAAATACCAAATTACCGTAATTTTAGATGTAAAGGAATCACATAGTTTCTACTTGTGCTCTTGTACTCCTGTAGCTTGGTATACATGAAGACTCTCAGAACCGCAAGAAGCTCTCGGAATTGCTGAGATACTATACATCTGCATCTGGTGATGAGATGGTTTCTCTGAAGGACTATTGCACTCGAATGAAGGAAAACCAGAAACATGTCTACTACATTACTGGTGAGTTGGGCAACACAAATTTTCTGTAAAAGCAGGTACATCTGTAGAAAATGGAAAATAGCAGTTTTCCTGGTGAATTCAGAACTACATTGGGGTGACCACATAGTGTAGGACGTGCCTTGTCAGGCTTGCTGTGGTTCCTTACTGAGGGACTGTGTCCCATGAGGACAGCACAACCAGCTACAGGTAATGGTGCCCCTTGTGCAGCCAGCTTACGCACTATTTATTTTCACTGTGAGCCCAGAAATTAGGCTTCAGTCTTGGAGGTGTCTTCAGGGTAGCTTTGTTCAGGCTTGAGCTGATAAATTTGACCAGGAGTATCTGAATTCAAGAGCCAGTGCTCAGACTAGGTTTACTATTTGGGCATCAGATACCAAGGCTTTTTCTCAAAAGGTAAATGCTGTGTAGGGCTTCCCTGGTCTGGTTTCTTCCTTGGCAGGAACACTGGTGAGCATTTCTTGCTTGGCATTCCAGGAAATGTAAATAGGCTTTGAAACCACTGAAGTGTATTAAACAAGCTGTGGTGTCAGTTTGAAACACTGGAGTCTTCTGGCCAGCCTAAGCTTTGCAGTAGCCTGTCACACCTGTTGTGTGCCCCTCTTGTGGTTTTTTTTTTAATGGAAGTGCTGCATAGGCTTTTCAGAAAATGAGTTATCTGCCACACTACAGGTCTGAGGCTCGAACAAGAACTGTGGCATTCTTGTTTCTTGCAGGTGAAACAAAGGATCAGGTGGCCAACTCTGCTTTTGTGGAGCGTCTTCGTAAACATGGGCTGGAAGTGATCTACATGATTGAGCCTATTGATGAGTACTGTGTGCAGCAGCTGAAGGAATTTGAAGGCAAGACCCTGGTTTCTGTAACAAAAGAGGGTTTGGAGCTTCCAGAAGATGAGGAAGAGAAGAAGAAACAGGAAGAGAAGAAAGCGAAATTCGAAAACCTTTGCAAAATAATGAAAGACATCCTCGAAAAGAAAGTAGAAAAGGTAATAGTAGTACACTCTTAAGTGTAACGGGCTTAATGATCTGGAAGTTGCTGCAGAGAAGGGTCAGATAGCAGTGTCTGTAAAAGTTACCTTTTCTGAAAGAGCAGTTCTCTGCAAGACAGGGCTTTAATAGATACAAGGTATGATTTTGGGTTTTAGTCAGGTTGGTATTGTGGATTCTTCAGCTCTAGCTAATGAGTCTCACGTCTTGCATGCCATGTAGCACCATTTTGAAGTTGAACCTTGGTTAAATCACGGAACTGTAAATCAAATGACAAACCTAGGGCTCTGTATTTGGTTTTCTAGGTGGTTGTGTCCAATCGTTTAGTTACTTCTCCGTGCTGTATTGTAACAAGCACATATGGCTGGACTGCCAATATGGAGAGGATCATGAAAGCGCAGGCTTTAAGAGACAACTCCACAATGGGATACATGGCAGCAAAGAAGCATCTGGAGATTAATCCTGATCATTCCATCATTGAAACACTGAGGCAGAAGGCAGAGGCTGATAAGAATGACAAGTCTGTGAAGGATCTTGTCATCTTGCTGTATGAGACGGCACTCCTGTCCTCTGGCTTCAGTTTAGAAGACCCTCAGACACATGCCAACCGCATTTACAGAATGATCAAACTTGGCCTGGGTAAGTCAGAAACTGTCCTGTCTCCCCTAAAAGCCTGGGTGTGGTTCCATGCCCTCGTAGGGTGTGGATCTGTGTGCTGCTTTATACTTGTGGAAGGAGGTTCCCTCAGATCAGTTGAAGGGCTAGAGGGGATAAAAGTTTGAGTAACGGTGCACGTGTTTCCTGTACAGGCATTGATGAAGATGATGCTGCTGCAGAAGAAGGTAGTCCAGCAGTTACTGAAGAGATGCCGCCTCTTGAGGGAGATGATGACACATCACGCATGGAGGAGGTGGATTAAAACAGTTTACAGGAACTCATGAATGTTTCCTTGGCTAATACGAATAAGTTATATTTTGTATATTATGAATGTTACCTGCCAAAAAAAAAAATCTTGACACTTTGTCTGCATTCCCTCTTTATATTTATTTTCAAAGATGTTATACCTTTATTTTTGTTACATTGCTTTTTCAGCTGATGTGAGATACAAATGCCATTGAGGGAATACTTTCTTTAACACTGTACAACCCTAAACAGGCAAGTAAGGAGTAGTTATTTTTGTCTGTATTAGCTGGTTGCAGGTGGCAGGGTTTTTGACTTATTCTTAATTGCCAGAGATGTGGGAAAGAAGTAACAAAGACGGTATGATACCAGGATGTTCAAGTTTTGTTTAGTGTTACACAGCTCTTCAACTCTAAATATATCTAACATACAGTACCTAGTAACTAGGTATCTAGGAGAGCTGAAATACTTGGGGAAGCTTTAACCCTTTTGCTCCTAACAAGGTCTTGATGTTTAAAGTTGTTTTTTATACTGTTTAAGGATTCTGGATTGCACTCTACCATAGAATAGAATCCACTGTAAATCTCTATTGTGACTTATGCAACTCTGCATGTACAGTTCAAACCTAGAACTGTAAGAATAAAAGTGTTAAGAATGAGTTGTGCTGCTGACTTGTCTGTTAACGCTGGGAACAAAACCTGCTGTCCTCTTTGTATCAGTTGCCGCTTTGGATCATGAGTACTAGCTGCTGGCCCAGTAAATCTGCAGCACTGCATGTTTTTTGCCATGTTGCTCCAAACTAGTACCACATAAAAGCAGAAAAGACAACTTCAGGTGCCAGCCTGATGCATCGTGCTGTACAGAGTCTTGCATGTGAAGTTGGGTGGTCAGCACTACCTCACCAGGCGGTCAGGGGGCTGCTGGGCTGTCCTGTGTTCGGTGTTCCTTGGGCTTGATCTTCGAAGGACTAGTAAAGGGAGAGTTAGTAGCCAAGGTCAGCAACTTCCACTGCCTGCTGGGCACCTGGTGCCAATGAGATGGCCTGCAGTGACTTGGGGACAGTTAAAACGCCTGCCTGGTACTTGCAGCAAGCCTGAGTTTAATGAACATGTTGGGGAGGAGTGAGGGGGTAAAGGCAAGTTGAGCATCCTGTACTGTGCATTCGTCGAGTCTTAATTTTCTTTCCATTTCTTTCCATAACACAATTTGAGCAGTTTTCCAAGGTAAAGTAACTTGCGTATGTTAATTGAACAAGACGTACAAAGTGGGTATAATTTACTACATAGTGTTAAAGAGATGTACTAGCTCTGGGTTTGTAGCACCCACCTCGTGGTAAAAATGCTTTGGCTCTGTGTGAGATGGGCTCTTTGCATCCTGGGAGCCAACACTGGTGACTGGGGTTGTGTTAACTGGGTTACCCAGCCTCAGCAGGGAGATCCTCCAGTAACTGAAAATGGGTGCTACTTGTCCTTGGTCAGTCAGCGTCTCACCTTCAAGTAAGGAAACATGCTGTTCAAAAAACAGCCTCCTACAGCTCCCAGCGCTTCACACGCGCTGTTAGGTACCTGGAGTTTGTCAGCCTGTTCCAGCTCCTGGTGGCCTAGAGGAATTGCCTCACGGCACCTACACATAGCTCGGAGTCCTGGCTCAGCGCGTGTGGGGCGCTTGTCTTCCCCACCTGCCGTTCCATGTCCTTGGATGTCCAAAAGCAGTTCAAATTAAGGACGGCAGAAGAGATGGGTGAAAGCAGGGAGCGAGGTGAGGTAAAGTAATGGCAAAACGTGGAAATAATTTACTCGGGCAGTGAGGGGAGAGATGTAGTTCCCTCTGCACCACAGCTCAGGGGCTGGGCAAGATGAACTTCAGCGTTGCTCTTGCTCGTTGCGCTCCCGGCAGCAGGACTAGCATGCGATGTCTTCATGTCCCATTACCCTGTACCATAGCAATGAACGTCACCATGGTAGTGAGGATGACATCGAAAGGGACGCAGGCTTCCAGCTCATGACAGGAGTTGCACAGTTCAAGTATGTCTGTACTGACTGGCAGTTGGCGTGCATGAACAAAGCGGTGGCCAGAAGGTAAATGCTTCTGTCTTACATTGGTGATGCCCTGTTGGTGTGCTGGCTTTTTGTTGAGGTAGTAAGGACACTGTTCCCGCAAGTTCTCTTGCTCGGCTACCTGTTGTAGCAGTTCAGAGTCTTTGGACAGTAGGTAAAAGTGTTGCAGAGCACCGCGGTGGCCTTTGGGAAAGGCTGGGTGCACTAATAACTTCTTTTCAGGGCTCTGTGTCCCTGCCAAGAGGCCCATGGTGCCATACTGCTCGGGGCTTACAAGGTCATTCTTCTAAGTAAGAAACACAACAAAGTTCAGCAAAGGGTTGGGAACTGATCCTAAAATAAGTTTCTCCTTATTTGAGCTGCAGGACAGTGGAACTGTCCACTTGGAATTCCAAGTGATGACAACAACGTGGCACAGCTCGGGGGTACGCTCTCCTTGCCCTCCCGGTTTAGAGCTTACGCTGCTGATGATCAGAGGTTTCGTTAAAGCTCATCAGAAAATTTTTCCTGTTGATGGTCGTCTTTTGCAATCAGACCGGGGTTAAGGCATTAGGATCCTGAATATGGAGGTACTTGATTCTACTGCTTTCTCTGGAGAGGAAGCCTATTCTGTGTTTGGTTTGGATTTTTGAAACTTGGGAGCTAACGTGCTGGTGCCTCCGTTGCTCTAATGAAAGGCTCCCACCACTGCGTGCCACACAGTCTAATAAAGTTTGGATGGCAGCAGAAAGGGAAAAATAGCTTTCATTGTCCTAGAAATGGCAACAGTCAATTGAACCTGATGGATTTCCAAATATGACGAGGAAAGGAGCAGAAAAAAAATAACACTAGTAATTTCTGTGCTGTGATGAATGGGGGGGGCGGGGGGGGGCGACTGCATTTTTTTGTGAAACACAAATGCATCTAGAACGTGGTACTCGTAGCCCCTGTACATAAACGCTATAGCATTCGTGGCCAAGGATGTGTCTTGCCCATGAGGAGTTTTTTCATGCATTTTGCATTCATTTACAGCTATGAAGTGTCTGTTCATTCATGTTCTTGGTTTGTTTCTGGAGGTCTTAATTTGGCAGTAGAAGCCTTGGCAAATAGGTCAGATGGTTCTGCCTGTGCATTGATTAATCAGTATTTGCTTAATAGTGAGGGCACCCTAAAGAAAGAGTAACTTTAATTTCAAATCTGTTTGTATGTTTGTGGTGCTTCATTATGTAGTGATCTCGCTTGATTGTTCCTTATTTTCAAGAAAACAAACTTTACCTAGGAAACATCTGAATAAGTCACACTGGACAATTAGAAGTAATGTCAGACAAAGACTTGGTTTTGTTCTAGGAAATTGTATAAAACACTGTATTTTTTAAAAAAATAAGGCTAAAAAAAGAACTGGTGAGTAACACACCCATCTGAAGTGTGGCTGGTGCAAGGAGGACTGGATGTATCGGAGGAGCATCCAGTATCCTTAGCAGCAGCGGTGGGAAGAGGACATGGAGACACGCATTCTTTCCTATCAAGGTGCTGTTTCACAGGGCGAGGAGGAGGAGGGTGCAGGGCAGAGGCTGTTTGGCTTTACACTGCACAGCGTTCTCCTGATTCAAACCATTAACCAAGCATTTAATTATTAGTGCTTTAAAATACACTTGTTTCCAAGTATATTTAACTACGTCGGTTTTTTCTTACCTATTTATGACTGATTGTAAATGATACTTGTTGAGTTGCCCATCTATACTGGAAAAAAACATAGTCCATAATAGCTCCTAAAGCAAAAAAACCTCATTTTTCCCCTGAGGAGAGGCATTTTCAGGTACTGTTCCGCTAGTTTTTCCTGAAGCAGTACTTTCAAAAGCTGTTAACAGGCTTCTGTTGCAAAGTAGAAGTTACATCAAGAGATGCGTAGAGATTTCTGAAATGCTAACTGTGATAGTCTCTCCTGCAAAGTGCTACTGCGGCTTGTGCTCTTGCTTGCTAAAATGTTGTCCAGCATTCCTGCTTTGCTTTTGCTGGCCCCTGTGGGAGGCAGTTTTGCACGCTGGAAGTCTGGGAAACCTCCCACCCAGCTGCATCTCAGCGATTCCTTCGGTGGGAAACGGACCTGGCAGCACAGAACGTGCCTCGCTCATTTGGAGTAATTGTATTTTAGTTGTTATTTGCTTATGGTGGTTGCTCAGGAGATGCACCATGTCACGCAGATCGTGGTATGAGTTTTGCTAGCAGTAAGCATCAGAAAGGAGTTGATCCTCGACTGATGCACAGTGTGCTGGAGGCAGTAGAATTGGGAGATGTTTTCCATTTAGAAGTTCCACAACTTACTCTTACACCTGGAAACGGCCCTGCCAGTTACAGAGTCCCACAGTGATACTTACATGGAGCCAGAAAATGGTTTTCAAACGCCAATGGAAGTAACTGGAAAGGAGACAGCTGCTTTTCCATTAAAATTATTGGAATCATATGAACTGTCTTGGAAATCTAGAACTACTGCAGAGTTTGAATGGCCCCGGATGCTTGAATGCCCTTCACCCATGAGTACTGAGCCTTATAGATCTGTGGGATTTCTGGAGAACTCTTATTACAGCTGCTCCGCTACCAGAGTGGTGACGTGTGTGAACAAGAAGCAAACATTTCCAATTCTAGAATGTGCTGGTGAAAAATTAAGGGAAAAATCCCTTTGTGTGCCCTGAAGTAGGTATGGCTGCTGCTATACTAACACTAACACCAATAATAGTAACAATAGTAATAGTAGTTGTAGTAATAGTAATATCGTTGTCATCATCATCATCTACAATACTTGGTCCTGTCATTAATGTACTGTGAAATGTCTGAAGTTATTCTAAGGTTCCTTTGTCCAGTGGTTTAAATTGTGTAGTAGAATTAAAACTTCAAACCCATTGTTACAGATAGGGCTGGGTCTTGCTTACTTCATGAAATCCCGTGGTAGATCCATGCCGAATCTAGGCAACTGCAACAAAAGGCCTTATCAGTTTTAGATGATTGAGAAGGACAAAGTCCATCTCACTGTCCCAATTATTGCTGTTTCTGTTAGAATCTTAAAAGAAGTGCTGGTTGATGGGGTTGGGAAGACAAGGCTTTGGGGAAGAGCCACCCCCTCCTTCAGATGTCTGGGTTTTTTCCAGGGAAACAAAAGCACAGGTACAGCTAGATAGGGAAATACTGTGGGGTTTTTTTCTTTCTTTCTTTCTTTTTTTTTAATTAAGAATAATGCAGTAGGTGACATGTTGAAGTATGACTGGGACGTTCTTGTTGCCTTCTCTCCCAGCTTGTTCCTGAAGCATTTGAGTGAGGCTGTACCTTTACAGTGTGCTGACCATGGCTCGCTTTCTTCAGGTTCTTCAGTGGATGAGCTGGAGAGTTTGCCATGCTAATCCCTTCTGGAGTTAATAACTTAAGTGCATTTGCTGCATTTTATCAGTTTGGTACAATAGATTATTTTAGTCGTTTTCTGGAAGTGTATATATTAATTTTGGTCAGAGCTTATGTATGCGAGGCAGATCTGAAAACGAAGCGTTAAGGAATTAGGAATTACACCCTTTGGTCCCGTGGTGTGCTGCCCATGTGGTCATAAAAGGTATCTGGCATTTGACAGTGCCCTGAGAGGAGAGGCGTTTTTTATTTTGCTACTGTAAGTTATGCAAATATGTCTGTATGCAGCATCTTCATTCCCAAGCCTGCAGAGCGCACTGAGAAATCAGCCCAGCAGCCAGACGGTGGCTTATCGGGTAGGTGGGATGGTGTGTGTCAGCCTTCAGTTCCACTTCACAGGCTGCTTCCTTCAGGTGATGCAGTTCATGGTGGAACTGAGCTAAGAGAAGGAGCGTACAGAGGCCATTCAAAAGAAAAAAAGAAAAAAATAATCATCGTGTTAGTCACGTATAACCGGGGTTTTAAGAAAGGGAGGCTGCATATATTCACACTCCGATCACCTTCCTGGCCTCCTCAGTGTCCTAATTACAAGATCCCAGTCTTGTACCCAAAGAAGTGGCTGAGGGAACAGAGGCAGCCAAAATGCCTTACTTTTACAGCCTCAAAAGAGGGGGTGTGGCTGCCCCAGGGACATCACTATAAAATACTTCATCTTCAGAACAGCATCGCCTGTCAAAGAAATCTATGGGTGACTCTTCAGTATTCATGAACAAACTTGGAAGTAAAACAGCAATGGTCCAGCCTCTCTAAATGCCAGCATGGCTTCCTGGGCTATTAATACTCTGCTACAGTGAGAAGTTTGGGGGTTTGCTGGGGATTTTTTGAGAAAACGCAGTACCTTTCTTCCCTGGCCAGCTGTGATGTTGCAAAAGCAGGGCGAAGAAAACGGACATGGCAGCTACGTTTTGCAAATGGGGAAACAAGGTTTAAAAAGGGCTTTTTCCAGGGTCTATGATTCCATGCATCAAGACACAAAGTCAAGAACTGAAGCTGTTGTTTTCTAACCTCCAGTTCAGGTCTCCAGGTGATGCTGTTCCTTACATGCGAGAGAAAACTAAGGACCTTAACAACTCCTTATGGTTTCTGTACCATGTAATACCCAGTATTTCGGATATGTTTCCTGGGGAACATTCAGAACAGCTGCCTCTGAATATAGCACTTCTGTACTCACAGACTGGAGGCACCAAGGACATTTGTCTCCCACACCCTTCTGTCGTGCATCGCAGGGAGAAGACTTCACGAAGGTAAGGGTGGGATGTTATTATGTGGAAACAGCCATGAGTACAGGAATTCAAAGGCTGCCCTCTCTCTTCTTCTTTTTGTGAAGAATTAACAGCCATATATTGGCAATACTAGGTGCAGTAGCACTTTTTGAGGCAAACTGTGGGAATGAGGAGACTGCAGCAGCAGTTGTACTTTGGCCGTACCTCCAGTCATATACTGCACTGTATGTACAAATATATATGAAGTAAATGATAAAAGCCAATTTCTGTTCTGCAAAGCAGCTGTAAACTGTGCTTTTACTGTCTTTGCTCACAACTTGATTTTAATAGGAAGTGGAGTCTATAAGGTTTCCTACACTGGTCGTAGGCAAAAACACACAGTGTGAGAGAGACCTTGCAGTTTCTGCAGCCTCTTGTTTCCAGCTTCCCACAGTGCTCTCAGGCTTGACTGAAATGTTCTTGATCACTGTCTGGTGGTGGGTTGGCCATATGGCCAACCAGCTGCAGATCTTCATTCTCTGATCTGCGCTGGCTTCATCTGATGAACTTAATTTGGATTAGGTGTCTTGTTTGGATTGCTCCCTATTGCAAATGAAGTAAAACCCCTTTTACCACAATACAGTCCCACCTTGCATTTAAAAAAAAAACAAAAAACGTTTTATGTGTGAAAGACGCAACTCCTAATATCTAAATAGCACAAGCAATACTGGTGTTGGGCTTCATTGCCAAACAGCAACTCCAACAGTATTTGAGAATTAACATTTAGAGATAGGCACTGCCCCCCAAAGACAACTCGTAGTAAGACGTGTGTGCTTCTGCCAAGCCCTCTGCCAAAATTAATAGAAAGATCTCTGCTCATTCTGATCCTGCCTGTAGGTACCCTGAGAATAACCTTTCTTGTCTTTGGCTGGCAGCTGGAAGCGGATCAGCAGCAGGAGCAGATGAGTGCCGACAGCCACAGAGCCCCTGGGATGCGTGGGGGCTGTCCGGAGGCAGGGTGATGCTGGTCTGAGAGTAAAGGGAGAAAAAAGCACTAGGAGGTGTCAACTGGGCTCTTTGGGCAGGGTGGAAAACTGTTATGGAAGGGCTGTGACTTTAATTAAAAAGGCTCATCTTGCTTCATCTTGACCTTCAGAGACTGGGAGTTCATTCAGTTTTGGGTTTTTTTTCCTAAAAGTTCACCACCTTCTGTCCCCGTGCAGAAAAAGTATTATTTGCCTGATTGCTTTGGTTTCAGCCCCCAAACCCCAGCTGAAGCACCCAGGAGGCTGCAGAGTTGCACTTGGAAAGCCAAAAGCCCCAGTTTGTCCCCTACCCTTTGCATTTCTTATGGTGGGAGGTTTGGCTGGAACAAGATATCTGTGACTCAGATACGGTTCGCTGTGAATCAGTTCGCTGTTCACGGCTCGCAGATGCAATCTGCAGCTAAATGATAATCATTTCCATTGACTAATGGGAGATATTCGAGATTATCAATTAATAATTCAACATAAACTGCCACCTAAATCTGCTCCCGAAGACGGCAATCCTGGCTGTTCTGCGAGCAGAAGGTGAGACATAGCCCTTCCCTGACGGACATGCAACCTCAGGCAGCCTCTGCTCCAGCTGTAGTGCTGGCTCTGCTGCCCCAGCCCCAGAGCTTTAAGGGGTTTTTTCATCTTGGACAAATGAGATTTTTACATTTTTTTCCTCTAGCACATTTCACAGCAGACAATCCAGTACATTTGGTCTCTGTATGTAGAAGTCAATGGTATTTCAAATGGCGGGGGGATTAGTTTTTTAAGGAATGAGAGAGATGCAATTGTCATTTATTAGATGGAAGTTAAAACAGCGAGGCTGAACTGATCTGCTGAGAGAGGTTTCCACGGTGCTGGCCTCCGAGGGCACCCTGTGAAGCAGTGGGGGACAAGGAGCAATGACACCGTTGGGAACAAGAGAAGCGTGTTACCTGAATTCCCAGCTGGCCAGAAAGCCTGGGCTCGGGGGAAATCAGAGCTACCTGGGGCTGGCGCAGGGTCTGTGCAACATCAAGTGCTTTTCCCAAGGTGACGAGGACAGCCAAAGCACCGAGCAGCAGTACAGCAACGAACGGCTCCAGCAGGCATTTCTGTGCCTCTGAAACCCTCTGGCCACCCTCCTTGGACATACTGCACCAAGCAGGTACAGCTGAAAGCCGCCCCGGCTTGGTGACAGCATTGCGTGTGTGCTTTAAAAAGCAGAATCCCAAAACCTTCCTTGGAAATCTGTCACCTTCCCATAGCTCTACTGCCCGGCCCCTTACAGCCAGGTGTTGGCAGTGGGTTCCTCATGCACACCATGGCCTGGCCTCCACGTCACCGTCACAGTTCCATCTGCAATCCCTCACAGACCAGCAGTCCTCTTGAGCCCCAGGCGCTGGGGCCTGCTTACTCACAGCTGTTGCCCATAAAGCATCAGTAGCTACCGGTGGACAGGCTCTTGTGGGAGCAAGTACCCCAGGCCACCTGTGTGGATTAAGGATGATGATTGTAGGTGCTCATTCAGCTCAGGTGGCTCTGCAGGCACCACACAGTGCTTCTCAGCTCCCACCTTGGGGGTGTGTGGGACGTTTTTGGCTGCTGTGCTCTGCTTTGAAAGTGGCTGGAGAATCCAGAGAAGGGGGAAGAACCATCAGATGGTGCTGGCATGGGTAAAGAAGGTCAGGAGATGGAAAAGGAGGTGTCTGGGAAGAAAAGAGGTGTATGGGATAGGGCCCAGCTTAGCTGGAGACAGAAATGGGGTGGAAGGCTTGTGGAGTCTGAGCTGCTCCCAGTGCAGCTGCTCTCGCTGTCACCTCCCCAGGGACTTGTTCCTGGTGCCTTTTCAGAGCAACAACCCACTGCTGGCTTCAAAGTGAGATGCTTGTTTTACTAAGGCTTTTATAAGTATTTTAAAATTAATCTAAAAATATAGTACCTTCTGTGTTGCGTGGGAGGATTAAGAAAGCCGGATAGGAAGGAAATAATGGGAAGGACAGGACTCGATCTGAAAAAGTAAAAAGGATTAGTTCCTCATTTCCCTATAAAAAGGAGAAGAAAGGGAATGGATGGCCTTTAAAGGGTCAAATCGGATCTGTGTCTTTGTGAAAAATGGGCCTGATTCTTAGTTCTCTGGTAAATCTGAAAAAAAATTACTATACTTGGTATTTAAAAATAGCAAAATTGTTGTTGTTCCTTTTCTCAGTGAGTGATGGCCAGTAAGGGTGGTGGTATCTAAGCCCTCCACATCACACCTGATGGATTGTAAGTGATTAAGAGAGATGCTCAGAAAGCGTTGTGTGTCCAGCCGCATCCATCTGTCCAGCAGACGGGAGGTCACCTGCTGCAGCACGTGGCGGGAGGAAACGTCTCCGAGTAGCCCGGCTGCCTCTGGAGGGGAGGGGTGGGTGTCCCTCTGACTACTGATATCTTCCGCCAGCCTGAAAGTCGCGTGAATGACACAGGGCTCCAGGACATAAATCTGTGGGAGCAGAGGGGGAGCATCGCGTCAGGCCTGGCAGGCTCAGCTGTAGATGGGTGTGCGTGTCTGTGTGTACGTGTGCTCTCTCCATATATATATACACACACATCACACCTAGAGAAATGTGATGCCTGGAGGGCTCAAGCTGCCGTGCTGTTCCGTGTGCATTTCTGCTGTAGACCTCCATGCAGCTGGCTCTGCTGAGCGCGCTGTGAAGGGCCACCTGGAGCCTCCAGCAGTGGCCCCAAGTGCTGTCGCAGGAGGACTTTACTCCCTTTTTTGCCTTGTTTCACTCCCATCTTTTTCAAACGGGTGCAACCCGCAGGCTGAGGGAGCTGGGGTGGGGGCGGGGCGGCCGGGGCCAGAGCTATAAAGCTGGAGGCAGGTGAAGGTGCCGGGAGCAGGATGGCCGCAGCTGGGAGCAGGATGGCCGCAGCTGAGAAGAGGCAGCAGCGCAGGAAGAGGCGTGGGGCTGGGCAGCCCATGGAGGGTAGGGGGCTGAAGGCAGAACCTGCAGCAGAATCCTGGATGGGGGGGATACACACACTGAATACCCAGGTGGGAGGGCTGGGATGGAGGGTTGATTCTCAGCATGGCTTTGCATTTGTCCCTCTCTGGTATGGTTTGGTGTCCTGAGTAGAAATACCTGTCTGAAGAGTCAGAAAACTTGTAGTGCCTTTAACAAAAAAAGGGGAAATGAAAAAAAAATTCCACTTTACAGAGTATAAGCTTCTTTTCTAAAAAAAATTAAATTCTTATAACACTGTGTGAAGGGCCAGTGAATCAGGTCATCGTTATGGTAGAGGCCAGTGGCTTTTTCCTGTTTGTTTTTTAAACAGAAACTGCTTGTTTGAGAACTTAACACAGACTTTGTAAAGGATTGAACAACCTTTCTAGCATAAAGGGAGTTACTATGTCCGGGCAATTTATCTACAAGAAGATTTCCTCTAATGTGCTCTCCTACCCTCTGCCTGTTTCAGTAGATGCTCAGGAGATGAAGGATTCTGTTAAAATCCCAGGCTACGTAGAAAGACTGGCACATAAATACATGGTAACTTTTTTTTTTTCTAATTGCTGCTTTTCTATCTCCCTGTTGAAATACAATTTAAAAAGTGTTAGTTGCTTTGCAATTAGCCTGATAGGGCAGCTAGGTCTGCTAGAAGGTATATGAATGTACATGCTAGAGTGTATGAAGAACAGGTGAGGATGAATTAATTCAAATGGTGTCACCTGCAAAGGAACAAAAAGGGAGGGAGGAAGCTATTCCACTTCTGTGCTACCACCTGGGGAATAAGGGTGAGGAGCTGCTTGTTTGTGTAAGGTCTCTGTAGTAAGAGCTTCAGAAAAAATGAGAATGTAGTTTTAATTATTTATCTGCAGTTACGTTTCTGAGACAGAGGCCCACCAAAGGCAAAGAAGCAAATAGAACCTCAGTGCAAATCAAAAAACACATTTCCTGAAGTTATTTGCAAACACAAACTGTTCCTAGCAAACACAAGGCATGTTCTGGATAGCTTCCCATTGTATTTTTGGGGGGGCAGGACACTTCCATTTTTCCCTTATGTCTTGCTTGCACAACCCACCAGCACAAGTGTGGGATATTTGGAAGGACAAGCTGGCTTCAGAGGGGAAAGCTTTGGAGAAACGCAGCACCTACAGTTTGCACTAGAACTTCAGCTTCAGCCCAAAGCTGTGGTTATGTCTACTTTGAGTAGCATTTCTTTCCCTTCCTCCCCTGCAGCAGAAGTGCGTGGTGGAGTCAAGCACAGAGTCCGAGTCTGAATCCAGCGTGGAGGTAAGGACCAGCTCTTTGAAGTGTTTTGATGGTGATGGGATTCCCTGATGGGCAACCAACTCCTCCTGCAGCCTTAGCAGAGGGAGGTCCCAAAGTGCGGTACCTGGGGTTGTTTGTTTTGTGACCCTAAAAGGAACAGCAGAACCCCCCCAACAACGCCAAACCCAGCACCGTTCTACCCATCAGGCTCTTCCTTACAACTGTGATTAATTTTAGCGAAATTGATTCTGGGAGGCTGAGGCAGGAAAGTGTCAGCGTTTCAGGTAGGCAAATGTAGCATAAGCGCTTCCCTGCTAAGGAGTGCTTAAAGCTGAACTGGGTTGCTCCTGGTGGTTAATGTTCAGCAGCTCCCGGTCTGGTGGGATTTCTACAGCTCTGGGTGGAGACCCTCTGCCTTCCGACTGTCTGTTTTGGGTGAGATTAAGAGAGCATCTCTGTTGCTGTGGCAGTTAGTTATGAATATGGGTAACTTCCTGAACTTTGTTGTGTCAAACCAGTGTGTTTAATGTTGATGAAAAAAGACCCGATTCTGGAGTGGAGAACTAAATTTCTAGGTAAAAGTCTTCAGAACTGATGCTTGCTGTTAGTCCATGTGGATCGCTGCCCTCGGTGGCTTACAGAAGCCACTTTACCTTCCAGAAAGCACAGCGGAAAGTGGAGTTGTCCATGTTCTCCTGGGAGAAACAAGGCTGGAAGTCCAGCTGTCTGGCTGGGCTGGGTGGAAGAGGGGCTTGCAAAGGTGCCAGCCTGGATGAGGAGCTGGTTGCTTTCCCCGAGGGTGTTGAGGCAGGTGCCAGCTCGGGACTTAGGAGAAGCAGAAGCTGCTTTTCTTCACTGCCCAGCACTACCTGCTGGCTTTGTGGGGGTGTCTCTGTGTCCTTGAACTAGCACAGGAATTGCAGATGGGCTTGGACTTCAGTTCCTCTGCTAAAGCCTTAGGTTTCTGGGGTGGGAAGTCCAGATTTGCTCAGCTCTATTTTGCCTCAGCTGTGCTCAGACTCCCCCTCTTCCCCACTGAAAGCAGGCACAGCAAGGACTGGGAGCTTGTTCTCCAAGCAGCTGTGCTGGCTCTTTCAAAAGGAGCACTTTCCTTGCATGGACCCTTTTTTCCCCTTTGTGTGAGTGCTTTGTACCTGTGGTTTGCTTTTAAAAGGCAGTCTCTCTACAGGGCACTGTTTGTTTGTTGGTTTTTTGTTTTTTTTTTTTTCTTTTTAATAGACCCAGACTAAAAGCACTGCTTCTGAATGATGTGGTTCTCAAGGGCAAATTCATGCAGAAAGTTCTTTGTCCAGGTTTGGACAAGTCCATGTTTAACCACATGGGGAAAAGAAGCCTGTAAACCTCAGTGTTACAACAGCAATACTGAGACTGACCAAAAGGACTTGGTTTGTGTTACAGAACTCTCCAAAGGACAGCAGATTCGTAATCCAGCTAGTAAGGAATAATTTCAGATCATCCCTGTGTAAAAAGAACAAAAAGGACCCTGTGTTGGAGGGAAGCTCTCTAAACTCTGTAGCTTGTCTATTAGCTAAATGCCAATTTGGTTTACTTTTCTGGTAGTAAGGTATAAAATTACTAATTGTTCTCTTTATAGTGATGTTTTAAGTGTAGTAAGACTTGCCATAGCTCTCCTAAGTCCCTCTATTTTAGGCTGACTTTAAAAATTGGACTGAAATACACTATCTTTTAAAAAAGGGGACAATCTGGCTTCCTCTTAAGATTTTTAGCTACTCTGGTTTTACTTTGAGCAATAGTTCATAGGATGGTGCTTTATAAACCTATGTTAACCTCTCTTAAATAGGTTGTGCCTAGCCCACTTGCTGGAGGACTCAAGAAAGCAAGGGACCGCAGGGGACTGGAAGTAAGTGTGGCTGTGATGCAGCAGCCTTGTTCTCAGTGCAGCACCCAGAAAATAAATATTAGGTGGGAATGTGTGGAAAACCAAAAATATCTATAGTAAGTCTGTGACTGATGTTGAAAGTGGTTTTGAAGTCTACTGTACGTTGGCTTTTTTAAAATGGAAAAATGAGCATCTGCCACATTTAGAGACCTTTTATTTTAGTTTTTAGATCCTTATGATGGTGATTCAGAAGATGCATCCATTCATTCCGACTGTAGCTTGAATTCCTTAAATAGTAGAAAAGTCGCACCATGGGTGAACAGTACCCCAGGAGCAGTGGCTTTGGAGGATGCTGATACTTCAGAAGATGGAGAGTCCACCCCGAAACCTCCAGACTGGCTCTGCCCAGAAACAAGTGTCAGCAAAATTCAGGCAGTAAACGACTGTCCAGCACCCCTGGGACTCCCTAGCCAAGAGAAGGATTTCCCCATAGGCCTGTTGCAATCATCTGAACTGCCTAGAGCCCCAGAAGCAGGTACCCCCATGTGGCTGACACCTGACTGCTCCTCACGGACCGGTATTAGCCCTTCACCCTCCGCAGATCTCCTTGCAAGCCCAAGTGACAGTGCTCCACAATCCATACTAGCAGCTGACTGCGATGGCACAATGGCCAAACAGCCCCTAATTAAAAGAAAACAAGGGATTCCCATTCCAGAGGCTGCTAGTGAAAAACTAAGAAGAAAGAAACTCCGTGCAACTTAATCTGAGGTATGAATAAATCGTTGGACAAACGTTTCTGAAGAATGAATCTGGTAGAGATTTTTTTTGCAGATGGTACCTGAACTGAACAAGCTTTAAGCAAAAGTAGCTCAAGCCTGTTACAAATGCAGGGGGTATTTTATGTGAACTTTAAGTGAAAACTAGCTAAGGTATGTCCACAGAATCACAGCACTTTACACCTGGGTGCTCCTTTGGTGCCTAGGGCCTCCTGAAGCACCAGCCTAACTCCTGTATCTAGTACAAGGAGGCACCTGCTCAGTTTCAGTGTGATTTCAAAACAAGCATTACAAGGGTCTGTTGAGGAGGGAAGGAAGAACGACTGTGTGGTTTCAATTAGTTTTTGATAGCTATAGCTTACCTCCCACCTGCTTCGTGTCAGTGTTTGGTGCTTCATGTCCGACCTACTCTACGGCGCCAGAGGAGGGAAGCAGGTGTGAGGTGAGTATCTTGCAGGTTTGGCTACAACCAACTGAACTGCATTAAACTGAGCGGACTCAGTTCCTCAGAACTGGGTATGTGAACCACAAGCAGCTGAGAAAGATTACATGATGCACAGGTCTGGGATTCATTCTTCATAAGGTAATAAAACCAGCCAGGACAGTTCAACCTACAGAGATTAGCTATAGAAAACAGTATGGAGACAGCAAGAATTCTCTGTTTTAGTAACCTAGTAGGCATCAGCTGAAACAAGTATGTAAGGTAGGCAGAGATGATAATTTTTCTTCCTACATGTGCCTGTGCTGTAGAACCACTTGCCACAGGAAAAAATGAGTTAAGAGTTGATGCAGGTTCAGAAAGTCACTGCGTTCATAGGAGAGATCCCTGGAAGGAAGGAGCAAGCTCCTGAGATTTGTTTTGCAATTGAAAGGCTGAGCACCTGTCTTATTCATATGCATCTTTGAACACTTGGTCTCTGTTACAGAGGACACTTCCGACAGGATGGTCAGAAGGGTAGAAACGCTTACCCCAGTGAATTTAGGCTCAAGAGAAAGCAAGTGAATACCCAAACCATTACAGCAACCCAAGCAACTAGCAGGAACTCCCAGCTCCCCTAATTTGGTAACAGTTAGTCACATACGAGTCTCTGAAATAATACTGTAATGTCTTGTTTAAGCATTTAATACTATCCTCCTGGGCTTAAGCTTCCAGGAAGCACGCTAGCTTCTGAATGTATCCCAACAGCTGTCTAAACACAGGTTACTTAAAAGCAAGAGCCAGTTCACTGCAAATAATTCATGCAATAGCATCAGATAGTGTCAGGCTTTGTGTCTTACTGAAGACTTTTACATTGCAAGGTCCCTGTTACTGGAGGTTAGCTGAATGGGCTGCTGCTTGAGCTGTGTAAGGTTAACAATATGTCTGAATACTAACTTATTGCTTGTTATTCTCTGTAAAGATCATGGGTACCGTTTTTCCAGACCAAAAAGCCATTATCACTGTAAGAATTATATTTCCAGAAACAGTCAGAAGTCTTGCTATAGGTTTTATTTCATGTAACATGATCCATCAGATATCACACCTACCACTAACCATCTAAGAATCTCATCCAATTTTCTGCTGAAGAAATGTAGCCTATCAGCTTTCCAATGCACTGCCCCCTTTCTTTCTAGTCAACTTAACACAAATCCATCTGACAACCTAACCTAACCGGGTTACAAAAGTACAGGTGAATACTACATAGAAGACTGACAATTACTACAGTATTAACCAGTCAGAACAAAACTTTTCACTCGGTGCAGAGGACTGCAACACCACGTTCATAGAAGCTACGGGGGTCTTCCTTGGTAGCTATTTCGAAGTCAACTGTGAAAATCAGATCAGCACGAGTGAAGTTCAGATAAACTGGTAAAGTAACCTGGGGAAAAACACAAATATAGAAAAAATTATGTAAGGTAGCTGAAGAGTGTAAGGCGTTTCCATAATATATATATTAAGGTGTTTAAGAGATGGGAATTTAGTCTCAGATAACTCAATACTCGGAATATGAGGAAAAAAAAAAGGCTTAAAATTTACCTGAAGCACAGCCTTAGTTATAGGTATAAATTCAAGTTTTGGTCTAAACAACATTAGTACTTTTGGATGCCTCTCCTTACCTAACTACAAAGGAAAGACCTAGTCAGCACTAGTGCTGTTTGCTGCTAGCCTGGAATTTAGGTACTAACTGGCACTGAGAATATAAGAAAAGAACAATTTGATTTATGGTGCTAGATAAAAGCATCTGTAAAGCTTCAGGAAAAAAATGCTAGGTCTATCTAATTATGAGAGTTATTTGTGTAAAATTATCTTTATCAATACTTACAACATTTGCTTTTTTATCAGCATTTGTTTGCTTGATCCAGCGAAGCTGTGTAATGGGCAGTACAGTTGAAATAGCATTTGAAAGTGACAGCTTGTTGTTACTGCATGTAGCTCCCTGAAGCTTCAGGCCTGTAAATTGAAACACAATTTAGAGTTCGATGAGCTTTCATGTACCATTTATGGGCTAAGTCCACTAAATGAGAGGTATTTCATACAGCAAAACAAAGAGGTTGTAGCGTATCAACTATGCAACACTGCTTAAATAGATACCGAGCCGAGTCTGGAGATCTACTAGCATTGGAAGTACTTCCCTACTAACTAATCAAGCTAATCTTTAATACACGCTTCCTGAAGTTGTTTAACTTTTGCAATGATACCGTCTTTTTCACTTGATATAGCCTATTTAATATCAAAAGCTTCTGAGAACGTTTTAGAGCAAGAACCCCTTCTGTAGGAGAGTGTGTTCAGTAAGTTTACCTGTGACTCCGAAACTGCATGCATCCAGTACTGCGTTCTGTGTAGTTGTAACGTTGACCTCAAGACAAAGTTCTTCGAGAGACCAACTGTTTGCTTGGGCAACATACTGTCTTGTAGCAGTAATATACGCCTCTGGTACAAAGAGGCCGCCAAGGCACACGTGGATGTTCTATTTGAGGGGGGGAAATTTTTAAAATAAATAAATCAAGCCGCAGTATTAATTAATAATTATCAATGTTTTTACTTCAGCAATCTATTTACATTAGAATTTTCCTGCTTCTACTGAAACACTGTAACTGCTAAATGGCTTTTTGCTCTAAGGCTACGTCTTCTGTTACTCTGAAATACTGTTTCCCTTTAACCTGTGTGAATGGTTAGCCCGCTAAGCCTCTCCACCTTGAGATCACGAGATACTCAACAGAATTTCCAAGCACATTTCAGACAACATTGACTGAAGTTGTTTTCCCGAGGAACTATTCAGAAGCCTTGATGTGAAGACTCCATGAAGTAGTTACACAGGTCCACTGATAACCTCTAAAAGAAGATGGCATGAGATACCTTTAGTTCTTTTGCTCCACCAGAAGCAGCAGCTTGGGAAATACTCTGCAGCTGTTTAATGCGCTCACTGAAGTCAGACACCCACTGAATAACAGTCATACCAGCTGGCACTGTGTAATGAGACCAGCTACGAGGCAAAATACCTATGAAAAATGTGATTAGAATTAAGTTTTGTTTGCATACAAGCTGGAATTACATGCAATTTTGACACTTAACTTTTTCTCGCAATATCCATTTTAGACCTGGCCCAGGATATCAGCCTCCGTCTTAAAAAGTCTCCTTTGTAAGTAAAAGCACTTTCAAAGATTACAAAGCAGATGGCCTCCAGGTCTACTTTTTTATTTAAAATGCCTTCCAGTTACAGAAACCCCTCAACAGCAACTTCAGTTACACACAGCTATGTACTGCAGTAACTGATCTTCCAAGTTTTCATGAAGATTTGAGCTCTTCAGCAAAAACCTGAAGAGCTCAAATATCTGTTTCAGGAAAGGCTTTTGTTCAAAGCAGACGGCAGATCTTCACGTATTACTAGAAGCGGGATGTCTGTGAAAATTCCACATTTATGTAGAATCTTGAAACAGAAGTTTACAGAACCTGAATATTTTCTACGAGATTTCACAGCAGCAGTATTACTCGCTTTGTGGTGTAAATAACTGCTCCGTCACAATTCAGAAACTGAAAGAATTTAATAAGATTTCAGCTTAGAAATTAAGCTGCTGATATAAACTGTACAAAAAAAGCCTAATATTAGCTACCTCAGCCTGAAATCCCAAACCAAGTGGAATGTTATGCTTGACTCAGAAGTATTGCTTGTGTCAAACAGTAAAGTCTATCCCAATTTTCCTGCATTTCTTTTTCTAAGCTGCTGAGCATAATAGCTTCTAAGTTACAGAGTGCAAGAGGCAAAGAGAGCACTGGGAGATGCTAATTTGAATTGCCGTACCTTTCACCAGTTCATTTATAAGTGTACGCAAATAATTGGTTTGTTTCTTTTTTCCTTCGCACACTTGAACCACATCTGCAAGGTCCTGACGAACATCCTGGAGCAGCTTAGCTCCCATCTTCACCTCTCTCTCAAAAAATCGGAACAAAGGATCCTGATTGTCAAAACATCGAAAGTAAGTTGCAGATCAAAGTTCTTGCTGGAAAACTGCTACAAAAAGCAACCCCAAAATCCTGGATGGACTGACCAGCGACACTGTGACTACAAGCATCAAACGCGAAGATGCAGTCTATGGTGCAGAAAGCAACTGTGGAGAGTGTTTTACAACCAACAATCTCCTCTCCCTTGGGGAAGCAAGGAAGTGGAAGTCTCAGTTGAACAATTAATGCAGACTGCCTGCTGCACTCTTTCCAATCAACTCTGGATTTCTTTCCATCAGCAACAAAAGGTTCTCACCTACTATCCCAGGGAAAGTCTTTAGAAGCAGTTAGGCACTCATGACCGCATTCAGTGGGGGAGCTTATTCCCCAGTTGGCATTTAGGGTACTACTGTCCAGATCTCGAAAGTTTCCTCCAGCCCTTGCACTTTCTGTTCCCGGTCAGCAGAAACTGCTGCCCTATCCCCCTCACCGACCGCCTCTAAACTTTAGTAGTAATTAATGCACACAGGCTGTAAAGGCACTACCACAAGTAGCAGTCAAGTGCTACAAGTACGACAGGAAGCACTTGTTTCTTGCTCACAGAGAAGCTTCAGAACTGGTACCCTTGATGATAAACAGTTTGCCATTGTATTTCTTCAAATAAGCCCCAGAAGACATAAGCCAACTTAAGACCATTTCAAGCAACCCAGCGGGGCGTTACATAGCTACGGCAGTCGGAGTCAGTACTGACACAGGTTCCACTGTCCCTCCCCAACAGTTAAATTAGTAATTGCAAATCACAATGCACTTGCTCCAATGCACCCCAGCTTACGCACTTTGTGTGCCCACATTAGATAACAATTAGTTCTTACCTTAATGTTTTCCACAGTCCGCTTCAGATGGTTTAGAGTTTGTGGGATAAGATGAAGCCAGTTAGAGGCTGTGGTATGCAGTGTTCTCATCCAGGCCGGGCGACCATCTGATGTGGAATCAGTTCTTGTCTTCTTCTCAGTTTCTGCATAAGCTAGATCATCCTCATCCTCTAGCATCTGCATTTTCAGCATTTTACTGATCATATCTATGCCTAAACCAGAAGATAGGCTGTTAGTCAGAGAAGCAGTAGCATCAAGATGAAAACATCCTACTACATGCAAGAACTAGGACTTTTCTTTTTCCCTAACCTGGAGTCTAGACCTAAGATTCAGAGCTGCCTAGCTGTAGGTGGCTCTGGAGCTGACAATAAAGCTTTCCAGAATCAAGATGAGAGCTTGAACTCTGGAAAGCTGAATGTAACTTTCCTTAATTCACAAGCTTCCCATCAGTTTTTGGATTACTCAACTGTCTTACTTCGCAGAAGTTAAAGCAACTATGTTGAGGGAGGAGGAGAAAGCCATTAACTCTTAAGCAGGATTTGTATTTCTTTTCTGCTTTTTAGTTAAAATGGTGGCCTGGTAATCTATGCTAGACACTGTTAAAGTTCTGGTTTTACCCTGTGTAGTGAGAAGAACCTTCTCTGCATTATTTGGCAGGCCCAGCCATGACGGCGTTTGTGTATCTGGTAGCATCTCAACCCACTGGACAAATTCTTCACGCCTGCAAGTCAGAATTTTAATAGTCATTAGAAGGCTTCCTCTAGTAGAATGGCAATGTAATTCTTTGCCCGAGACAAATGTTTACACAGCTAAATTCCAGCACAGAGATACAGGTTAGGGTTCTTTTTTAAATTTAAAAGAAGAGAAGCTGTACATAGAGATCAGGATAAGGAAAAAATTATACCTGATTCCATCTGGCATCTGAATATCTTTGTGCCCATCAACTTTGCAAGCCAGTTTGAATTCACTATCAAAACTTAAAGTAGTGAACAGACGTTCCAAGAAAGTGTTTAACAAACGCTGATCAAATTCATTATCAATACGACCTCCATAGATAGACTGTGCCATCAGTGTCTTCAGTGCTGACCAGGGGATTTTGTCAGGTGAAATGTTTTGGCGACCCTATAAATAACATACAATGTAATTAGCAGGAAACAATCCTTTTCACATCGCTGCTGATTGAGGAATCAAATTCAAGAACTAAGTTAAATTGCCATCAGGTTATTTGTGCCTACTCATTTAATTTACTAAATGTTTCCAGAACAGACTGTTTTACTGAAGATCTTAAGTAATTACGTATTACCTATACCTAAGTACACAACACTACTTGCCTTTGCTGTATCATCCAACCATGTATCTACTGTGTCACAAGCAGATCTCAGATCAGATTCTCCAAATTCATACTTCTTGGACCAACCCAACGGAGCGTAGCGCAAGCGCTCTTGGATAATGGCATGGAACCAGGCAAGGAGGAAATACAAACGAGCACGCTCATTGGGAGACTAGGAAGAGGAGAGGAAAAAAAATATTCAACTGTTACTCCAGTGAACTTACAGCAATCAAAGCCTGCCAAAAAGGCTAGAAAGTATCAGGTTTAATGCTAGATTGCTACCAAAACTGAGTATGTTCTACCAACAGAAGCAGCAAGTACTACTTTACTTCCGTAAGAAAAAAAGAATTCTACATACATCTTAGAAGCTGAGCTTTTATCATTTAAGGTAGTATTTTAATGAACACATTCTTCCATTTTCTTTCATCTACATAAACCACAGCCTTACCTTGCACATTCTAGAAACTGGAATGCTACTGAAAGTCCTCAGCATATTTGCCTTTACGCCAGGAGGAGGTTCAAACACAAAGATACGGCCAGCACGCAGCAAATTCACTGGTACCTAGAAAAGAGCAATAAATTCAAACCCAGCTCCTTTAGCCTTCACCAAATTAAATCCCTCTAAGGGCACAGTTTGCAATAGCTTTAAAACCTCATTGTGAGCACACACAGCCTTTCTTTTGGAGGGTAGGGGAAGCAGCAAAAGGAACGGTATGAAATTTCCAGCTACGCTGAAGTTATCGGAAACCAAGGCTATTAACTATCGTGACAGGCATGTATTCTCCTTTTTCTTTACCGCAGAAAAGTAGTCAGGAGAAAACCTTCCCCAGGTAGCACTCTTGGCTCTGCAAGCTGGTTACTCTACCAAGAGAATCAGATTTCCAATCAGCGTTACCTTCGGATTAATCTCCATGGTAAGGAAGAGTCTGAAGCAAGCATGGGGCTGCAGGGAATGTAGCTTCTTTTCTAGCTGCATAAGCCAGCCAGGAGCCAGGTGAACGTTCTTCAGCATCACCCATCTGTGAAGTTTTGAAACAGAACAAGTGCTTTTTAGTGTACAGCTTATGGATCCTGGCTATAATCACCACAAAGAGTAACAAGTCATCTTATCAATACTACAGATCTTCCTCTTTTAAACCTGTCTTCTACATAGAATCAGTTACAGTTAGTACTGTAAATGGGCTAACTTTCCTCTTTTGCAGATATAACCTGTTTCTCTTGAAAATACTTAAATCAGACAGAAGTTGTAAACAGCTGTGCTGAAGTTACTACAATTTTAGTTCAGAAGATAGTCCCAATTATTTTTTTTTACTCACAGTTTTATCTATATAGCCAATAGGTTACCTCCCCCCCTTCATCTTTCTGCTAGGCAGTATTCTAGCTAAAAGGGAGACAGAACTTACCTTCCAGATTTCACTGCTGTGTTTATTGCTTTATCTGCTTGGTTAAACCCTTCAGCAGAACCTAAAAGACAGGAGAGTTGCTAAAGCTCTTCCTGCTAAACATTTATGCTTCTGTGACGAAAGAAGGTATGTTCTTACCAATAGCAATAGAAGTAATCTGTGTATTCTGCTCGGCTGCAAGGTCTTCAACATGACCACTGGCGTCATAACCAGGCACTGAACACATCAGCACAGGGGTATTAGGTTTCACCTGTTGTCCAAGAAGTTTAAAAGGATACCGATCAGTCACTACAGGAATATGAGCACGCAGTAAGCTCAGTCTTTCTTCCCTCTAGCCAGCTGAAGACATCATGCTACTTTTAGTTTTATGTTAACAAATGGGAAAATCCACTCCTCCTATCATGGGAAGAAGGGTAAGGGGAAGAAACGTCCTGGTGGAGAGCTTTACTTGCTATGGAACTCACCAAGGTGGCACTATGCATCACCTCAGGACTTTAGCCTTTCAAAAACAAGCAGGTTACCTCTGTATCTACGATGTGTGTCAGATCTAAAGGCTGCTCCATAATGGACATGAAAGATTCTCCAAGATTTGTTGAAACAAAGGTATGTGCCATTGCCAACAAACGATCTGGCCGGAAGGCCTGGATCAGAAGCAAGCGATGAATGGCCTGTCCAATAGGACCTGAAAAGAGGAAACAGGATTAGATGGACAGGTAGGAAAACCACCCTCAACACCGTCCTCTCTTTCAGTCTCCATTCAACTTTTCCCACCTTGTTCTCAGGACTAGTTATTTAGGAAGTTAATCATCCCTTTGAAAGATCTGTTGCAACGTTTTAATGGAATGCTTATATTCTGTCTTCACTTTGACAGTCAAAAGAAACTCACCATCTCCAGTTGGTAAGTTCTGTGACATTTTCTTTACCTGCTCAATTGGTCATGTTATGAGCCCTTTAAAAGCATACTTTGACATGATGCTTTTGGATTCTACTGAAATGCTACTGGTTTAAAAAAATCTACAGTCTTTAAGTATTGCCAAGAGGTGATTTTAACTTCCAGGGACAACAGATCTCTCCACATTTTCTCACTCATTCAATAATCGGTCGTTCTGCTAGACTTCAAAGTATTATATACTTGTCTGGCATGGATAGGACACAAGGGAATGGGATGAAGCTGCGTCAGGGGAAGTTCCGATCGGACATGAGGAAAAAGTTCTTCACTGAGAGGGTGGTCAGTCACTGGAACAGGCTCCACAGGGCAGTGGTGACAGCACCAAGCCCGTCAATTCAAGGAGCATCTGCACGATGCTCTTTTAGTAAGAGGGTAAAGTTCTAGGTAGTCCTGCAGGGAGTAGGGAGTTGAACTTCATGATCAGTATGGGTCCCTTCCAACTTGAGACAGTCTGTGATTCTATGATAGGACAGATAACCTAGAGTTGCTTCAGGTAATGGTCAAGCAGCTTTACGGTAGCTAGTAAATACAAGCTTAGAATCCTTAATTTAGAAAACCACCTACAGGAATAAGCCCTGAACGATCACAGATGGCAAATGCTTCCTAATGTTACCTTTCAAAGACAGGGGAGGAACTGAAGGGCAACAGTTACCATAAGTTCTAACTCTTAACAAATTAGCACTAACAACTAATGCAGCATGAATTAAGACTTCATGCTCAGATAAAACTGCAGGAGGAAGCATTCCAGTAGACCAGTCCTGTCCTCAGAAAATCTGTGTCTTGGAACTTAGGAGTATTGAGCTCCTCCAGATTTGCATTGACTAAGGTTAATCCAAACTATTATGTAATTTAATGAGATTGTAGGAATACATGTAATCTTCAGCGGAAGACCAGATCACAGGTTAAGGTGCAGGAACTAGGTGTAGTAACTATTGCTTACAGAAGTTTGTTGGTTTTTGATTGTGGGGTTGGTTTTTTTTTCCTTTTCAAAACATAAAACCTGAACAAACCACCAGACTTGAGGTTCTTCCCCAATCCCAACTTTGTGATTTTCCCAGTCATTAAGGTCCAAGTTAAAGTTCTACTTTAGAATTGCTTTAAAACCACTGTAATTCTACTTATGATTAGTAAAGTAGGATTGGTGTGGATAATAGCACAACTTAACTTACTTGCAGGTTTTTCTTCAGTCCAAAGGTATGGTACAGTCTGCTCTGGTGAACTGCTATCCAGCCAGATACAGAATTGCTATATTGAAAGAAAATGCAAAAAACCTGAAATGGAGTTTCAATGGCATCAAAAATCTGCTGCAAAGTGCAGGTCCTGTTCATGACGCAACAGAGATATTCGATCTCAGCCCTTCAAATCCAGAATTTAATGTACTGCAGAAGTGTTCAGCTACATGCCAGCTTTCAGTAGGAAACTAACAAATCTAAGGGCTGAACTTGGTACAGTCCAAGCTCTACTAGCCTTGGATTTGCAAACAAATCTTTAAAAAATTCTAAGTAGCAGCTAAATATTTAAACAATGAAATGCACAAGTTCACTAAATGGCAAAAATCTTAAGCTCCTATCTTATTCTCTATCTACAGAATAAAAATTTAGACTGAGTATTAGATGAAGCATTTGAGCTTCCATCTAAGAATAAGTCTTGAGAAATAAAACCAGGCTAACACTGTTAAACAGAAATGCTATTCATATTAATGAAATAAAGTATAATGTTAAGCTTAGCTCCAAATATCGTCCAGCATTCAACGTTGGTTTTTTCCAAGGCTTCTAGATATGTGTGGCTTGAGTGGTTCATATATAAATGGTTTGACCCCTGAGCAAGGCTACAATTTGACCAGCACATTTAGTAAGTTCTTGACTTTTCTTTTTTTCCCCTCTATGTTCTGTTCTTGTTTCTTTTGAACAAAAGCCCACATGTAAACCTCAAGTTATGCTTTGTTTATTATGCTTTCTTTACATGTGTCCAAACACTTCACTGATACCCCCTAATTCTGCATTGCCTCCAGTACCCCTGATTCTACAGATCTCTACCATAAAGTCCCAGCCAGAGCTATATGTTATTTTACGTGACGCTGAAGAGTGAGGAAAATTAGATGTAGCAAAGAGAATTCAACTTTTACTAGAAAAACCAGGCAGGGCAACAAAACAGGTACTATTTAAGATACGGACATATTTTGGAACATACAGTTTTTGCAATACTTCGGGCGTGAGAAGGAGCAAAGTGTTTAGCAGCTGAGAACTATCCAAGTTTATTCCAAATAGCAATGTCCAAGAGCCCACCATAATGATGTTATGTATGGCTAGGGCTGCTCCTTCTCTACTGCATAGCTATCCCACGCAATGATACAGACAGGCATTAACAGACTTTCTGCTACCACAGGAAACAAAGCTGACCAAAAAGTCCAACGAAAGAAGCTGCTTCCAAGGCTGAGTGATGAAAAATGTTGGTATTTACAACTCAAAGTTTCATAGCTGGACTACAAATGAAGAAAGAACATTCATTTCCACAACTACAACTAGTTAATCTGTAAGGCTTCCCCTCCTCATACTAGGAGACCTTACTGTAAGCATGAAGCTCTTAAAGCAGACACCTAAAAAGCGTAACCGGGCGAGTTTAGCGCAGAAACAAACCCTAGCCAACATTTACCTCATCAGCTTGAACTTTTGAAACAAGGTCCTTAAATGCCGGAAGGCAGCTCAACCTCATCATTGCTTCAGTTTGCTCTACAGTCAAGCCATTGATTTTTGGGAGAGATGCAGTGTTCAGAACTATCTCTTTCCCTCTCAAGAAGTGCTGGAATTCTGCATCATATGTAGGCTCCCTAAAGTTAAAAGGAAAAGACTACTTTAGCTGGTGCCTTCAAGACATCCCTCCCATTTTTAACTAAAAGTGAAGCAAGTAAACAGATGTTTACCCAATAGTGCCTTTCAGTTTAATCCTGGCCAACAGCATAGCAAACGTTATATGATCTTGATGCAGCATGCCACGTGCCACTCTGTTGAAAGCCACCTACCAACAAAACAGTGAAGTTAGTAAGCGTAAGAGGTCTTGAACTTTTACCCTTCAAAAATGATTAAAAAATTACATTAAAAAACTGAACCTGAAAGAGATCCTTTGTGATGATTGAGAGACGATGAGTATGGTCTGTAATTCCCTTCAGATTTGGGTTCTCATACAAGACATTGTGATAGATGTCCAAGAAAAACTGGAGAGAGTATTGGTACAGGAAATGTATCTGAAAGACAAAAGAGTTTGTTTTTTCTCTCTAGAGTCCCGCTGTTTGATAGTCAAGGGCTCATGCCTACCAAACTGCAATATGGCATCTAGGGCTGGAATTAGGCAGCGTCTATTTAGCTTTGAACAGTAAATAAATGAAACTTCTGGTAGGAAGAAAAACTCATCCTACCTGTTTCAGGGACTCCATAGTAAAGTAGATACTGCTGCATGCTGTAGAAAGAGGCAAGTACTGCTGAGAAACAGTCTCCACTTCTTGCATGACAATATCAGTCTCTTCGACTTTTCTGGTGACCTCTGCTGCTTCCTTCTTCAGGTTCTCAAGAGTAGTAATGATGGTGTCATCATCCAGGATACGTCCCTTCACTTCATTAAGCGCCTGTAGTAGGGATTTTTCTAACTGACGCAAGCGCAACTGAAATTCACCTTAATAAAAAGAAAAATTAGGTTACATACTGTATAATGTGTTTGTTTTTAAGAATTATATGACATGTATACTTTGCCATTGGACATCCTGAAAAGGCAAGAATATTAACTGTAAAGATATTTCACTGAGTATTTCTACAGCTACAGTAATACCACTGTATTCTTTTAAAACAGGAGGAAGTTACTTTGATTTTGGTAAACATACCCTGAAGCTTGAGGAGGTCTGAGCGTTTCTCGTCAACATCTGGTCTTTCAGCTTTCAGGACTTCATTCAGACACTGGCTCTGTAAGCTGCTGCGAGTTACTGTAAAGTTCACAAACGTAACACGAGAGCAGAGGTCCGGTGGGAATTCAACCTGCCACAGGAAACATGAAAAACTCTCTCAGCTCTCTGACACACCACTTCTACAAACAAGACAGCCTTTTGTTTTACTTACTGTTGGATCTCTGGTGGAGAGGAAGATAACGAAGGATGGTGACAAATCAATATCTTGGTCTCCCAGAGTAATGAGAACTCTGCCTCCAGTCCTCCGGACTTCACGATTCAGAACAGGATTCAGAACTGGGTCATAGCTCTCCACATCCTAGAAGCAGAGAGGTGTTAGGAGATTCTGTTGCTTTCAAGTGTCTCAAGCTAAAAAACCTGATCCAGCTGGGGCTTAAAGCTCTGGTAAGAAATCAATTTGCAGTTGGTTTAGAATACGGATCACACTCAGAAGGTATTTCCACTTTAGATTTGTAGTTGAGCTACACAAACACAGAGTTCAGGCCATTACTGTACAAAATCTGAGAAGGGGAGTATTACTAATGGTCATAATTGTGTTAGTTCTAGTGCATAATTAACCCTATTCTAAGCAGCACTAGCAGTTACTGTTCTCATCTGTGAGCTAATCCTTCAGTTTTGCCATTTCTATACTAAGAAACAAAAAGATATATCCATCTCAAGTGAAAGTCAACCATTGCTACAGTTGCCTGTTTCTCTGTATTACTGACACTTCCTACTGCTACTCAGAGTAGATTTAATTCTAGATAACTAGCCATATTAGGTGCTATTACCTATGACTAGAAATAGCTTATGGAAATAAAAAAAACAGACAAGTTGCAAGTTGTTTTGTAGAGTAGAAGTAAAGAAAGACCATTTCAAAATAAAAGCATTTGATCTTGAAATGGTGGACAAAGGAAATACCTTCTTTTGATTGTGTATCTCACTAATCATATTCTTTTCAGGACTAAGACCTCACTCTGTATTAGTTTACTTGTTAAGTTGTGGTTCAAAAATAAAGTTGTTTGCATCTTACTAACAGAACAACTGCAAACTTTTCTAGTACACAGGGCAGAATTCAAGAATTGTGAAGTTCCTACTTGATCATGCAACTGACCTGGACGAGAAGTGGGTTACCAAATCTCAAGGCACTTTCCAAGTTCTTTCTGAAAGCGTCATCCAAGAAACTAGTACGAGTTATCTTACGGTCTTTATATTCATTCATGATAAACTCTGTAGCTTGCCCAGAGGGATCGATGATCAATGGATACCTAAGTCAGTAATAAAACTCTTTCATTACTTGGCTTTTGACTGCAGACAGCCTCTAAGCAGTTTTATGAACTTAGGTTGCACTGTTAGTCGCAACTATAAAGCTTACACACCGAAGGAATAAGTTGGCCAGGTTCAAAGACTTATTTCGGTTCAGGGTTTTGAAAGGTAAGTCTGCGTTTGGGCAACAAAATAGCTTCAGTTTAAGCCAATTTATCTTAACAGCTAGGCGTGACAAAAATGACAAGCAAAGATGAGTGAGCCTTTACGTTTACACATGGTTGAGAAGCTTTTACAAACATCAGAAGTTCTCACAACAGCAAAACACTGCTTTGGAAGAGTTACTGTGATTCTTTGACAGGTGCAAAATCCTGCCTGCTGTGAGAATGCTGCTTTAGAATTCTACACCTTAGAATGAATTACCTATTAAACCGCTTGAGCATGATGGCGTTCTCAGTGCACAGGTCGTCTGCAGGTAGAGAACTTGCTTGCCAACGAAGCCGCTCGTCTGCATTGGAAAGGTACTCTGTCCTTGCAATATCTGTACGGAACTGCAAGAAGTACACACATGGTTAGTATTTGACCGGAAGACATTTAGTGTAAATGCAGCTCTACAAGGTATTCTTTTCCAATAGCTCCATTCTTTACTTGACAATCTTACAGCTTTTTTAACTGTTGCAGTAAACTGTTTTACAGTTAACTTAGCACGACTGTATCTTTACCTGGATATTTGCTTGCTGCAAATGGTGAGACCACGTAGTGAACAGATTCTGACGCATCTGCTGATCAAAGTAGCCAGCATAGGCAATAAAAGCTCCTGAAAGTAAGCAATCTCCTGCAATAGTGGACATCTGGTTCTTGAAAGTTTCACTTGTCTTCTCCCATCTTTCCCGTTCAGCAGACAGGCTCTTTAGAAGAGCTGTGCTACGGTTTACCTAGAAATAAGTGGTGTAGACTCTTTAGATGAATTGTTGTAGTATTACAAGTCTCTCAGGACACTTAAATATTGACTCAAGGCCCAAGTTAAACTTAAAAGCTAATTTTGTGTCTCTCCACTTCAGTGTTAGCTTATTATGCTGTTTTTAACTGTTATCTTGATGAACTCAGAAGTGCTAAGTACTAGCATCATAGCAACATGCTAATGATTAGATCAAGTATATAGGGAAATTCTTCCCCCACTGCCCTCCCACCTTCCAAAAGAAGTCCAGTTAAGACACTACAGTTACACCACATCCGTATCTGTTTCCAAAGGTTTTCTACTTATTTTAAGCCTTATCTTAACCGTCTTGTTAATCAACTAGCAACATGAGTTGGTATTTCTAACTCTAGTCAGGTTTCATTAGCTTAAGAAGCTTCCTGACATCCAGAGACAAAACAGCTCAAACGCACCACAGGGAAGCAACCAAGTCCACACTCACAAGTTTGAGGAATGGTTCAATTTCTGACTGCCAAACTTTAAAGAACGGAGAATTATTGATATATAAAAGTCTTACTTTTGCTTCTACAGCAGCCAAGTCTGCCTTAATAGCTTGAGCCTCCGAAATCAGTACCGCATATTCTTCTTTGTAACGGGCAATACTGGCTTCAAGATCACGAATCATCTGCTCCACTTCATTGGCTTTCTGTTGGTTGTCTTTGGCATCATCCTCCAGCTTCTGCAGTTCATTGCGTAGAGGTTCCACTCTTTTCAACATATCAGCATAGTTCAGCTGTAAACAGCAAATAGGCCCTTTATACTTTCTGAAGTGACATGTATTAACAAGAACCACAGCATTCAGTTGTATACTACCAACTGCAGCTTATTAAACTTAGGTACTTGTAACCTATGTAAGAATTAATAGCTACTTAACAAAAGCTTAGGATTGTTTATCAATCCTTAAGGCTCTAGTTTAAACCAAGCACAGACACATAAGTAATTGCTTTTTGCAAGAACCTTTTACTGCTCTGTAGATTTACAGGCAGTCACCTGAAAGGTTGAGACCACATTAAGTAGTGTACAGCACTGTTCTGCATAAATACTGGACTGGGGGTGTCCGTGTCAGTATCGTGCTAATCTACCTTTATTAGTAAAGAACTGATTATAGCTAAGCAACACAACAATTAGGATGGGGCCTGGCAAGACCGAAGCTAAACAGTCTCTCCCCATTGGGCCATTCATAGCAGGCCCACTTTTAACAAGCCAAGCATTCCTTTAGGAAACTAGTCAAGTATTTAGAAGTCCACCTAGAAGACTCTGACAGAGCTGCCTGTGAGCATACTCCACTAAGGCAAGACAAAACTTAGGCAACCTCTATTAAGAGGATGGCATTTTCCACTTGAGAACTGTATTGTCCTGCAGAATGACACTACATACAGAAAGGATCTGCTGTTGTTTACTGTAAACCTGAAGTTTCTCAGCACAACTGGCCATTAGTTTTCTAGCACAGTACTACAGAGCCCAGAAGCATTCATCTGAAACATCTACCCATTTCTCTGAAGCAAAATATCTTCCAATATTTAGTTGTATAGAGGCAAATTCAGAGCCTTTAGACACTGTATACGCCTTCAGGATCAGTCTTTCCACCTTGGATTTGCTTCCCTGCACTACTGACTTTACCTGTGCAATTGCCCATTTCACCATAGGTCCACAGGCCAGCGATGCTCTGTTTACAATTTCATAGTTGTAACTTGGATTTGACAGGTAATTTTTCTTCATCTTCTCCCGGATAGCATCACTGCAAGGGAAATGTTTTTAGAGATAGCATGAGTACACTGTATGACAGCACACAGGTGTTCAGCATCCCTTTATCTGGCCTGCCTCCCACAGCTGACATGAACATTTACTAGTAGTTTTGCTGACTGGTAGCTGGTATGTTTTAATTAGTTCAAGATGTTGTTTCAGAAATTACAGCTTACAGGTGATAAAAGGCATTTAACAATATTTTAAGATTAGTCACTCACAAACTGCTTAACTCTGCTCAGAAAAATTTGGAGTTGGAAGGGAATTCGGGTGTCTTTAGCTTGACCGTCTGGCTCAGATTAAAAGCCAGCTAGGAAGTCAGCCTGGATAAAGCCATCAGCAAGCTGGTCTGCTGTTGCTACAAAACTACTTTCAATTAGTAATGTGGATTTGGACAGCAACACACTGCTTTGCAACCACGCCTTGAAGTTACTCAACAGCAGCTGTTTTGCCCCAGTTTGCATGACACACCTTTGCTTCAGCAGTACATTTCCTGTACCACCTACACATCCACTACATGCAGGAATAATTTAGTCTCAAAGTCAAGTGCTATCAAAGCAATCACACAGAGTAAAGTCCAATTAAGACCATCCATATCTTTGTAAATACTTTAGTCATATAAATAAATTACACTTGCACTTTACCTGATTTCCTCAGCAGAGAAGTTAACAATGGTTGGAATGAAGTTCTCTCTCATGATGATGGAACGTATTTGTTTCCAGTCAGTTGTACTTTCACCTAGTAGTAGGCAGATGGACTCCAGTGCTAGCTTAACTGCTGCAGGTGGATTAGCCATAGAACGGACCTCTACCAGGTGCTGTTTCTTTATTGACTTCACAGCTAGCCCGTGCCAGGAAGATGATGAGCGTTGATTGGGAAGAAAACAAACAGTTAGCAAAGCCCATTAAAGTATCTTGGATTTGTGAAAATGCTTCAAGATTCTCAAAAAGAATCTGAGGTTACTAGAGAAGCGGATACCAGTGGGTAACATTCAAACCACTGCTACACAAGACAGGCTTCTCTCTGTGAACACTCAACTTGCCAGCTGGCCACAGGCAACTTCTGCTGCTGCCTAAAGTGATTCACTTAAAGCAGTAATTCCTCTATCCAGTTTAACAAATGGACAGCTTGATTGTATGCTGTCTGTGCAGCGATAAGGCATCAGTGGTCTCTCTGATTATGACTTTTTATGAATACAAGCTGAATAACTAACTAGAGCTGTTCTGCCAGAAACAAAGCCACAAGCCATAAAAGGAGTATCAAGTATCAGGTCAGTACTACTAACAGCACAAAGGCACAACTCAGGGACCAGGTATTTCCTCAGCACTGTTCAGCTCCACGCTATGCATGCCCCTTCGTTAGACAGTACCAGCTTGGACTACAACAGAAGACATTCTCTCATAGACTTCAGTTTTAGATCCAAGCCCACAGTGTGATCTCTTCAGGTGCTAACATACCATTCTGAGCTTCAATGACAGCAGGCTCCACCTTGTCCAGATCTTCTTTCACACTCATCTGCTTGTCTGCAATGACCTCCTGCTGCTTGTGCAGCTGTTCCTGAATCTCCTGGCTCATGACCTAGAAGGAAATTTCAAACAAAATACTGCTTTTCAGAAGCAGGAACTTCTTCCAGTACTTGTTCTGCAGGCTCTGTTGTTTGGGGTTTTTTTTTTTTTTTGGGGGGGGGGGGCGGGGGGAGGGATTTACTATGCACAGAGATTAACAAAGATTTTTACCTTTTTCTTCTCAGCTTCCTGCTGATCTTTCACCATCTTTTTTAACTTGTCGTTGGCTGCTGCGTTCTTCACCTCCAGTTCCTGACTCTTTATTCTTAGGTCACGCCTCAATTCTTCCACCTAAGACAGATTGTAAGATGAGAGAGAGTACTTATATTAGGCATGGAGATCTATTTAACCACTTCAGCCTTATAAAGGGCGAAGTTTTAAAGGTATGTACCTGATCAACGGTTTCTTTGATTTTTCTAAGACCAACATTCAAATGCATTTGCTGTTCCTCCAATTCACTTCGTTTCTCATTGAACAAGTTGGCATAATGATTGATGAAGTCCAAATAGTGGCGAGGTGTGATTGCCATGGTTCTGCCTCCTCGTTTTGCCAGACGAGCATTAGCCTTTAGGGAAGAAGAAGTTGTAGATTATGCATTGTTTTTACATGTACTTGGATGCCAAAGATCATAGTTTTTAGGAAACTGGTGCACGATGCTGTGACCTAGAGATCAATGTAAGTTAAGCAGTGTAATAGCAACATACCTGATGAAGAGTCTGATGAACGAACACACAACTATTAACAATAGCTTCCCTGTGTGACGGTGGTTGTGGTAGCTTATCATACACAACTGGCATGTAATCGGGCACAATATAATTTGGTTTCTCAAGATCCATTTTACTTGTGAACTCTTTGCCCACTTGGTACAATGCCTCAGTTGACCAGTCTCCAAACCAGTTCAAAACACATCTAAAATACAAAGCATTTGTCAATGCTTCCCAAAGATTACTGTTTTAACAGTACTTGTAACACGTGCTTGAATATACAGCGATTACCTGTTGAAGAGCGCAGGAGAGGTAGCTGCCCTGTCCTTCAGGCCCTCAGAAGATGGATTCATAGTGAACACAACATGGAGATTGCGAATAACTTGGCTGGTGAACCATTTGTAGAGTTCCTCATGTGAATCTAACATTAAACCTTCTTTCTGTGCTCCTTCTTTACATTGAGTCATGAGGGTAGCATATTCATCTCCTTCAAATAGACCAGGAACCTAATTCAAAACATAGTTTTGTTGTAGCTTATAATTGTAAAAAGGTGCTTAAAGTATTTACTTAAAATCTTCTTACCTCTCCATTGGCTAGGAGAGTGTTCATTCTCTCCAGGAAACCAGAATCCAACACATTTGACTCATCCATTATAAAAGCTATTTTTTCATTTTTACAGCCAGAACGTCTCAATACTGTCCTAAGGTCTTCATCAAAATCTTCACCTGTATATTTTCTGTGAACCTAGTAAGATTTAACATTTGTTATGAACGTTTCAGTTTAGCTTTAATGGGTTTTTTTAGGGGTTGATATTTAACAAGTGTGAGTTTTGACTAACAGGCTTTTAAAAGGTAAACTAGCACACCAACCTTAATTTGGTAGACACTCAAGCCATTCATCCAGGCAACAAATCTTGAAAGGGTTGTTTTCCCTGCTCCACTGACTCCAATAAGCAGCAAGTGGCCCTGTGGCTGACGGAAGATTCTGGAAAAGAACATAACCAAGTATGTTTGACAAGTGTCAGCAACTTACTGAGGCTCTTCCTTGAACACCTAAACTTTCAAATTGGTACCAAAACTGACACACCTTTCCAGACAGAACCCTGCTAGCTGAAGGCCAGCGGTACATCATCTATGGACAACAATGGGGTCACACTCCATCCTGACTTACCCTGTATTCAGGCTACTCTGTTTTAGAAAAAAGTCTCTAAATACTATTTATACAAGCAGTAACTGAAGTCTGAACTTACCGGTCAATTCTTAACACATGATCCAAGACTTCATTGAACAGAACAAGTGGTACATCAAGTTCTTCTTCATAAAAGACTTTAAGCCTAGCTTTCACATAGTCTCTTAATTCTTCTTGATCCACTGGAATATAATCCTAGAAGAACCAGCATGGAATTTAAGACTAAGGGAATTTTTCTTAGGGATCAGTTTATGAGTAGATGAAAGCAGAACTATTAGAATACTTAAAGTAGCAATCCTCTACAAAAGCTTAAGAATGCTGTACTCAATTTAACTCACACAGGAAGATGTCCACAGCCTAGAGTTCCACAGATTGCAGCATGGGGTTTAAACACTATCTACTGAACCTACCATAGGATGAGTCAGTGACGCCAGTCACAGCCAAATGACAGACTTACATCAGCGGGGGGGGGGGAGTATTTTAAACAGCCTTTTCTAGCCACTTGCCTTTGGTCATAAAGATGGGTAGCAGGCTACATGGACTTCTGACTTGACCCTGCAGGATTTCTATGGGTTGCCCAGCAGGATCACTTCAGATTGCAAAAAAGAGTCCACCACAAAATGTAGAATACTAGTATTGTTGAAGGGTCAACGCCTTATCCAAGAGATTCCATAAGCAGTAACTGTCAGCAACTTTCTGGGACTGTTACAGTGTTCTTCAGAAATATTATTTAATACTGCCTTTATGTACTGTGGTAGATCTTGCAATGGCATCCCTGGCGTAACAGCTATTAAGTTTGTGGTAGAGTTCACTTCAGATAATCATAGTGAGAACTTCTTGGAGATCAGTTTAACAAAGTGATGAGCACCAATTATCATGTTAATATAGTTATAAGAGCTGCATCACTCAGTTGCTCCCTTAAGTAGTTTGCTTAATTTTTTTTTTTTTTTTTAAATTATTTACCTTTGACAGCCAGTTGCTGTATAAGATAGGTCTGCTCATGGCTTTTTCTTTGTCAATATTGGGGAAGTGTTTCAGAGCAACCATATCAATGTTCTCATCAGTCCAGCGTCTCTCCTCATCTTCTACAAGTCTGGATAAAGAAACAAGTCAGTAACTACAACCCTCTGAAATGGGAGGATGTAATCACATCACATGGCAGTGCTATGACTAAAGTATGTTTCTGCTTTGCACAGATACTACTCCCAACAGTATCAAGTTAGAGCGAAGGGAAATATTCTCATTTGTATTCCAGCTATTTAACATAATGCACACTTCAGTTTGGTCTTCTAATGAAAGTTGGCAAGGAGTGGGGAAAATTAATTTTGAACCTTTTTTTTAATTTTCTTTTTCCCCTCTCCATCTCACGTTTATTTTACCTGTCTTGGAAGAGACGTAAGGCTTCATGGGCCCAAATCCTGATAAGGCCTTCAACTGGTAAAGTTTCTAGCGGTCTTAATGCTTCAAATATACCTCTCACCCATCGAGTCATTTCACGAGGTGAATAGATGTAGTGTGGCTGGGTGTCTTGAGTGAATCTCTCCTAAAAATTTAAACTTAGTTAGTTACTTAATTCCAAAGTTGCACCGTACTTTTTGCAGGCCTCAGCACTGCAAGATACTACTTTGCTAGCGTCATTCAGTGGCTTTTGCCAGAATGCAAGTTCTTGTATATGTGTCATTTATGTGAAAGTCAAACAATGTCTCTTAAATGATCCAGCATAAAAGGAAGACTTCTAATTAGCTTGGGGTTGTATTTAATAAGTTACCTGAGACATTGTGTAGAACTCTACCATAGCAGCAGTGAGAGGTTCTGCATACGTGCGAAGCGATGGGATCAGCCTTAGCATGGCACGATTGAATGTTCCATATATCTGAGTAAGTGAAGCTGGTCCAGGATAGTCCACATAAACCACAGGAACATGTCGTAAAAATCTGAAAGATTAGCATATTACACAGTACAGAAAGTCAAATTACAGTCTGTATTACTTTCACTATCTTTTGCCAAAATTAAATAACTGCTTGATTCAAAATTATCGGCAGTAACTGCAGCTGGTTTGATTGCTCCTCAGCGACTTGGACTAAAAAGCATTCTGAAGTACCCACAGCATTTCAGACAGGTTATTCAAGAAGTATAACAGTGAGTCCCCTGGCTGGCTGTCAGGGTAAGAACCAACTAGCAGTTAGTTCAAAAGCAAGGAACACCATTTCAGCGCAGCTGGTGTTAAACAAGTGTATTAAGAACAGGTTACACAGTCAATGCTTCAATTTTGACCCCTATTCTGTTGCTGTACAGGAGTTTAGTAGATACATTACCTATGTGAAAGAGGTTTTCTTCCAGGATCAGTAGGTGGATTACATGCGCCAACAAACTGAATTCTCTCCAGCTTCACCCACGTCTGGTCTGATGTACGATAGAAACCTCCATGTTCCACCATCTGGGGGGGGGAGGGGGGAAGTATCAGTGGGACACTGTATTTCTCTGAAAATAACTGTTACAATATAGTTGATTACAAAGAAAAACAAACCTGTCTAATGAAGGATATGACTCTCTGTGTGCCATACTTATCCATATCTGGCAAGTTGATTTCATCGCAGAATAGCACCAGCCACTTCCCTAACTGCACAGGAGCCAGCACCACTCCATTAGGTGTACGCCTGTACTCACAGTAGTGATCAAAAGTTTTCAAGAGCAGCTCTGGAGTGGTAGCACTAGAAAAGTTGAGTCCAACCACCTTAAAAAGACAACAGTGAAAAGAAATAGCTTAAATATATTGAGGCTTGAAAAGAGCACACATCAAGAGTCTTGAAAACAGGTAAGTTTGGCTTTCCACAGTGTAAGTACATATACCATCTGTATTTCAGGTTACTGTCTGTATGCTGTTTGCTGCCAGCTGCAGGTTCTCCATTTACCATGCAGCAGCGCCTCCTGCCCAACCTTGTACTTAGAACATCACAGCTTCACGTTAAGTGTTACTCCACCTAAATACACTGAAAGATGAGAGCTTAAATATTACCACAGATTTTAAAATACTAAGTAGAGGAATCCTCCTGTATTACTGAAGTGGCAAAGGCAAGAAACAGCTTTTAGATTAAGGATCTTGAGACACAAATTTAGATGCTGCTCAATTTTTTTTTTTTTGCTATGTATACACATGACTGACTGAGGTGGAGTATCACTGAATTCTGGCTAGCATATCATTTCCATGCTAAATCAAGACTGCTTTAATCTTTATGGATATTAGAGACTTGTTACTATTCCCTAATTCACACATGCGCACGTGCACACATACACACACACTCTCTTGTGTACCTCCATGTCAGGCAGAGCTCTGAGAGCACTGAAGAGGGTCATGGTCTTTCCAGAACCTGGTGGGCCACACAGTACTAGAGGTTTGTGTTCTGCCAACCAAGTATACAGCAGTGCTTCATGGCGAACCGTATCTAGGGTTGGTACTACAACATCAGGAGCTGCGACTTTGTGTGTTTCAACCTCAATTTGAGGAACCTTGGATTGCCATGGCACCCATTCACCTGTAATGGACACCTAGGAGCGCAAAACCAAGATCAATTCAGAACAGGAATACAGCTCAACCTCAGTTAAATTTTTTTTTTAAACCACAGAATAGTTTGTGGCATCAAATTTGATTTGTTTATTTAAACAGGCAGCTTGTTCACTGAACTGTGAAGCTATAGAATTTAAGATAAGTCTAGCATTTTATTTTCCAGTCTCATCTCCAAAATGTAAAGCAAGCTTCTAAGGACACAAGGGTGCAACTCTTCTAGCATAAGAAAGGTTTACCTCATAGTCAATTATAGGTATGTTGGGTGCAGTCGGCAGTGGCACAGTGGTGATTCTCCTGATGTATTCTCCCAGCTCTGCTCTCATTTTCAAACGACTGTCTCCAGAAAGAGACCAGAGTATTGCATAGACCAGGTACCTCTGTAAGAAGCAGCGAAAGCAGCTCTTGGTTTTGCGAGTAATGGATCACAACTTAACAATAAATAAAACCCAGCTGGCTGCAGTGACACATCAAACACTGCAGTCACTTAGCAGCATTTTGTATTTACCTGGATGTAACGCTCTAGTTGATCTATCTGCATTGGAAAGTCTGGATGATTGGCATTGTACTGGGCTACGTTGCGGCAAGCTTGATGCAACATGGAGAACAGAGAACCAAGACAGCGCAAGCGGGTGAGATCCATAATATGCTCCAACTTGAAAGCATGTTCAAGTGCTTTAGTTACCAGGCCGTTAGATGTGAAATACGGCTGCATTATTGTTGCAGCATCTCTCTGAATCTGTTGGGGGAGACAAACACTGTTCAAAGCACTTGCTTCTCATTTGATTACCAGGCAGCAGGAAATAAATTTTGTTTAAGGTTTGAAGTGCCTCATATTTTAATATTCTTCTAATCATGGTTATTGGTTATAAAAATGGTTGTAAGGTTCTACAACATGGTTATAAAAGAAAAAAAAATGTAAATAGGTGGTCAGTTTTTCCATGACAGGCTGCCATAGATGTTAAGTACTCCATACTACTTCCGATATGAGCATTCTTACTACATCATTACTACATTACATAATGTAATCTAAGTTATACCTGCAACATTGGGGATGCTGCTTCTTCTCCTTCATCTTCTTTGCCCTTTCGCCTTCGCTGAGCCTCCTCCTCACCTTCATCCAGAGGAATGCTTCTCAGTCTAGCCAGGAAGTTATTGAATATCATGTCTGTACTGAGAACATCCTCACTGAACCAGACCATGCCACACCTTGACACAGTAGCCAAAGTGGCATATTTCAGATCCTGTACCTCAAACATGATGCGCACCTGAAGAGTAGAGATTTAAAATAAAATAGTTTGAAGTAAAATCCCCCCAAACAAAAGCAAAACAAAACAAAAAACTATCCCCCCAAAGCCTTTAAAAATAAATTAACTTGTATTTAGCTTCCGAATAGTGAACAGCAGCATTTAACTATCCTAAGGTAAGTTCATCACTATTAACTGTTACCGCAGACTTTTACATAATCCACAAAGTTTGTCTTACAGGGTCAAAGTATAATGTGAAATGTCTGTTTTCGCAAAAGCTCTTAACTCCAGCAAACCCCTACCTGAGATGAGCATTACTCTACTTGTAATGAGAAAGAGGGACAGCACTAGTATGTTTTAAGGTAAAAGCAACAAATTTATAGGACAGCAAGTAAACATGTAAAAGAAGTAACATTACATTTGGTGGAAGGCTGAGACGTTCTCCATTTGGCAGAGTCAGCAGTTTGTTGTCATCCAAAACAGAGTTCAAGTTCTCAACCCATTCAGGGTCTACATCACCATCAAAGATTATCCACTGACGTTTTTGCAGTTCACCTCTCACATTGTCTATGATTCTATTAAAGAAAATATTTATTTCAGTGGAGAACAAAGACTTGGTAAGGCCAAATTATTAATGGCACTAATGTACTGTCTACTTCTCATTTGCACTATTTAAGACTCACTTTCTCAGGACATGCGTAAACAGGCCATCTGTCCATTCTCTGGTGTTTGGATCCAAAGTACCATAAAGGTGATCTTTGCTGATTGCTTTTGGATCTATAATATGAGCAACACCTTCCACACCCTCCAGCCGTTCAAGGGCTTTCAGAAGTACTCTCCAAGCCATACTCTTTCCACTTCCAGAGGGACCAACCATCATCAATCCATGATTTATCTGTGTAATCTGATACAGCTGAAGAACCTGTCACAGAAGAAATGATGTACCAATTAAGTCTTAACTTCAGCAGTCAATTTAAGCTTCTATGTGGTGCTCACTTCAGAGAAAGAAAAGAGGAAAAAGTTTTCTACCCTTTCATAACAAAAAAGGAAGTTTAGTCTTATGCATGAACTTCAATTCCACATTTTCAGTTTTATATTTTACCTTTTCAACCCACATGCCACCAACTTCTTCTCCATCACCATAGGTAAGGTACATTTCCTGACACACTTTCTTAAGCTCCTCTCGCAAGGCTGTCATCTCCCCACGATGATACTGTACTCCAGGGAATACATCAGAAAGGAGACTGAACAGCAATGGAATGTCTTCTGCAACCAGTTTTGGTACCATAGTTTCACACACGCTTTGGATCAGGATCTGCAGAGAAAGTCACGTTTTGGTTAAGCTTTTTTTCTTAAGTTTGCTTTACTGACCGCATCTGACACGGAATACTTCAGTAAATACTGAGAAAGCACAAGACCAGGGTGGTCTTGGTATAAAGAATCATTAGTGGGGTTTCAACTTCGAAACCACACAATGATCTCCTATTGATTTTCAGTTTATACAACTGTAGTTTCTTACGTCTCTTCACCACACTTTGAGTATTAAATGCCGAGGAACTGAGCAGCAAATGAGCGTTATGAATGTACTACTTCATAAGAACAAGTCTTTCACTATGATTCAGGACTCCTAAGACATGCTCAACTTGGTGCTTCTAAGGTACCAAATTCCTACCTTTTGTAACATTACCATTTAGTGGGAAGCCATGCAAGCAAAGTAAACACTGTAGGGTCATTTGCTTTGTTTAGTATGCATCCTGTACTTTACCACAGCAGAGTTCACAAACACATTACCTCTTGTTCTGGTAAGTTCTCAGCAATTTCTCCCTCATCAACAACTTCACCACGCTCTTCTTTCTCCCGCTTTATCTTCTGAATCCTCTCCCTCTTCACATTACCTGCACTAACCAGCACACTCTTCAGTGCTCTCAAGCCAAAGTCATAGTGACTTTGGGAGGACAGCTGTTCATCACAAAGCCTAAGAAGCAAAAGAGACAAAACACAATTTGATTCTCTATAGGGACCAACACAACACTCAGTAAATGCCACTATTTACTTGAAATGATTGCTGCACAACATGCTTAGTGAGTTGCACAGAGCATTACAGCTTTGAACAATAAGCTCTATTTTTACTGACTGGAGCCAAACTTGTTACTCACTTGAAGAATGGTACTATCTTATTGGCAAGCACTTCAGCTGTACGGAAACCTTGGGAGTACAACATGACCTGGGCAATCAACTGACGGTCTGGTTTTGTCATTGCCAAGCTACGGAACAATTTCTTCAAATTGTCAGGCAGATTTGATCTGCCTGCATAGCCAGGATTCATGGTGATGAAGATAGCCATGTCAGGGCTCACTTTGACTTGTTTGTTCAGCAGCTCACAAGTAATAGGTGTTGCAGCTGAAAAAGAGAATGCATTTAGTTACAACTGAGCCAGCAATCAATCGCCCTGAGAACAGAAGGCATACTTTCTTCTGTTTTAGTCTCCTACAGCAACGGACAACAGACCCTCTAGTACTGCAACTCACTCATACATATTTCTACTAGCTGAAAGTCACTTCAAGGTTTTACATTTTGATAGAAAATGGCTTCTTCCTTGTATTGTTTGGGAGAAATATAACTGAGCAACAAAACAGCATGAAGGACATTAGAGATGCTGTACAACACTATTAGGAACAAACAGTTACATACTCTTGTCATAGTTGGGGTTGGAATGCTCTCGCAAGGCTTCCTGGATGCACTGAACTTGCTGTGACACAGCAGAGAGCATACGCTCCTCCAGTCTGTTGAACTCATCAAAGCAGCCCCACGCACCTACTTGGCAAAGTCCCACAAAGATGCGTCCCATTGCCTGCACACACAGGGGGAAAATTCACTGAAGCTGCATGATCATTCTTGCCTGTGCATAGGCAAAGACAGCAGAATGGAGCACTTCATACAATGCATTCAAAGCAGGAAGGAGCTACATTTACATGCAGGTTACCACCTTTATAGTACTGTAAGAGTTATAAAAGGGTTCTAACTGACTTTCAGATGTTCACTGCTTCACAGAATCACAAAATCACAAAAATGATCACAGCTTCCTATTACTACATACTGTACTGCCATGTATTCACAAAACAGTCAAGGTAAGTCCACTGCATGATGTTTTGTTTGCTGATACTATTAATACCAAGTGCAGTTCTAGTCCTTCATCACAAGGAGGATACTAGGATCACAAAACATTTCAGAAGAACAAATTGGATGGCCACAGTATGATGAGGCTTCCACCAGAAGGAACAACCTTTAAGGTAGGATTCTGCAAAGGCGACATGAAGAAACGTGATGGAGGCCTAAAAGCCACTGGTTTAGGATAAATAGGAATCAACTGTTCACTGTCTTTTCCGCTACAAGAAGTAAGGAGTCGTTAAAAAAGACAAAAGAAGATGCTCCTTCATAAAATGCATAGTAATGCAGCAGAACTCTTTGGTAAAGAATGCTATAGAAGCAAGTGTGCATATGGATTTAAGGGGAAAAATGAGTACCCAGAGGAAGATTCACTGGAACACGAACAGAGTAACCTGTTTCAGCTTGGAATCTCTTGATCCTCACAACTATCAGAGGCAGGAAGGGGACTGGGGGCAAGGAAGGAGTATCATACACCATCTGCAACCTTACTACTCCCTAGCTATTTTCTTACTGGTCACCACTACAGGCTTTGGCCTTAGGGCTGATCAAATGGACTCCTGGTCTGACTGAAATACAGCTGTACAGAAAAAAACCCAAAACAATGGGCAACCTGGCAGAGTCCATTAAGTATCATGATTCCTTGTCCAGGTTTTACATTATTTTTTATATATACACCTGACTTAGGTTTTTATTTTGACATGTTTGCTGTGTTAAGAGTTTACAGAAGCATTTCATCTGGTTCTCAGTTTGAAGATGCCATTAATTTTGAAATATCTGGGTAAGCTTTCTTAGTTTAGAAGAATCTCTCACATGCTGAGGCAAACTCCAGTTCTGTCGCAAAGGATAATTTGTGTTAGTCTCACACTCTCATTTGTTCTCCAGTAAATCAGTACTATCAATGCAAACTGAGCAGTTTAAGTTCCTTTCCTAAGTCAGACAGTCTTAAGTCCCTGCCCTGCACTTCCTTTCCCTCCGTTTGCTGCTATAGAATTACCTGTTCTAAAAAAACAGAACCCCTCCCCCCCCAGTGCTCTTCCACACTTTTGCTTTAGGCATTTTTGGCTACAGAGTGTTTATATGACCTATAGATACTGGCTCAGTTAAGACTTACAGACAGTCATCTTGACCATAAACACTGCTGGTTGTCTCAGAGTTCTGAAGAGATTCCTATTGCTTGTTAGTAAGGACTAAATTTTTTAACTCAAACAGCTTACCTGGAAGTCAAATGTTTCATCGCAGTTGAAAACCAACACAAAGCGACCAAGCTGATGTCCAAGAGCCTTAACAGATTCCGTTTTACCAGTACCAGCAGGACCTATTTTTGAAGTGAGACAGACACGCTTCAGTATTTACCATCTGAGGAGGTACCACTGCCTACTCATGTAACCTGCCAGCATGATGATTCTGATGGTCCCCAACAAGAGGGTTCAGTGAAACCTAAAACTGTCTTAACTTCCCCCAGAAGGCTGTTTTGTTCTTCAGTATCTTAGCTGTAAGTGTTCTGCCTGTTTACATATAAAGCTGTTTTCTCTAATATGTAAGAGTTTATACACTTGTCTCAAGTTTTTACTGTACTACAGTACAAACTTACCAAATGGTGATCCTCCAAGTCTTGCCTCCAGGGCTTGTGTCATTGTCAGGTAACAGCGGTCAGTAAGAGGAGTCTGTACTAGCTTATCTTGAACACCTAGGTACTCAAAACCATAGTTGAATTTGGCATTTGCCATCTGAATGGAGAGCTGTTGCAACACATCTGTCTGTTTTGGGTCAAAGTAGAACCGCATTTGGCTGAGCCACTCAAAGGATTTGGAGTTGTCGATCTTGCTTTTGATCAGTGATCTTGTAACATCTCTCTGGTGCACCAACTCAGTGATCTGGAGAACAAAGTAACTCTTTTGACCCCAGCAATACAAGCCACTGCTAAGCCACTGCTAATAAAACTAGGAATCCTACAGCTTCCCAGATTATCACTGTGAACTGCTACCACTTCAAAATCATGACCTACCAACAGTCTCTGCCTTAAAATCTGTTGCTACAGAAACAAAATGAACAATGTTGACTGCTCTTGTTAAGGACTTCCCTAGCTTTCAGTGAAGCACTCTGGGCCATTTACTCTGTAAATCCATTACACCGCTGAACTAGGTATTTTACTTGCCAGAAACTACGAAGACAAGTACTCCTAACACAGACCAGGTATTTCCCTCTGAAAATCAAGAGAAGTAACCCGGGATGATTTTAAGTCACCCCACCCAATCCTTATCTACAAACAAAAGCATATAATAATTACAATAACGAGCAGCTTAATGAAGTATTTTACATTTGAATGAAGGTCAGTAATGTCTGTATTTGGAAGAGCTAGTCTGAAGATCAATTCAGTAAGCTAGCCTATAATATGCTACCATGCACTAAGCTAACTAGAGTGAAAAACTATCACCACCTACAGAATCAGGGCTTGATGTAGTTGCTTAAATTGCATGTAACTTTTTCCTAGAGGAAAAATAAGTCTTTTCATTTGGCCTGGTTTTGGCTGGAATGGAGTGCATTTTCTTCTTAGTAGCTAGTGCAGTGCTGTGTTTTGGATTTGGTGCGAGAACAATGTTGACACCTGTAATACACTGATCTTTTCAGTTGCTGCTAGGTAAAGTTTATTCTAGGTCAAGGGCTTTTCACCTTCTCAGGCACTGCCAGTAAGCAGGCTGGAGAGGCACAAGAAGTTGGGGGGGGACACAGCCAGGGCAGCTGACCTGAACTAGCCAAAGGGATATTCCATACCATATGACATCAGGCTGGTATATATAAGCTGGGGGAAGAAGAAGGAAGGGGGGGACATTTGGCGTTATGGCGTTTGTTTTCCCAAGTAACTGTTACATGTGATGGAGCCCAGCTCTCCTGGAGATGGCTGAGCTGCCTGCCCATGGGAAGTAATGAGTAAACTCCTTGTTTTGCTTTGCTTATGTGTGCAGCTTTTGCTTTACCTATTAAACTGTCTCTATCTTAACCCACGAGTTTTCTCACTTTTACTCTTCTGATTCTCTTCCCCATCCCACCACAGGGGGAGTGACCAAGCGGCTGTGTGGTGCTTGGTTGCTGGCTGGGGTTAAATCACATCACCGTTAAACTTCAAAAATCCTCACCTGCAAACCAAGAAGAGGAAAGGAAGTTTTACTTACCAAATGCTCCAGTTTCCTTCTGCGAAGAGGTGGCTGCTCCATGAGCACAGAGTCTGCCAGGACATTGAGTGTGACCTCAACATTAGCCAGCACAGAATGGAGAGGACTGTTGTCTCCAACTCCACCCATACCATTGAGGGCCGACTCAACATTCTCAGACCACGCAATCTGGGCTGACAGGACAACAAGCTGAGCCTGTGTAAGAAAAATCCTTGTCAGACAGTTTTTCCTCACAGAAGTAACCAAGCTGCGGCATGCTTAAGTGTTCCCTAATGATACCTGGTACTTGTCAATCCAAGAGATGTAGACTGCTGGGTCAATTGAAGTTGCTTTTCCAAAGATTTCTACTTCAGTAACAGATTCTGCAAGCAATTTAGCAAGGGTGACTCTCATTTCTTTTTCAACAAGAGTGAGCCACTCATTGATCTTGGGGTGTTCCGTGATGGAGACAGGTGTTTTGAACAGCACCTGCAAGTATTAGGTTTAAATCAGCCCATGTTCACTTATTTTCAGAACTTTATTTAAGAAGAAAGAAACACTGCAGCTGTACCTCCTCTCCTTCACGTGAGGATATCCCAAGAACTACAGAATTATCTTCATTGAGAATAATGCTAGAAACACCAGCAAACATCTTCTTGAAGTGTTTCTGCAGCTTAGCAACATTTTTGCTGTTTCCAATGATTTCAAGCAAGTCTTCATCACCAACAAAGTAAAACCTAATAATTACATAAAATTAGATCTATATCAGAACTCCAGCTATCACTTTTAATTTATTTATGCTTCAAAGATGGTCACTATATGGGAGTAACTAACACTCGTTTCCCCAACGCTGCAAGAACACACAAACCATCAATTTGCTGAAGTTATACTTAATTTCTAGGATTAAGCCTCAGTTCACATGGTTCTGTACCACACAAAGCGTACACATGCTCTGTACTATGGATTATTTTCTTCACCTACCCATCCCTGAAATACCCACAGTAGAGCCTGGGATTGAATTAAGTCTATTAAGGCAGGGAGAAAGAACTCCCACTCAGTACCTCCCTCACCCTTTCTCTCTCATGTGAAGTGACAAACTAGTTGAGGACTACAGGTAAGTCAGAACCAATGCCTTGAAGACTGGATTGTGACAGTTTAGACACTATCCTTCAATCCAGTGCCAGAATTGAGCTGTTCCAAATAGAACCTGTAAGTTTACAGAAATCAGCTAGTGGTTCCTTAAGCAGTGTATGAATCCTAAAACCAGCCACAGATGAGCAAGTAAGGGAAGTTTTAGTCCCACTTCCTGAGAATTAGCTAATAACTGAATTCTGTATTTAGACAACACAAATTTAAATGTTTGTAACATCTTACATATGTGCAGTACACAAAAACTGGCAGGGGCTTTGCAAAACAGTACACCATTTCCTGCACAGAAACAGCAAACTACCTTACTTCAAGAGTCAATTAAAGTAAACTTCTTACCGAGGGAAAGAGGACCTCTCCCTTTCCAAGTATTCTCCCAGTGCCTTCTGTATCTTCCCAAGCAAGTCTGCCAGTCTCTCTAATGACCTCTGCACACCCTGAATGTTAAGAACGTCCATCACAAGCGGAGATTTGGACACCTTCTTCATGAGCGCCAAAAATTCAGTGCTGATGCTGCAAGTAAAATAACACAGTACATAGTGCAAACTCAGTAACCACAGACCTGCAGGAACACCACAGTTACTTGTCTCTAAATGACCACTGCCTCTCTAATTGTTGTGGTTGCCCTAGGGAACACAAGGCTAAATTCCTCAAAATAGCTCTTCACCTGCCTCAAGTCCACAACAACATAACCTAACTTCTTTGCAACGTTTGATCAATGAATTCCACCCCTGAAGAGATGCACACGTCTCATTCTTTGACCTGACTGGAAGTGTGTGGAATGAATAAGGATGACCAGAGCAACTTAAAGCAGAGGAAGAAAATTACATTTGAAAGGTGAGACTAAAGGCTGTGGCAACAGGAATCAGTCTGCTTGTTGCAGCCACAATGCCAGAAAAATCCTTGAGATAGTTGACTGGAACTAATAAGAAAAACCATGTGAATCCCAATCACCTTCTAAAAATTTCACACCAGCCTTTTTCTGCCATAGTTGCCTACGTGCACCTCTTGCCATATTTGTTTGCTTGATGAACTTACACCTACAGCAGGGCTGTAATCCAGCCGGACGAGGTAAGAATACAGTTAGCATTTCAGCTTAGAGAGTGCCACATGGAAGTCATCAAGTTGCAGGCCTGCTCACACAGTGCCCCATGAGGGGCAAGAAAAGAACAAGGCAATTAAAAAGTTACCTCTGGAACCGCTGGGTCTCCACAGGCAGCAAGTGCTTGATGTCTGCACTACCAGTAAAGATACCCTCCAGGTAGACCCATCGCCTTTGGACATCTATCCAGACATCAAAGAGTGCCATGATACGGTTCAGCTTATCTTCCCAGCTAAGGGCATCTTCCTCAAACACCTGAAGTTTAAATGTTGCGTTAATATTCATTTTAATAGTATCAGGAGCCTGACTGCTAATTATTCACGAAAACAGTTCTTTAAGAGTTGCAAAGGATGCACCCACAAGTAATTGTCTGTCAACTTAAACAGTGAATACAGTCCCTGCTGGTAGGTATCTAAACTAAATAAGAAGGGAGGGTGAAATTAAATGAAGATTCTTTAGCTTTGTTCTCCGTTTTACCTTATAGTATGGTGACAGCTTCATAGCCGAGACGCTGTTAATGTGCTCTTTTACTTTGTTGAAAAGGTCATCCCATCCACGAATTAAACGACATTTGTTCTGGTAATTGACCAAATCCAGTTCATAAGTGTTCCACACTTCTCTTATCTAAGAAAAAAACGTTTAAGGTACGACATCAATAATTTCTGCTCCAACATAGTTTCAAAGTAGTATTACAGTAATCAGATTTTACTTTTTGTACCCAAGTAATCCAGGTTTATGTTCAGGCTTTTGTTAAAAATATCGAGAACATGATGCAGTTAGGTAAAACTTACAATAAGGTGGTGTCTTTTCAAGTCATTATCAAGGACTGCTTTTCCCAAATTATCCAAGTTGCATCAGAGGAAGCTTACACAGCTTTAAGCTGTTCCCCAAAACAGCATGCCTTGGAGTCTCAGCACACGTAGCAACAGCTTAGACTGACAAATTTACTACACAAGTGTCAGCCACCCAACAGCAAGCCTTTGATATGTTATTATGAGCATACAAACAAAAGCTGATACTAGCCTGTTTCAAGAACTCTTCCAGAGCCATCTCTCCCTGAGCCACGAGCAGTACATCTTTGACGATTGCTTCATTTCTCTGTAAATCAACATCCCAGATCTGACCGAGCGTCAATTCTGAGACAACCCAGTTAACGTGAAGTCTTTTCATCAGTTGTTTCCAGTGACGATCTTTAAGTGCCTCGGATTTCAGTTCAATAACTAACATGTTTATCTATAGAAGACAAGAAAGCCAATTAGATCCTTCAACCTGAACTACCAAATACATGCATTTTAAAAGTTAGTATAACTTACCTTCATGTAGCCCTTCAAAAGTCTCTGAACATACTCATAGGAGGCATACTGTCGCAAGCGGGCAGGGAAGTTTTTCAGTTGGTTCAGTAGGCCATCCAAGTTTTGTCGAAGCTGTCAGTAACACAGAAGTAATGAAATCTTTCTCTGCAAGTGCTGTGCACACAGTTGTACCAGTTTAAAGTTGACTACTTTTAAAGAAACCTCTCACAAACAAGGTATTATCGACAGTACAGCTCTTTTAGTGTTGTATGCATTTGTGTGAGGCAGTCCGATCTCCATTTCAAAACTACTGGAACTGCATACATCTCCTGAAAAATTACTTAAGTTGTGACAAACCCTGTGAATTTTTCTTAGCTTAGCATGAGAAGAAACATGCTCACAAGATACTGAGAAAGATAATTGCACACTGAAAACTATCTGGAACATGACAATCCAGCAGGTCTATCTCAAGGGGTCTAGTTCCTCATCTGCACATACTTGCCGTAGTTACATTGTTTATGTATAGAGAAGTGAAGTACCTTGCGAGGCTGTACTGAAACCCAGGGTTGCTCTTTCATTTGATCAATCTGTTCCCAAACCTTAGAGAGTTCAGACCAGACGCCTTTGAGATCCTGCAACTCTTCAAGGGCCACCTATAGTAAAGAATGTTATCAAACATCAGCAGTTATTCCTCACTTCTTCAAAGTCATTAAAGCGGGGGAGTTACACAGAATACTTAAGGTGTCAAAAACCTCTAGATAGTTTGCCAATTCAACACAACTACAATAGCAAGTGACCCAGAAGAGATTTTTGCATCTCAGGCCACGTAACAGCTTCACAAGACAGTCAAGGAGGAGATCACAGACAATCTCTTAAGGCTAGAACTGAACAACTGTGGAAATTATGTTGTGACACTAGTACACTGCAGGGCTACAAGTCACCCTCTTAAGGGAGAGAGATGGAACTAAAATATTTTTATCTGAAACTGACAAGAAGTTGTGTGAGCAGTTTGTACCTGGACACGCTCTTCACTGCCACTGAGTAGTCCTGTATCTGTTAATTCCAGAGCTTCCTTGGCCTTTGCACACTTCTCACGATCATCCTTCAGCCTACCGAATTTTCCTTCATAAATGGTAAGAGCTTGAAGAGCCTCTTCTGGACGCAGGTTTCCCTAAAGTTTGCATGGGATACATCAATCTAAAATTCCTACAATCAAGCTGAAGCCAAATTAAAAGCAAGTACTAAACACCCACTGTTGATTTGTCTCATTATTCTTCCATTTCCAGTTTGCTAGCAATAAGGCTACATACTAATCCATTATAAATCTCATCCCACTTTTATGTGCAATTTTTAGCTTTATTAAATAGCACTTGGCGGGGAGTGGGGGTGGAAGGGCAAAAAAGCAGCTTGCTTCTGAATCCTCCTACATGTATGTCCCTCGTTTCAGCCAAAGTAACTTAAGCAATCTTGCATTCTGCACTTAAGAGGCCTATATTTTAAAGGTAAATTTCCCTCTGCCACTGCCCCCCATCAACACACTGCCAAGTTATTATAGAACCCTCAAAAAGACTTTTACCATCATCTAAAATTAAAAACTGCAAAGCGGCATAAAAATAAACTGCCTACTACTTATTGAATGCAGAGAATCTACCTCGTCTGCTGAATGAGTATTAATCATCACTGCTTACTGTTACTGGCTTTGTTTTCTCCCAGTCTGTTAGCAAGTCGGTTGTTCGACTCTCCACTGCACGATCCTCTTGAACTATCTTCATCTGCAAATTTGCTACTTGCTGTTGAATGGCAGAATCCTTTCTACGCATTATGTCATTAAAGGCACCCCATTCTCCTTCAATGTTGTCAATATACAGCCAAGAGGATGGAAACTGGAACCTTTGCTTCTCAAGCAAGCGCTGACCATTGCGATAAAGCTACAAGAGACAGCAGTTGTAAGTTAAAAAGACGAAACTACTTACGTTGCAGGGCGAAATACTCAAAATATTTTAACAAGCACTCACTATAAAGTTCACAGGATTCCTCAGGATATGAAGTTCAAGTCTGCTCTCAGGAGAACTTGAATACCATGAAGCTGCATTTTAAGAGCTAAGCCTGACATTTCCAGAAGAAACCTTAACAAGACAACATACCTCAACTTGTTTTTCAAACTGCTTGATTTTACGTTTCAAGGACTGCACGTATGTGATGAATGTCACTGCATCTGATGTGCTGGCAGTGTCCACTGAATGCTGCTCCAGTTCTTGACGGGACTGTTTGGGGCACAAATTAATGTTTTAGAAGTCTAAAACAGTTGATCTGAAAGTGAAAAACTGGAATTTGGACTGGTCTTACCTTTGAAATTTGTGAATGAAACTCTGTCATATTCTGACCAAGCATTTGGCCAAATTTGCTGAGCACCTCCTTGTGCCAGGAGTCATACTTCAAGTTCACCTTTGATTGTACCTATAATTAAGTTACATAATAGTTATCTGTCAGCCCTCCTATTTTCTGTTATACACCGAATTCTGAAATTTAACACATCTACCACAAACAGTAATTACAATTTCTTACCTTGCCATAGTCTATGACAACAGGTCCAAATTCCTTTCTGGTTTCTGCATTGTCAAACGTTCCTCTTGCCTTTCTTATCTGAACCAAAAGGGCTTGCCACTTATTCAGGTCTTCTCCAAGTCGGTTGTATATGTTTTCAGCCTGCATATCCCACAGACACTGGTACTGCAGCCAAACCTAATTGGGGTATTTCACAAGCAGTGTTCAGAATTTCTCCAGTACATTCCAAGAGACATGCATCCCCCCAACCCCCTGAAAACTGGGAGAAAAGCCCACATTCATTTTAGTTGTAGCATCACGTGGTGTCAGCCTCCTACCTTGACATACTGTTCCACTTCAGTCACAATTCCCATGACAGCAGAGTATGACTCCTCCAGAGCAGCGGGGCCATCTGGCATCCTTGTCAAAGCATTACGATAGAATTTCTCTTCCTCAGACAGCTCATAATGCACTCCGACCTAATAACCACAATTATACATGTGATACACATTAATTTCTAGGGCACTCAGACTAATTCCTAGAGGAACACGCTAAGATAATCAAGCACAATTAATTGCAAAGTGAAAATGATTGCTCAGACTTAGATACAGCTTCTTTATACTTACCTGGTATCTCTGACTTTGAATTCTTGGTAGTGACAGGATTACCATCTTCCAAGAAAACATTTCTTGATAAAGTTTGTATCTACACTCTTCAATTGGCGGATTCAAGTATATCACCTGATTAGTTATTCTTAGTTCATGCACAATGTTCTGCAGAAAAAGTAAACATACTCAAGTTTTACTGGCAGACACTACTGCATGTAAACAATTTTGGACTTCAGGAAGAAGCACACAGTTTTGAGGAACAAATGCGCACTTAAACGGGGCAAGGCAAGTATTCCTCCAAAACCAGATGCAGAAGAAATACTTATCTCCCATGTAAAGTGCCAGGTGTAATTCTTGCGTTAAGTAATTGACAATAATGAAAAAACCCAACAAAATAACCCCATAACAAAACTTACTTTGATCTTGGGTTCGCCACCAGGCTTATGGCTCACTTGAGGAGCATCTGTATCCATGTCAACTTCCGCTTTGTCATCTGCTTGTCCAAGAAGAACTTGGGTCCAGGCCCTCAACCCAGCTTGCAAACGAACACCCAGGATTCTTTCAATCTAAAGAAAGCAAGCCACATTAGAGGAAAAAGCTGCATATTCACTGCATAAAGATCTCTGCTACCAAAATACTCTGACACCAGGAAAACTACGAGGCCTCAAAAAACCAAGTGCACTTTTAGCAATTATTTGAAGAGGTTTAGGAGTTTTGATAAATTTAAACTGAGTATCAATTCAAAGCTGCTCCTGTCCCCATGGACTTCAATGGAATTAAAACATTTTTTAACTGCTTTGAAGTTGGCCTAGCCAATAACCTGACACTTATCTCAATAGGCAGAACCAAACAATATGAAGGCAGTAAGTCTTTGCTACCAGCATAGCAAATTTGCACCACCCTTTATCTACCTCAGTCCCCAGCACCTTTCTAGGCAGTCAATCTACAGCAAACTATTTTCTTTAAAAGACAAAACTCCCCTTGAATTAATTGATCCCAAAAGTCAACAGCTAAAGACAAACAGGTCTTGAATCTTCTGCATACAGAAAACACTAAATTTTTCAGAGAATGGGGACAGAATTCTCCCTGGTGATTAAGAAGCGTATAATCAAAAGACATTTTGCACCCAACTAAAACGTTTCCTCTAAATACATACTACTCCTTGGTCTCAAACCTACCTCCATATCCAACTTATTGACCCAGATTGGCAAATTTGAATATGAATGAAGATTTAAGTCATCCACAGCTTTCTGAACCCTGTTCAAGATTTCGGAGAAAGTCTTGTGATCATACATGCATGTTTCTAATGATCTCACTTCCAGGTCTATTTTCTCTTCGATAATGAGCAGATCATCCACCTAAAATGGTTTAGGAAAGATGAGATGTTTAGTTTGACAGGTTAGACAGAGGCAACCATAATTACACAGTATGTTTAGTCATTTCTCTTTCTTCAAATGCATCAAGTCTATCAATTTTAATAGTACCAACAGATCTATTTGGCTGGCCAATTTGTGTCAACTCCATCAGCTACTTCACCAAAGAGCTACAGAACAAGGCATCTGCTATCCAATTCCACTTTTGGTTAACCACACATTACTGAAGCATAAATGTAACAATTTTGCAGAATTTTTAAGATAAAACAAACCTTTTCCTGGAAACTGAAGACCGTCTCGGCTAAGCGCTGTACGTATGGATCAAGTTTGTATGATTCCCACACAAGTGCAATTCCTTCTGCAATCAAAGCCTGCACCTCTTTCTTCAAGCCAGCAACCAGAAGTGAGATAGTATTGCGCTCTTCTACTTTCTCACATGTTCGTTCATATGTACGGACACTTTCAATGAGAGAAATAGCAAATGGATAGAGCTGGTTTGCTTGGTGAGCTTTGTTGACAATTGCTAGTGGAACACGGAAACCAAGCCACTTCAGGTTCCGAACTTCTTTTGAAAGTGTAATTATTTCTGGGAGGAAGTTGACTTTCAGTTTCAGGACGTTTCCAGTTCGACCTCTAACACGAGTGCTTTCAATGGTGAAAATCCGACCAGACACACCAAGGTTGCGTTGCTGAACTTTTCTTGCCCAGTCATCAAAGATCTCCTGAGTATTGAGCTTCATGCGAAAGCTATCTCCATCCTGCTTTAGCTTCTGACCTTCTACATGGTTCTCCCAGCCTTTGCCAAGGACATCCTCAACCCGCTTCATGTAAGCGGTGAGCTGTCTGTCAATCTGTTTTGCCCAAATTATAGACCCAGACACAGGAGGCAAGTCACGGACATGACTCATTTTACAAGCTTGACTTTGTGGGTATTGTACTTTAAATTTGTCATGAAGAGACTCAATATCATCTTTTACACGCTGGATCAATTGCGTTTGGTATTCACGAATGGCACCGCGAATGTGAGGTCTGACAAACAAGGCATTAAACCGAGAGAAGATTCTGAACATTTCATTGGCGTTCTTTGCTGTACCAAGCTGGTCTCTCAAACGGGCAGTTATTCGTGTTTCAACTCTATCAATTCTTTCATCATATCGTTTCATTGCTGCCTCCCAGGCTTCTGTACCTTCTTTGGAAACATCTAGTCCATCTACTTCCTTAACATTCTCATAAGCAAGATTGACTTCTTCAATCGCATTAGCATCAGCAGCATCAAAAAGGACTTCTGCTACTTTCATATCCTGTGGTTCAGGTACCTCTCCTTGATTTTGCTGGGCAACAGCAGTTACCTGCATTAGAATCACAGTTTAGCAAGTTCAAAATCTACCGACAAACAGCTACTGTTCTAACAAACATTGCAAAACCCCCTACGAATTAGTACCAAATCCTTAACAAACTTTCAGTCGTGTTTCAGATTTAAGTTTCTACTAGGAATGGGGCAACAGTTACTTCACAAACTTCCACTACTGTGCAGCATAATCTCATTTTCCATTGTGGTTTAGCCAAGCTCGAGTATTTACATGCTTATTAATCTCCATGTTATGTCTGGACTTGCTGTGTCTACTCACATGAGCATGGTCACGCAATAGGTCATGTACGTCAGAACAGAAGCTAAACCTATTGGCGAGGGTTCAAAACTAGACTGACTTTGTAATCAGACAGCAAATCCAAATGTAACATTAGTTTTGTGTCAGTAACTTTTTAAAGCAACAGTGAACACTCTTGAAGAAGCCACACAGATTTTCTGTGTGATGATGACCAAGAGCAGTACCTGAGGTCGCAAGACTCTCACAATAACTGCCCTCAGCTGCTCATGCTGACGCCTGAATTTCCTCATCTGATCAAGGCGACCTTGGAGTTTCCTATGAGCAGGATTGATACGCCACACCATCTTCAGGTTCTCTTCCCTTTTTCTTTTCACAATATCTCTCAGCAGAACTTGTAGCTTCTCATACTCATCATCCCAAGTTTGGAATACTTCAAAGCACGCAACCATTACCTGAAGAGAGTTTTAGAACAGGAACTTTAGCTCCCAAATGAAATGCTTCCTGAAAGTCACTATTCAATGCAAAAATACAGCTCCCAGTGCCACAATGCAAAAATACAGCCACCAGCGTTGCAAAACCATGAACATACCTTTTCAAATTCTTCATAGGCAACATGCATCAGTTTTCTGGTTCCCAACACTTTAAGAAGCTGAGAGCTCAGATCTCTTGAAATAGCCTCCACTAAACGCAATGCCCTCTGGATTGGGTATTTTGTGTTTCTGATTTTTCTCAAATGGGTAAATATTGCAACAAGGGCCTGCCTTATTTTGTCCAGCTCAGTAGCAGACAGCAAATCATTCAGTGGAAAGTCTTTCATCAGTGGATTATAGTCATTCACGGTTTCCAGAGCCTGTTTTAGACCTAAATGTAATAGAAAAGATTTTGAATATCACTTTCCATTTCATTAATCAAATCCGTAGCTTAACTAGACCAAGATTACTCTGAACAGCATTCTCCTTTGTACCACAATGTTCAAGTTTTGTAACAGCTCAACTTCTGTAGGACACTTGTGAAAAATTTTATTGAAGAGACATTTTACCTGTGTCTGTATCGAAGCTGACAGTTGCATGAAAACGTTTGCCATGTTTTAGAATATCCAGAGTCAGAAGAACTTCTGGGCTTTCACGTTTTTCCTGAATGCGATACAGAGCCCGTTCCAAATTTAACCAGAAGCTTATCTCCTGTAACGCAGTGCCTGATGCAGGATCTCGATCTAATTTGGTCACCTTAAAAGTAAGAGTGAGGATGGAGGAAAAGCATTTAATTTAAATACTCCAACTGTAAAAACTCATTCTGTTACTAAGTGTAATTGAAAAACATAACATCTAGGTTTTAATAAGCCAACCTCAAACAGTTTTGGCACTCATTCTGTGACAAGTGTAGGAACTGCAGTGCAACAAGAGTCAAAATTTAATTCCAGTGGTCCTCAAAGTTGGTTTTAGGACCCTCATGTAACATCTTCAGCATAGTCTAAAAAGGTTATTGGTCCATTTTCTTGCTCACTACCTGCAGTCTGGTTAATGACAGATGAGCCAAGCAAGGAAACCAACGTTTTATGCTCTGGAGTAAGAAAAGCCACCACTGTTCCATGAGCAGTAGGTGTTTACTGTGCCCATGGAGGAAAAAAAGTCATAATAGTATCTGAGATGCTATTTCTGAGTAACTGCAGAACAGCAGAGCTCTTTTGAAAACAGGCAGGAGTACAAGACAGGACTGGAGCAACTGTACTGAAGTGGTTGTGGATGCACCTGAGGAACTGACAAAACAAATGAACAAGTCCCGTTTCTCTCAACCTGCTGTAAAGATTTGAAGAATAGTTAAAAAATTCACCATGTTACTGCCAGTTACTTGAGTCTATTACAATAGAGATAAAATAGTCATGCTCTCAGCTACTTGTAAAACAATTTAGACTGGCCTCTACATTAGGCTTAGTTTAGCCTATAGTTAGTCTAATTTAGACTAGCATCTCTGGTGACTCAGAAAACTGGTCTCAGTTCTTCAGAGTAGCCTGCACAGAGCACTGTCCTAACAGTTAAAACTGTGAGGAAGACACACAGTACTACACAGAAGTTCTTATCACATAGTCTACCACTTGGTGGTTGGTTTTCTTCTTTCTTTTACCTTTTGTATTTCTCTAATCCAGCGGTTGACACCAGACTGTAGCTGATTCAGGAATAACGGATCCTCAGCCTTCTCACCAAAATCTGTAACCTTTGGTTTTTCTCCACGCTCGTAACACTGCTTGGCAACATTAGTAATGGTTGCATGAATTGGCAGGCTGATCTCTGGAATTTCAATATTCTGCTGCAGATGCAAGAGGCCCATTTCAAGTTCTGCAATCTTTTTCTCAACTGAAGGAGCCATCTTATCTCCATCCCTGAAAAAGCACAGATGTTTTCACGTAAGAAGCCAAATCAAAAACCATACACAACACATTCAAAGCCACCTGAACTACTTCCCCATAGTCAGCAACAGCATCATATGCAACTGTGTACTTAAAACAATTCCACATGACTTGCTTTGAACAGTCACTGTTATATTTTTCATTAAACACTTAAATTCATTAGCTTGAAGTGCAGCATTTATACAGCATTACCTGTCTGCTTTGCCAGATTCTCTGATGTAGGACTTGAAAAATGGAGCAACAGCATTGCTAATGAAAGAGTGCAGTGTTTCATATGGAGAATCTTCACTGAGAGTGAGCACCCTCAGCTGGGAAGACACTGGTTTGTCAGCATCAATCACTGGTGTACGCTTAATGAATGCCAGGCTGCAGAACAGAGAAAAGGGTTACCCACTCAACGTCTGGGAACTGAAGCGACAGTTAGAACAGCTTTAATCTGACTGCAGGTTTAGCTCACAGAAGTCAAATGCTAACCTGCACCATCACACTTCATAATCTCTCTTCTAAGAGACCTGAACACAAGTCTTCCCATAAATACATCTTCACACTTCAGTAATCAAACTTTGCTATCAAAAAGGACTCTGCAATATGGGCACACTTAAGAGGCACACATCTGATGCAGCTTCAGTCAAATACGTATTAAGGTGATAAATATTTACGAGTCAGACATGACCAATGATTATCAAACCCAAGTTGTGTATGTCACATTTCAGAGCTAAAATCCTAAATCCATTTGCCTCAGCCTCGTGACACACCCTTGTTTTATCAGAGGTCCACCTTGACAAGCTATTACTCCACCTGAATAAAAACACTGCATGAAGCACTAGGTAAAACGGAGGTAAATTTGTAGGTAAAGTAGGTAAATCTGCTTGTGTAGGTTTTGCATCCATAGGGCAGAAATGTCAAGATCTATTTTACTAACTCACCTGTTAGATTTTATTCCATAATGAATGTCAGTGCTGATACTGTAGGAAATGAACTCTTTTTCCTCTTCTCCTTCATCTCCCACGTCCTCTGCAAGAAATATGCCACGTAATAAATTTTCTTTTTCCACTCTCTTAACCATCTTCTGTTATTATCAGGCTATTTTCTAACTTTTAATTTCTACACCAACCTTAATTAACTGAATGAAGTTAAATTTAGCTTTGTAATATCCCCCAGATTCAGATTGAGAGTGGGTTCACTGTTTTTTATCAAAACTCCACGAACTTTTCTAGGTTGCTATAAAAAATGATAAAACATTACAACAAGCAAATTATAATTCACATTCTGAAAGCCAAACCTTCTGCAATACAGAATGCACATCGACCTGTAGAGATATGCTGCCAGGATAACTACACTTCAGTGAGACCTTTAGGCAGCTGCTAAAGCTGTTTTCTTTTAAAGTTTGCTTTGTTTATTTTCAGACTTTTTCTTTGGAAGTGATTTGGAAATCACATCTCTGGACAAAAAAATCTTCCGACAAAACAAAAACTCAAGCCGTGGGAAGTACTCAGGCATCACTCCAGCCAATGTATCACAGATGATGTAATTGCTGGGGATGCAGGCAGTTGTGCTGCAATGCAGTGATTCTGTGCAGGTTACTCCCTGCTGGGGGACACACTGACTGGGCACATTACAGTGGACTCTCATTCATTTCATTTGGTGCTTCATAGAAGACACAACCTTAGGGTGTGACGTTTGTGATCCCGAGCACTGTAAGTCTGATCACAAAACACTGCACTAGACACCACAGGAACCCATAGGAAAGCTGTTGGCAGGCTTAGCTAGAATGACACCACATAGCAGTTTTCGTTACTCAGAAATATAGCTTCCGTTTTATTGTATTTGTAATCAACAATTTACTTCATACCATCTAGTCCATGCACAAATTGTTTTTAATAGTGTCAGAGAAAACTGCATCTCCATTGCTGCTGGAGGATCTGAACCTGTTAAGTCTGAAGACCGGTTGTCAATCAGAAAATCCACTCTTCCCAAATAACTGCTATTAAACCAAGACATTGATGGAAATCCCTTCTGCTGATAGTAAATTAGTACTCGGCTTTTAGAACATGTAGTATGTATCTCAATTAATTTTTTCCCAAATGACTGCTATTAAACCAAAAGACATTGATGGAAATCCCTTCTGCCAATAGTAAATTGTACTCGGCTTCTAGAACATGTAGTAAGTATCTCAATTCATTTTTAACCATACGCATATAACAATATCTATGTGACAAGCCTGGAGCTAACTGATCACCACTATCCTTCATTACTTCCAACCTGAACAAAGGCCATCCGACCTCATGAGACTGACAAAAAGGAAATTTAGAAATCATCTCCACAACCCATTAGCATCCAATGGATTTTCTTTAATTTTTGTTAAACGCTGAAGCATGAATTCACACAGATTGTTGGGGTTTCCCCCCCCCCCCCCCAGGAAATTCTACTGATATCCCTGCAAAAAAAGATGTCTCATGCTTTGGAAGAGGAAGGAGAATAATCAGTGGAAATAAGCGTAAGATCAGCAAAGGGGTATTTTAAGCAACACTTTAAGTTCACAGTGAATAGACAGCGAGCGGAAGAACCTTCTTCATGTCCCCCTCAGTGTACAGCAACTGCAGGGCATGTCCTGTACCTTACCCTGGGGCTGCTGCCGTGTTAAATAATGCTGTATGAGGTGATGGGAGTAACACCTGATGTACACCCACCGGCACCGAACCAACAGTGCACCGGGGGCAGAGATCCGGAGGTTTATTAAAATTTTGCAAGCTCAGACCGGCAGGCACATAGCCATATACAAGCTGCAGGTCTTGTTTTATAATAAGAGTCTGTTATTAATGAAATCTAGATATATTTTATTATTGTCCGTTAGGCTGGATCCCGTGACAGCAAGTGCCTGTTCAGCAAGGGATTTCTTGGCAGTATAAAGCCATTTTCGAAACGGACAGACTGGGTGACAGCGGCAGGTAAGTAGCAGAGATGTTTTTCCAGGCCGGTGCCAGTTTTGCCGCAGTATTTCACGCAGCGTTTGAGGTTTCCGAGCGCCGTGGCCACCAGGCCCCGCACACCCAACACAGCCGCCGCAGGGCCTACGCCCGCAGTTACGCCCTTTGCAGCCTCGCTAACTGGCCGTAGCGCAACGCCTTTTACCGGCCTATTCCGCTGGGTTTTGCGTTTGGTTTTTTTTTAATTTTCTCCAGGGTTTTGGGTGTTTTCTTTAAGTTTGTTGTGTTCCAGGCCGGCTGCCGGCCTTGCCAAGGCGGCCATTTCCGCAGCAGAACGGAGCCGCCGCAGGGAGCGCCTGCAGCCCCCTGACGGCGCGGCTACACTGGCGGCGCACGGAGCCCCCGCCCGCCGGACAACGCGCACCGGGCCCGCCGGGCCATGCGGGGCCGCCCGCTGATGCGGGCCCTCGCGGCCGCCGCCCTCGCCTAAGAGCGCGCCCCTCGGAGCGCCCGCCCGCGCAGTGCCAGCCCCGGGCCGCGCCGCAGCGCTGCGGGCCGGCGCCCCCCGAGCGGGGCCGTGCGTGAGGCGGGGGCCCCGCAGCCCCTCGGCCGGGCGGGGGAGCGCGGCGGCCCCTCCCACCCCGCGGCAGGGCGGCGGCTCGCGGCGGGCACCGCCGCCATCTTGGTAGCGCGGCCGCCGCCCGGCGCCGGCCTCACCTTTGAGGGTGGAGCGCTCCACCAGCACCGTGTGGACCTGCGGGTCGGAGAGGAACTTGCGCATATGCTCCACGGCGCCCTTCTCCTCCAGCGCCGCCTCCAGCACCGCCGGCGCTTCGCCGCCGTCCTCCAGCAGCAGCGGCACCAGCTTGCGCAGGTGCTTCTGCAGCACCGACACGTCGGCCACGTTCTGCACCGCCGAGCCCGACACCTCCATGCCGCCTTCCTCGCCGCCGGGGCCGCCGCCCCCGCCGCCGCCGCCGGAGTCGGACATACCGAGCAGGGACCGCAGCAGGCGTGCCGCGCTCCGCCCGCCCCGGCACTGGCCCGCCCGCCCCGGCACTGGCCCGCCCGCCGCGCTGCGAGCGGCGCCGCGCCCCACCGGGCAGCCTGGGAAGGGCGGCCCCGCCCCACCCCGCCCCGGGGGCGGCTCCCGCGCCGGCCCTGCCCGCCGCCCGGCAGCCCCGCAATGCGGCCGCGGCGGCCCCGCCCGCCCGCGTGTAGCAGGGGGCTTGTTCCTGCGATCGCTGGCGGGAGGCGAGCGCGGCGGCTGAGCTCCTGGGGGCTCAGCAGGGAGAGAGAGGGACAAACCGCCCCCGCGTCGCTGCCCCCTGCGGCCTGGCAGCACAGCCCAGGCGAGGCCTGGCCTGCCACTGCAGGGCCTCACTCGCCCAAAGAAAATGCGTATTCCGTGTGAAAAATAAAGCCATAAGCCATAAGAACAGGTAGCACAAATGACATTTTGCCCTTCAGAAAGAAAGCAGCAGGCCTGCTCCCTCATCACCATCAGGGGCTGATGACACAGCTTCTCCGGGAAGGGCAACCCCCCCCCCCCTTTTGCCATGAGTGCTTTGTACACCCTGTGTACACCCAGCTCATCCCGCCCGCGCCCCTGTTTACTTCGATGAATCCAGCACCCGAACCATTAATCCCAGTCTTCTGTGAGACCGTTTCCCAAAAGCCTAGGACATAAAGCACACAGAAGGGACTGAAAGCACAGTGCCGAGCAGCAGATTTTTCCTTCAAAATCTTTCTTTTTAAAAAATCTTTAGATCTTTCATAGATGCCACATATGTGCCTGCTATATCCCAGTGTATGCGTTTGATCTCAGCTCTCGGTTTAGCTCACTGCTGCCGAGATGGCGACTCCGTTCCCCCTTGGCCACGCTGGTCCCCTCCCTCCCCCTGGTCCTGGCTGGTATTTGGATGTTTCTGGGAGAGGGGAGGCGGCAGGGAAGTTCCAGAGCAACTCCACTGACTCCCAAGAAGTACCCTGCTGCTGCTAAGGTGACCCACAGACTGAAAACTCCAGTTTTTGTTCATATGAAGGTGGAAAAGGAGTTGTCTCCCTAAAAATAGAAACAAGCAACCGAACCATACAGAACTGCCTCTGAACCCCACGTCCATTTCCTCAGATGGATACGCAGGCAAACGCACAGAGACCCTCAGGCCCAGGGTCTGTTCAGAGATGCGCTGCACAAGACACGAGGATGCTGGGGTAGGACACCCTGCCTGACAAGGAAGCCCTGACCTGTAAGCCACTACGCACACGTAACTTGGCACTGAAGTGTGTTTGTCCAGCTACGATACCAGGAATCCAGAAAGCCCAGCCATATAGCCCAGCCCCTGTTTCTACCAGGAAAAAAGCATGCTTATGCTTAAGCAGGTTCCTAAGGGGTTTAGGAGTCTGGTTTAACTTTGAAAAAAACACACTGATTTCTTAAGTAATACAAATCTCAAACCTTGTCTGTTCAGCAACCAGGTTTCAACCACAAGCACCAGAACTGATCAAGATTGTTCATAGAAAACTGATCAAAACCATTTCACTCCCATCCTAGCCTTGTTGGAAAGGCAAATTATTTTTTTTTAATGAAGAAAAATAGTGGTAGATACTCCTCTATTATACATACAGAATATAGTTACTGAGGCAGTGTTTAATACAACCCTCACCTATTTTTTCCCCGAAGTGTAGTTTGCTCACACACTATCATTCTTCTACACGCAAGTTGTATTTTAGGATTACATTTCATATGAAAAAACCAAAAGCGCTACCTTTGCTAGGCTGTCTGAATTCCACAAAGGCTACCCCATACCTGGTCCTGCCCGACTGCTTTCCAATGGAGGGAGAATTATCTACTTACATCCATGCAGTGTGTCTGTATAGGCCAAGCACCCCAAACCCCACAGGTTAAATGAACACCCTAGCCCTCAGGATGCTCATTAAAAGCACTGATAATGCTCTTAAGCAACCTAGATATGCCTTGAGTGTAACTCAGATTCTCTTAGGAGATTAGCTCAAGCTGTGGTTCCATGTGCTAGCATGCTCATTCTTCTAAACAGCTGTCATCTGCTGCACCAAAGTGTCACAGAATCTGCGTAGCTTACAAAGCAAGATACAGCATTTATTACTGTAAAATGGCTGCCAGGAAAAAAACTATGAGCAAGGAAAGTAAGGAGAAGAAAGCAGGAGAGAGAGCAAATATGAATTCAAGTAATTATTTCTATACCACTGCTGCTGAATTGCAGAGAAAGTAAGGTCACAAACCCCCCAAGTCTCATGTTACTGTAGGTTTTAAAAACAGAAATATTCCATGTGCAACAATACACTATGGTATAAAGAGTACGTCTAGGATTCTGATGTTTAAATGCTAGGCTACCTGCAACTAAAAGCCAATGTAGATAAGACACTGTATTCCTTTAACCACTTCCACCTCACCTACTGAGCCAAAGGGAGGGGAAGATGTAAATTAAGTTAAAGGAAATCAAAGCAAAGACAAGACAGACTAGCTTTTTGCAGTTCTCATGTTCAGTTGAAGACTACGGAGAGAAAAGGCTTTAGCTTGCTCAACCACGGTGAAAAATCATTTGCCTTGATCTACCTCTAGTTAACTATGAATGTCCTTTTTTTGGATACACAGAGGACCTGGCCCTTCTCATAAGTATGTGAGAAGCCACTGAAATCAGCCATCCAAAAGACAAGATTGCCAGTATGACACATTTCCCCTATAATTTAACTAAAAATGAGTACTTCAGCGAATCAGAGTAAGAACTAGCACTTGTCAAGACAGAAAAGATTTGCTCCTGGCAAATGCCATACAACATATGTAGACAGAAAACCTTTTGCATAAGTTATAAAAGAAACAACTTCATTAAAAAACAAACAGAAACAAAGATTGTCTTTTTCCTATATTTAACAATGATTTGCAAGTATTTGAGACCAAAACCAAAGCAAATAACCCAAACAAGCAAAAATCAGAGCAAATCACTTGTTCTCCCATCTTTAATCCTCTTGCATCTCTAATTCTGCAGCCAGAGTACTAGAGAAATTACTATGGCAAGGGTTTTACACTTGCATGAACCCCCTTACTGTGGTCCTTTGGATCACAAAAAAGCCTAAAATAGCTTGGGGCAATTGTGAATACCCTTCTCAGAACAGTGGAGGCCCTCTCTCAACACCACAGGGCTGATGCTTATGAAACTTCATGTTTTGTGTGTGCAGTCCTCCACCTGTGCGGGAGCGAATGCAGTCCCAGTATGACTGGGTTCTGAGAAAGCCAGCTGCAGTCACGCTGCTCTTCAATTATGTGAGGAAGGAATAATGTATTATCTTCTTTAGCTCCACCGTAGATCTTCCCTTGGGAAATTTTTCATACAAAATTTCTAACTACATCAAAGTTTTGTTTCATAGGGTAAAGACAGCCCAAGCCAAGTCTCACCATATAAAAGAAACCATAATCCAGAGAGATGGTGATATAGTAATTAGAATGGCAATTTCTTAATTAGCTACATGCAGTCAGAGTCTCCACAATCGTTGTGCACAGTAAGGACAAGACTCAAGGAGCAGAAATGCTCCACTTTTAGGTGGGTGGTCCATAATGGCATCCAGAACAATGCTCGGAATAACGTGGAATCATAGCTCTCCCCTTTACGTACACTTGTACTAAAGTAGTTTCCATACAGCACACCAACAAACCTCCAAACACAAGCATACTTGTGCTACACTAGCACTTTCCTTTCCACTTAGAAAAAGCCAAATCAAGCAAGCAATGCCAAAAAAAGTTGCTGGTCAAAGCTCCTGAGCTTAATAACCTTAAAAAGAAAGGATTAAAGTTCACTTCCTGAACACGCTTGCAACTCTGCAAGGGATTATGTAGAAAAATATCACTACTGTCAGTACTTTAAATCATCGTATTTTGAGAGGCATTTGACCCCGATTTTGTAAACTGTATGACTGAACCCTCAGTTGTTCCAATATCTACTTTTTGATTCACAATTCAGCTTAGGAGCTCATGTGACGAGTTTACTTCTGAGCTTATGTAGAAAACTATTTCTTTCAGCATGCAAAGGCTTGATTTATACCTCAAATCTTACATTTCTAACTCATCAGTAGTCAGATACTGACCACAGGCTTACAACAGCACTCCAACCCCCCACCCATCACCCCCGCCCCCCCCCAAAACCCACCACTTACTGAAACTCAGCTTTATGTGAGTTAATTTCCTCAGTCTGTTTGAAGACTTTAATGGATTCCAGAAGGCTGACAATTCCTACTGAAGACTTTTTTCCTACACCCTTGCCACCTGACCGCATACCATCACCTACCACACTATAATCCTTGATTTTATGGCTACTTTGCTTGAAGCCTGACAATATAGAAGTGTTACAGGGGAAAATATTATGGTATGAAAGGTGCGCCTTTCATATTTGTAGATTGGAGATTTATCAGATTCCTTTCAGTACTGACACTTGTTCTAAAAGTGTTCTGCTTTTTTACTGAATATCCATTATTCCTGCTTTTTTTACTAATGGCCTTTCTATTTTTTTTTTGCTTTTGTGAAATTTATGGTATTATTGTAATTTGTACAGAGGATTCTGCCAACAATGGCAATCTGAACACACCCCCAAATGCCCTGTGCTAAATTTAGTTTCATGATGAGCAAGTAAAATTCACATGTTCTTTATTTGTCCATATAATACACCATTTTTTTTCCCTAAAGTCTTAAAATTAGATAAAAGCATATTAAATGGCAGGTGTATGAAGTTCTTCAGAAACAATGCCAGAACAAAAAATCGAATTACAAAATGTTAAAAAATATGTAGGTACATTTGAACTTAACATTCCACTAACGCATAATGTTACAGATATTGTCTAATGAAAAATAATTGTGCCACTTACCTATTTTTGCTGTTTCTAGGAACTTTTTATTCTGTACATAGGACAATTCTGTACAAAATATGAAGTCTACATTTTTATTACTTATTACCATAAAACAAGGTACAATGTATGTACAATATTAAAATGAAGCCATACTAAAGCCACACTAAAAAGACACTTGTAATATTACTTTTGACATTCCTGATATACAGGTGTAATTTTGGAAAACAGGGGAAGGTGTCAGACAGAACTTTATGAAGAACAACAGTCACCAAAATTCTTCAATTTTTCTTTTTATTTTGGATGTATTAGTTTTAGAATGGTTTAGTACAGGATTATAAGTAGTATATAAATATTGACAATAAACATGCTAAACCATTAGTGGTGAAAGATTTTGGAATATTGCCTAAGCAAATGTTCAGTTGCCCAAAACTTCAAAGATGACTTTATGGTGAACTTTAAGCCTTTAAAAAATACTGCAATATTTCCCTTTTTGGTGAATGTTTATCTTCAATAAAGAACAGAAATAAAATCTAGACAGGGAAAGATGTTCTTATACGTTGAGCATCACACAATCAATCAAACATTGATATACAGTTCTTTTTTTTCCTTGGGTAACATAATTCCTTTCAGCAACCTCTTGCACAAACATACTGAACACCCAAAATCAAAGGTAACTGATAATCTACCAGCTAAAGATGGAAGTTCAAACAATGGTATATCAAAATACATAGACATTGCTTTACACAATTAAAAAAGCACCCTTTTTCCCTCAAAAGGAGAAGGCATCTTTAAACTGTTTTAATATAGTTTATCCTAATGGTAAAGCATATTCTTTTTCAAGTTTTACAGGAAATGTTTTCAGACACAGTGGACATTCCACTTAAAGGTTGGGTTGGTCTTTAAATTTAGTTGTTGTAAGCCAATATTCACCACCCACAATTTTCTTCCAACAGACAACGTAACAGTATCAGAAATTGAATGTTAAATGCAACCAACAAACAGCAGGCACTACATCTGCACAAGGTTACTACGAATGTCTGCTTTGCGCCATTTTTTTTTTTTTAATGGATGCAGGAGACGTTTTACTTCCTTAAAAAGTAAAACAAAACTATTTTTAAAGAAGCCACATTTTTATCTCTTTTATGCATCAAGACATTAAACATTAAGTTATATCATGTTACTGCCAGAGACGAAAGAAACTAATCACCCATTTAGAATAGCAGAACACATTTCAAACAGCTTGTAAGCAGGATAAGTAAGTCAAAATACTGGCCACCCTGAGAGAAATCAAATATTGAAGACAAAGCACTATATTTGAAAAGAGATTTTCCTCCCGTGCTTTTCCATCTACAACAAAAAGCTCATTACATGCAAGTAATCTTGTGGAATATATAGCAGCATTTGAAGATATTCAGCAACTCAGATGCATTTTCAGTTCACTTGTGAGGTGTATTTGCAGCACATGTGCTCTTTACAACAACAACAAAAAATATTTTCACGGTAAAATTATGGTCACTATCTCCTCAGCTCTTAGACTCATTTCAAAAGAAGCAGAATGGAATTCAAGGATCTGTTCTTTTTCCTATTTTAATAAGCTTGTGATGTTGTCTTTCCTGAAAGGTTATGTTCATTTCTCAGATAAAAACTGATGCAACTGAAATCACGCATAATATCTGCCACAGAATATTGAACTCCTAGAGCCCAAGAAAAATGCTGAGTATTAAAAGCTCAGATAAGGGAGAAAACAGTGAAAGATTATTTTACTGACTTGAAAAAACTGAAAATGAAGTTTTATATTCAGTCTATTCCCAGTCATAGTAAACAAATTTTTATTTTAGGAAAAATTCTTCTACCAGTTTGTATCTGGAATACTGGTGCTGTATTATACACTAAAGACTGGAAAATATGGCTTTAAATATACATAAAGTATTAGGACATGGTATATATAGACATGTATCTTTATCCTAAGTAAAGGAGAAATAAATTTACAGAATTCTTAGAAAGGAATGATGATTAAGGATTGTCATGAAAAGTTACCAGGTTGTAAGCCATGTTTTGTAATACGAAAGAATAACTGTATTTTCAAAACTGCTGGTATATTACAAGAGAGCAATAATGTGGAAACAACTGTAAAGTTGAGAAATCTTAGAAAAAGTTTAATATTTAAATTTTAAATACTTTTACTTTTGAAAACACACATTTATCATTAGTACCAACTATTGGTCACTCATTTATTTAGATGGAAAGAGTTCACAAAATGCTTTTCTCAAATATGACTATGAAACCTGCATGTTATCAGCCAGCTGGTACTATGATAACACCTCCAGGAAATTGTGTCCACTTGATTATAGTCAACCCAATATTCTGCATATGGAATTAGGTAATTTACCATTGTTTGAACTACTAATCTTGAGCTGCATACTCTATTAAGTTATTGCCTACAGAACTGGGTTGAAGAAAGCTTTGACTTTGTGGTAACTGATTGGTATGGCACAAAAAAGTAAGTTCTACTGTAGAACTGAGTCCAGAAAAAAAAACCAAACAAAAAACCCACCAAAAAACTGTTCCTCCAAAATAATATTTCACTGCAATAGTTTATTGCCCGTCATGTGATATTAATTCATCAGCTCTGCAATGTGATTCCAAGGCTTTCATGGTATAGATATCCTGAGGCAGTTCTGACTTGCGTCGCACAAGAGGACGATCTTTTTTCTGATCTTTCTGTGCCTGAAATAATAGAACAAAGTTGGCCAAAAATATTAATTAATAAACAATTATTTAAAAATACTTCTTGCACATCACTATGTTCACTTATGGGAAAATAAATTAAAAACCTATGGGGAAAAAGTTTATAAATTTCTCCTCTTTTTAACCCACCAGCTACCCAGTTCAAGTCTGGAAACCATTTTTTTTGCTAAGAGGAAAAATTAGAAACAACTAAGAAATTCTAAGCTATTGGCAATCATGACATTACTATCATGATTATCACTTGATACGATTTTTAAAAATAAAATTATCTTCTATCTTCTCACTTATTTTTCATTTTGTATGCCTCTACATGCAAGAGAAATGATTTTAAAGTTTCTCTGTGCTTCTAATTACCTGCATGAGTCACATACCTGAAAATTTAAGGTTCTGCTGTTATTTTTATCAATGCCCTCTCAAAAAAAGACTGTATTCCTATCAAAATACCTCTGAACTAACTACATAAGGGTGTTTTTATATAGTTCCCATGTCTGTCTCACCTACTGTAATTTGCCTGTTAGATTAATTATGTTTATTCATGTTCTTCTATAAAAAAGTCCTTAGAAAAATTCATTGGCTTTTACTTAGCCATTGATTTACTAGCATGTTCAAAAAGTTAGCAAGTTATGGTCGTCAAATTTTATTGTAGCAAAGACTATTCACTATAATCACTAACTGTAAGACCTCTTCTTTTACCATCAATTTTCGATGGTACTTAGCAAGGGATATATAACTGTCTCTCCAGCATCCACTCAAAGACTGATGCAAGAATGCTACCTAGCTTTCCTTCTGCAATACCTTAATACGTAATCAATCAATCCTTTTCCTGCCTTGTGACCCAGATTTATCAATCTCCTTGCAAGCTTTATACTTCTCACAGATTTCTCTATGTTTTTCTAATAAGAATTCCTGCTTCAAACCAATCTATAAGCTCTGCTAGGACAGGATCTCTGTCTTCGAAAAACAGCCTTATAATCCTTCTAATAATCTCATTTACTTCTTGCATACTTTTTTAGCAAGGAAAAGTGGGAAAGCATGCACTTGGGAGAGATAGCTAAGGAATGCTTGAACAGTTCCAACACAAGTTGCAGGATTTTATTTAGTTTACAATTTGTTTATTTTCCATTAGCACAATTTTTTAATCCCCACCCCTATCTAAAAACTGGGGAGGGGTGGCAGAAATTAAGTTAATCCATAGGAGTGCGATGCACTCGTTTTCCAGCTGGAACACTATCAAATAAGCTATATATAGCCCCAACACCATAGCTCTTGAATTCTTTGTAGAAAAGAAGGTCAGACCTCGGTAGGCTCCTTGGTTTTAGTTTGGGTTGCCGTTACTGTTTGCACTGTGTAATACTGGCTGAAATCCCCAAACACTTGCAGCAGCTTGGACTGGGAACTTTTTTCTTAACTGCCTGCCCCGAATACTAGTATATAGTCATACTTCGGCTGCTCTTCTTCTGGAACTGATGTTAGAGCACTCAGAGTTGGGAGGTATTAGTTTTATTTCTCTCTGGCCAGGATGGAGAGTGAACCAAAGTCTCCTAAGTCTTGAGAAAATGGTTATGTGCTAGAAAATAGCATAGTAAAAGATGGACGCTACCATCAACACAACTTTAAGATTAAGCAGTATGCTTTTTTGCTAATTATCTCATATGTATCAAGTATCAATTATCTTGTACCTTTATCCACTAGGAACTGGTTCTAGGTTCTGGAGCTAGTGAAAGGAGGCAACTCTCCCCATTTACCTGGGCCTGGCTAAGTAACCCAAAGTTTGAAGAAAGGCAGAGGTTTAGAAACTTCAATAAACCCAGTACTCCTCACTGACCAGCTCTAACTAGCATTCCCGTTCAGGGGAACGCTACCCTCATTCATTGCCCTGGACAGGGTGTAATTCAGCCACCAAGATTTGTGTGTAATGCACAGGGTTCCATTCCAGAGATAAGTGTTTAAAAAACAGCAATCACTGAGCATATCTTGGTGGCATTCCAGAATTTCTTTTGATTTCGACCTTCATCCAAAATGCCATAGAACAAGTAATAAATAAAATATAATTTTGCAGAATGATGACCCTGGAATTTTAAGAAAGTAATGTAGGTTAGGTTGACCTTATTGTCTGATACATTGGTTCAAATTAACTGACTATCTTTGATCTCAACCAGTTTTTCCAGCTCCAGATAATTTCTCTGGTCTTAAACATTGCTGGATTTAGAGATATTCATATTATTGATATTGCTACCAGACATCTTAGTGATACTGCAGTGCTCTCTGGCACCTCTCCATCTTCCATGAGCTCCAAGTTTAAATCTCAACTTTGAATGTCAGGATGCTAGTTTCACTTAACTGAAGTTAAATTAAAAAACACCTGAAAATTACAAAGCATTAGCTAAAGATGAAAAGACTGGAATGACCTTAAGACTCCTTGCCCTGTAGCAGGTAGTGGACTGTGACAGAGGGTAGACTGAGGAAGAAGACTCTTGAGTGGGCAAGACAAATGCACACTTTACACATTTTTTTCAAAAAATAGTAGCTTTAGCCACTAAGAAGGCTCTGAATAACAAGCAAACAAAAATGTCATTACTAGACTTTGACTATATTTTATACAAGTTTTCCTTATGAAAAAACCTAAACTGTTATATAGAGAATAGAACATGATGTGGTAGATAATAGCCATATTTTTAACTGTCCTTAAAGAATGTTCATTGTTCCCACTGTGACAAAAAAAGCTATTTCCAAGTGAAAAGAAAATTAGTTTCTATAGAATAAATTTCAAAAGAGAAGACACCAGAAATATAACACTTTATTCCTGGCTGCTAAAGTACCACTTAAAAGTAGCAGCTCTAATTAAGTTTATTACTCTGTGATACATGGTTACAGGGCTGAAAATACAACCCAAGTTTATGTCTATGATTAAGTCATTTAAAGTACTCTAAATTATGAATTACTTTTTTTTTTTCCTTTTACTCTTCATATGGCTTTACCTGACAAGCCTCTTCTTTCACTGTCTTTTTCAACATCTGCAAATCTTCAATTAAAGGCCCATCTGTTTCCATTGCAACAGGACTGTTCAGCAAACTCGTGTCACTGTACGTTGGGTACTAATAAAACGCAAAGTGTTAAAATAATCATTCGTAGTAGTAATACCTAAATATTAAGCGTGTATTTGAGCATTTGAATGGTATGATTAATCATTTGAGCTTAGCTTCAAATACCTTATGCTTCCAGGCACCAATTAATACATTTAAAAATGGAACTCAAATTTCACTTGTAAGAAACGTCCTTTTGAAAAATACAGTCAGAATACATAAAATATGCTTTGATTATCTGAGACTGAATTTTAAAATATTCAGATTTTGCCAGTACTGAATGTCTACTATGGCACTCATTTATCTGAAACCTTATCAATACATTGTGTCATAATTTGTGAACAGTGTAGCAACTGAAACACAGTAATTTTACTTTCTGGTGTAATTTTGTGTTGCAAGAGAATATATACTGTTAAAAGGCCAAATATGGTTAATGTACATTTAGAGTATTTTAAAACCAAAATATTACACTTTTCTGTCTTGAGAAAGTAAAACAGCCATAAAAGTCTTTCAGAAATTAAAAAAAATGATCTTGTAAAAACAGCCGTGTAGTCTCTAAAGCTTACTGTACAGCAATCTCTATTTTGAATTCTATTTTAATTCAGATGAGGTGTACGTGGTCTTGAAATCAAAATTCATTTACAAATAAACACACACTTTTTCATCCATTTTTCCTTATAATTTAGTATCTGAGTGTACCAATAACTTAATGCAGATGAGACAAAATAGAAAAAAGTGACAGAAAAGATCTAATGAATGTAATTATAATGATCCAAAATCTTAAAATGTATTTCTGTGTCATGCAGAGTCAGGAACAGCTTTGAACAACAAGAATTGTCAGTTATTAGACAAATTAAAAGTTAATAGAAATTCCAGGGGAAAAAAAAAAACCACCTTGAAAATCCATTATAAAGAGTGCTATAAGCATTTATATCCTTATATCAATTAAGTGAAGCACTCAGCGTTCAAATTATTTTAAATTGCTTCCAATTACTAGCTCTCTTCAAGCATACTATGCAGAACATACTGCATACACATTGTGTTAACCAGTTTCAGAGAACATAAGCAGTTACAAAAAATTACTTGGGAAGAAAAGGGTAAATTTACACTGTAGAACTGTTTTTTACTGCTACAACTCAATCCTCTTATTTAGCCAGCCACGCAATAGTTCACCACTTTGTGATAGCAAATGACCGTGTATATCAAGTGCTCTTCAAGCAAGGCTTTTTTTTGTATGGCTTATCTGATCAGAGGAATGTTTTGTCACTGAAAGTCCATTGCTGCTTGTATGAATGATTCTTTTTCAATTAAACTGACCTGTTGTCGATTGCCATTTTCTTTAACAAATTTTGAGTAGTTGACTAAATGTTCCCTAACAAATGCCACCAAAGAGAAAAAAAATTCCTCCTCCTTAGAAAAGATGACCCCATACTTTCTGTTTTAAAAGAGCACTGAGATCATAAAGTGTTCCACTTCTGTTTACAGAGTACCATTACTCCCTCTTCCAACACTTTAAACTCAGCTAGATGATGTTGGAAAGTTACAGTATAGAAAGTTTCTTGCTGCAGTATAGTAAAATTCTGGCTGCAAAGCAATTGAAACGCTTGGGGTTTTTTTTCCCCGTAGCAGCAATCAGTATAATTGAGAGAAAGGAAAATGGGCAGCATTTGCCAAGCAAATTAAATAGGGGGTGGGAGCCCAAGCCAAACCATCCCCTCCTCCCATAATTTCAAAATACAATGAATAGTCTAAAGGACCTTTGTTTCTTTATCAAAATTTCAGTTACATCAAGTAATGCCTGACAGGATGTTTTCCTTTTTAGTAAGAACCTGAGGTGCAGGTTCACCGGAAGACTGGACCAATGCAAGTATGAGAATAAATGCAGCAGACAAGAACATACAAGATTACTTTAATCCATTTGACACAGAGGAAAACTAACCAGTCATAACTCAATAGTTTACAGAACGATCTCTTTTGTAATATATTGTTTGCAAAACAGCTTTTCAAGATAAACCAATTATGGCATCTCTGTATTTTCCATAATTTTGCACAATAACTTTTCAAACCGCAATAGAGTATATCTCCTATTGTAAGAAAAGGAAAAAGTACTTCATATCATACTTTTCAGAAAACCTTCTTTTAAAAAATAATTACTTGCACAAGAGAAAGGTTACAAATTTTAAAAGTACTTTTATTGTATGTCTTTCATAATACAATTAGTGAAATTGCTTTATTTCCATGATCAGTCAGACCTGTTTTCCCCACTTACACTTAACAAAACTAAAGTATTTAAACAGGAACATGTTAATCTTTTCTAAATACCTGGGGATTTGATTTGGCTAGATTTTCTATTTTAACCCATGCTTCTTCCCGTTCCTTCGATTTTAGCTTCTCTCTGGAAAAAAAAAAAACCCCACCACTTAGAAGCAAAAATGGCAAAAGCAACTTGGTGAATCTTGCATCACAACTTGTATACTTTTTAAAAACATGAATATATTCTTCTGGTAAGAATTCAACAGAATAAATTATTTAGCTATGGCTTTCAGCCTACTGCCCAAAATATCACTTACTGTTGACAGGATAATTTGCATCATATCAATATCCCATGATCACAAAGCAACATTAAAAGGGAAAAAACCCATGTTTTCTCATGAAAGCAACAAACTAGCTGATACCAGTTTATCTTTAATACTGTACATTATTAAAAGGATTAAAATTAAAACAAAGAAGTCTTGATCTATGTTGAAAATGTGTTTGTGTTTTCACTTTACAATATTTGAATTCTATATTGAAATATAAGAAACTAGTATCTGACCATAGAAAAAGGGCAGAGATACTTAGATTCTTACTGCCTGTCCAATGGCTTTAGGTAAAGTTTAAAGTAAAGAGCCCAGAGACATTTTGAATTGGACACCAATGGGGAAGTACCAATAAACACACACTCATTCAAGGGAGTCACAAGTCAAGAGGGATTACACAGGATGGTTTGGTCTGGTTTGTTTTGGTTGGGGTTTTTTTCGGGGTTTCTTTGGGAGTTGGTTTTTTTTTTTTTAAATTTAAGTAGGAAAGGTTTGTTTCTTTATGCCTAATGTATACAAAATGTTAAAGTCGAGGGGTTTTCTCCTTCCTTTCTAACAGATAAATAACTTAATGTAGAGACTAGAGTGAACAGCTGTCTTTGAAAGGTGGTAGAATTTCAAAGGGCTTTGAGCTTAAAAGTGCTAAAAAAGCTGTCAGGCTTCACTGCATAGAGCAGATGATTCAAATGTAAAAAAAATGTTATATTCAAGCAATACACAATTTTCCTCCAACTCTCTATTAAATGAAGAACTCTAACCAGCCCCTTTTAAGTTCTTGTGTGGTGGTGGATTTTTTTTGTTGTTTTCTTATTATGTCACTCAGCACCCTGCCTGCCTTAGTTCACACTCAAAATGCCGCTGCCCACCCCCCTAACCCCAAAATACAGAAGAAAAGGTTGCTTTCCCATTTAAAAGGGATTCTACTTATTTGCTATGAGGCAAAACAAATTTACATAGTCTTTTTTTAAAAAGCCAATGTTCACATTTTGTTATCTATGAACACACATATTTAAAATTCATTATACTACAAGATCATTTCTACTTAAACTATATTAAGGAACTTCAAAACTTGTACAAATTCATCTACATTAAGAATGTGTACTACTTCCAGTATGCTGGTTCAAAACAGGTGTGTAATTTGAACCACTACTTGAAGGAATCCCTGTTCACTTTGAAATTAAAACTAAATTCAGATCCAGGTTATTTTCAGTACCCACTTTCTAATTATGCTCGCCAGCCCGTAAAATGAGAGCCAAGTCATTAATACTTTTGACTTCTCAATCTCCCTTTAGTATATTTAGAATATGAATATTCAAAAAATTTTATTTATAAAAATATTTTAACACTATAAAATGATAGTATTATAAAAAATAGAGGAACAGAATATAAGTAACTATGAACTGCGTTTTTGGGAACAAACCAGAAAAATCTGGAATTCAGAAAAATTCCAAATCCCTGCTGTGTTCACCGGCCTATGCAAGAATATACTAAACTCAGCGGGATTCTTCCAACAAATGAAGTACAAATGCCCCTGTATTACAATCAAGTAACAACTTTATTTTTGGTAATTTTTAGAAAAACACGCATATGTGCTAACACATAATGCAATGCTGAAAAATACTGGGAAAGTTTTGGGAAGAACTAAGTGACAACATGAAAGAAAATAACACTGGGTAAACAAAGCATGCTAAAATAAACAGGATGTAAACTAAACTGTTTAGCGAATCTTTTATACTGGCCTCCACGATCAGCAGTGTCCCTCTGAAAAAAATTAATTTTTAGGAAGCTGGTGACCCTCTGTAGTATTAGGTCAAAAACTACACAAAGCATCCTATTCTTGAGATTTTACAGTTCATATATAACAAGAAGTTTCACCAATTTGATTTTGAGACTGCTGTACTATTATCCAATGGGCAACTTCCCACTAAAGACACAGTAGTTTTTCAGAGCTAAAGCACTCTGAACAAATTATTCAAGAACAGACAGACACACTGACATGAAAACTTACTTCAGTTTTTCTGCTTTAAATTGCTGTGTGCAGTCATCGAACAGTTTTTGGTTCATCTCCATGAAGAGTTTCAGAGCATTGTATATCAAGCCATGTATTGTCCTATAAGTAAAACTTCTGGTTGAAACTCAGAGTACTTTAAACTTTGAAATCTATTTTTTCTGGTCAACAGTAGCCAATAGCCTACATAACTGGAAAATTACATCATTTCAGAATAAGTGGAAACAAAACTAGTTAGTGGAAGTTTCAGTTTACCCTCAAAAGGGCTAATACAAGTACTAAAATTACCAAATTTGAATGCAGTTTTTTTATTCTATAGTACTACTTGTCACTTACACTTTTGATGTTTGAACTTCATTTTTAATGTGTATCAATAAAGGACTAGTTTTGAAATTTAGTAGCTGACACTAACCAAACTAGGGTTACTAGAGAAAATGCAAGATGACATTGAAGATCTTGAGATAAGTACCTTACTGGCAACTGACAGATTCAGGAAAAAAAAAAAAATAGGTAGTGATTAAAAGGAGCCTAGGAAAGACCATTCATTCTGAAAACTGCCACACAGCAACAACACTCACTTCAACACAATTATGCCAGGACTCTAGAAAAGTGTTAGAAAAGTGAAGTGGAAAGCATCAGAAAAGTTAAAGAAAAATTAATCTGCTTTATGAAGAACTTTTACAAAATAATTTACAGTTCCAGACTGTAATCTATTGCTGATCATTAAATCCAATATGCAATCAGTTATACAATTACTTCGTATCGTACGTGTGAGTTACAAGTAAGAGTGCAGCTGTACTGGGTAGCATGACTTCTACTCAGAATAAAATGAATGCATGGCCTTGAAAGCCAGACAAAACCACCAACAGCAATCCACATTTACTATGTACAATTGCACCACTGAAACAGAATTTTATTACTGAGTACATTATTTGTTACTGTTTACACCCAGTGACAGTAACCAATCACTTTAACCTCCATTTCTTTTCCTGTGTTTAGTGGCAGATTGATTACTCATGCTTGGGCAACCCATCAGTCCTCAATTCATGGCCAGTGCTAGACTGTTGATACTTTCACTTTCCCAGCAGTTGCACAACTGCTCAAACAAAGAGGCACTTTACAATGGAACAGCCACAGAAAGGAGCTGACCAGGACTGTTTCCATGCATAAGTACTAAGTTATTGGGGGAAAAAAAAGTGAAAACAGTCAATGGAGAAAGAAGAGAAAACAATAAATGGGAGGAAAAACGGAAAGGAAAAAAATGACCTCATCTACAGCATATTCACTAGAATGTAGAAGAAAAGGAAATCAGCAAAGAGGTTAAAGATCAGAAATCAAAGTTAAGTCTTTAGAAGTATCTGAACTACGATAAATGCCAAATTTGCTTCATATTAATAAAAAATCATGGATTAGATGCACTAAAACACTGCTGCTTGTTTAATGAAAAAAGGAACAACTATCTCCTTCAATTCTTAGTATTTCCTACAAATTTTGACACTCCTTACCCAGCAACTTTAATGTCACAGAATAAACAGCTCAACAAATTGTTGTAACTAGCAATCAAAGATGTGAGCCACTTTTAAGCCTAAAACTAGACGTAAGTGAAGTAGCAGAATTTTATTTGTAGAAGCGTTTCTTACTTGTTCCAATGCGTCTTTGAATTCCGGTACAAGGATGGAAACATGATGGGTAAAATCTTTGCTGCATTATCACTAATTAAACTCATAATATATTCATTATTCCAGTAGTATAATGCTCGCTCTGCAACCTAAGATGACATGAAAAAAGAAAACACTTATTCAGAAAATCTCTTAAAGAGCAAATAATTGAAATGTTTGTCAAATACAGAATCATAGAATCACTTAGGTTGGAAAAGACCCTTACATCAAGTCCAACCATTACCCCAGCACTGTCAAGTCCATCACTAAACCATTTCCCTAAGCATTGTATCTACATGTCTTTTAAACATTTCCACGAACAGTGATTCCAGCACTTCCCTGGATAGCCTGTGTCAGTGCTTGACCACCCTTTCAGTGAAGAAATGTTTGCTGATATTCCATCTAAATTCCCCCTGACCCAACTTCACACTGTTTCCTCTTGTTCTATTGCTTGTTACTTGGGAGAAGGAACCAAACCTCACCTGTCTACTACCTCCTTCCACGTAGTTGCAGAGAGCAATAAGGTCCCCCCTGAGCCTCCTCCTCTCCAGGCTAAACACCCCCAGTTCCTCAGCTGCTCCTCACAGGACTTGTGCTCTGGGCCTTTCACCAGCCTCGTTGCCCTTCCCTGGACACGCTCCAGCACCTCAGTGTCCCTCTTGTACGGAGGGGCTCAAAACTGAACACAGTATTCAAGGTGTGGCCTCATCAGTAAGGTAAGAAAAGTTTCAGCTCTAGGTTTGGAATTTTTCTAGTGCAAATGGCAGTCATGGAGCTGACTGAAAGAGATATGGAAAAATTTTTCTTTGATAGGGACATGATTCAAACTGTAACCTATGAACGCTGAAATTCAAGCAAAACGTTCTCCCAAAGAAAAGAGTATTTGTAGAACTCTGTTACAATCAGTGAATGGAAACATTACGTACCAAAAGAGTTCAGGTACTTCTGAGAACAGCAAGCTTTTAAGCTTTTATGTTAAGCATAACGCTGAAGTCAATCACCCAATACGGATACATGTACAGCATTCTTAAAAGAAACAATAAAGCTAACATTTGGTTCCCTAACATTTGACACAGAATTGAGGACTTTTTTTTGTGCAACAAATACAATTCATCATGGTGAGTAATAGCATGTCTTTAACATTAACAAGTCTGCTTTATAAAAATCCTCGTATTAGCGTACATTCAGTAAGTACAGACCTGAAAGTGTGGACTGGACACGCATTTGGCTAGCTGTCTGAAAAGAGGCTCCATAACTTTTACAAATTCAGATGGTTCAATAACATCTAAAATTTCTTCTAGTTCATTTAAAAACATGACTTCTTTTGGACTGTGAGTCTTTGGCCAGTATTTCAGCAGTGCCATTACAACCTGTAGAGACAAAGTGAACATAATCTTCATGATAATTTGACTTTACTTTGCATTAAATTGTAAGTCATTAAGAACTCTGGTATTTTAAACAGAACACAAAACTCAGATTTCTTTTCCCATGTGACAGCAGTGATCAGATATGGTTCATTGTCACAGAAATAACTGCTAGTAGGTCTAAAAACACTTCTTCAGAAAACAAAGTCATACACGTAAAAGACATATTCAAAAATAACAATCAGAAGACTACAGAAAGTAACCTGACATCTAACTTAACATGATCAAAGTGCAAATTTCCTACTATACTATCTGCTACTTCAGTGGTCACAGCTTTCAATCTCTAATTTCTTGGAGGCATACTCCAAAGCTCAAGAAATTTTATATCATATTTAAAAAAGAAATTTGTTCTAAATACTCAAATTGACAGGTAACCAACTATTCTAAGCATGCTGCTCTTAAACAGTGAGTTTTATTTAATTGACTGTATTACTATTTTCACAGCCTTAACTTTATTCATGATTATCATTTACCTCGCTTGCTGAAGCAGTTTTTGCCTAGCAAACCATGAATGCTCGAAAGATGGGGGGGCAGAGGTGGGGTTGGGGGTGGGATCCATGAAAATCTCATCTACTGAATATATAAGTTGAAGAATTTAACTCTGAAAAGTGATACTAGTCTAGCAGTTAAATATATCCAGACATTATATTTATTAGTGGAGTTACCAATTATATCATAATTTATTCAAGAATCTTCAAAAATGCACAATGTTATATTGAAGGAGTAACAACTCTTGTGCTGTTAGCAATTCTGATTTAAGGAAAATGCGAGTAGACACAAATGTTTTTGTTATGAAAGGATGATGATTTTTTCCCCAAAGATGTCAGTTTTAAAACCACAGTGTAAGATTTTTTTTTAAAAAAAATATAAAAACTGTTTTCCATCTGTGGCAATTTGGTGCCAAACAGTATTCAAATAGGAAGACATTTTCCTTCATGACATTTAAAACATGTTAAATACTTAAAAATTACTACCATAGCATTCAATCTTAAATGTAGGTATTTTTGATGAGAAATGAATACAACCTTGAACATATAAATTTATAAATGCTTTTTTTCATCATTAAAGATTCAAAAGCCACATAAAAACCAAAAATATGACAGCGTCTGTCTAATCTTAGATTAAGAACTGGAGAAAAAACAAAACAAAAAACCAACGACAAAACAGTACAGACTCCCTGAAAAAACTCTTTAAGATAAAGTTTGTATTTGTCTTTTTGTGTAGTTTAAAAGTTAAAACAGACCACTAGCCTTTCTCTCAGAGAATAATTTTTCTCTCTCATATATGAAAAAAAGCAGTCTTTTTGTTTTCTATAAAAATGTCCTCCATTTCAGAAGTCCAGCTTTTTATCTTTAAAAAGTATATGCAATATTTAATATTGCATGTTGACAAGACAATGCAGTAAGAAATCAGTGCATCTTTCATGTATGTATTATTTAATCATGAAAGACGACACTGTGTCCTCAATGAAGCCTTGGGAGATTTACACAGATTTTTTTTAATAAGATGTCAGAAAGTCTCATATGACAATTATAAGGGGAAACAAAGCATTTTATTTTGCAATGACCAGAATTTTTGAAGGGGAACATAGTACTTCAGTGATGCATGTGCTAAGTTTTTAAAGAATGTTGTAATCATGTACTAATTTGGGATCAAAAAGGGAAGCAGAGCTGGATGCATATTAGTTCAGATTTGTACTAGGAAATATGTGACATAGCTGATGTCTGAAAGAAAGCTAAGATTTCAAGATCTCATATAGCACAAATGACAGAATGTCTGAGATTTGATATTTTAACAAGTATTAAAAGCTCCAAGTGGAAGAGAGTTCTTGCTCAGCTGCATACTTACTTTCTTTCCATTTCCAAGAATTCCAGTTTCCATTTTACAACACAAACAGTTATAATCTAATAATGTGCACTTTTGTTAGTAGCAATTTACTTAGTGATTAAACATATTAGTTTTTACCTACTTAATATTGGGTGTAATGAGGCAAACCGCTATATACTATTGAGGATAATTAAAAGCATTCATCTGTACAATTATGTGCAGCCAGATCAAGGTCTGGTTTTGTCTATGGTCCAAACTTGGTAGACAAGAACAGGATCTGACTCAAAAGCCTTGCATCAGTAGGTAGCTCTGTCTGCCAGAAATCTGTGTTCCATCATAAGATCAGTCTCTGAACAGAGCACAGTTCAGGCAAGCTAATTTCTGACTAAACTGCTTCTGGATCAACCATCTCATATCCAGTCAGGCAGAACAAAATAAGCAGAATAAACTCTGGTCTGTCTGTAAGAGGTATATTCTTAACGTTTTAATTAATTTTGGACATTCCAAAAACTCTTGGATAAACTGAATTTGATACATCAAAATGGTTAAACATTCGTCTCTTCCTAACAATTATATATAAATACTTTGTTCCCAAAACCTCCTTAAACAGTCTACAGATGAAAGGGATATTAATATTCCAAAACACATAATAATAACACAATAAACTTACTGGTTCTGTAAGCGTGCTGTCCTTTTCTAAAAACTGAACTACACAGTATGCCAGCTACAGTAAAAGAAAAAGATTTTTATTAATGCTCACTGTGAAACTGAACACACTTTGAAATCACTAGCACAAGTGGAGAACATTACTTAATTCAAATAAAAACACAACAGTTTTTCTGTGATTGTACAAAAATTATATGGCAGACAATTTAAAACAACAAAAGGGTAAATACGCTTTACCAATTTTTTCCAACCTTTGCAAGTCTGTCCCCACCTTTTTCTGGGTTATAATATAGACAAACACATAATTTGATGTTTTATTTTTAGACCTAGTACTTTGCATTTCAGCATACTTCATCTTTTCAAATACAGAATTAAAAATAATTTTAACATCATTATAAACAAATCATATTAACATCATATAAACAAAAAATAAACATTAACATTTTGGTGTCCCATGCTGATTTAATAAGTATTTTCTGTTTCATAACCTAAGTTAGTTATGAATGCATCCAACAGTTTTAAGTCTTAGGATTTTCTATATATGAGAACTCAGGATACCTAAGCGTATCCGTGCAAAGCTGACGCAAGCCGAGGCTGAATTACGGTATTTACCATTTCTGAGAATGAGACAGTCTGTCTAAAACATGAACTATTACATTCCCTCCACTCGACAGGCCCATAGTCCTAAAGTGGGAGGATCACTGCACACCTCATGACCTGTTTAACTATTTTTCCGATGTCTCTCCGTTTAGGGAAGTTCAGCTGATGAGCCCAATTCCTCTCTTGTTTTTGATGATTGCTACCAAAAATGTCCCCAGGTAATCTGAGGAATGTACACAGACTTACACGTAGTGTTCTTCACTGTTCTAAAGCAAATTTGAATTGAATATAGAAACTAGCTTTCTTCATGTATATCTAGATTTGGCAGCAAATCCTTCTGAATATCTGCCACTGCTTCAATCTGAATTGTTGTGGTTTTACTCTGCTGTTTCACACACTAAGTTCACTTGAAGTGCTTTCCTATTTTATTCAGCAGGACATGAGAGGCATCCCTATGTCACGATCTTCTTTTTACTGATAGTAATGAGGAATGTAAATCACCTAAAGGTTTTGGAGAATTAGTTTGTGAATTAAGGAAATAGAGCAACCTGTCTCAGGTAGGTAGGAAGAAAAGGTGGCAATCAAAAGGTGGCAATCACAGATGTCTGCACTAATTGAGATTATAAGAAAGGTCTGATTAGCCACAATCTGATTATGTTTATAACATTAGAAAAAAAAATAAATCTTCTGAAATGGGAGCAACTCTAGCCTACAGCTTCAACAGGAACTGTTATGAGTCCCAGCAGGCAAGATCCAAATCAAATGCTTATAAGCATCTGTCCTCATTTCAGGTGGGATAGAGCTGATATTCTTCCTAGTAGCTGGTACAGTGGTAGAGAACTGTAATTATACAAATGGTGCTCTTAACACAAGTTGTTATTATTTGAAGAAATGCTACTGAAAATTTGGGAGTACTTGAACTTACGTAGAAAAACTTACAAATTAAAAAGCAAAGCTGTGTAACAACCTCAGAGAAAATTTCAGCACATCACAATAATACTGTATTTTCTCCAATATTGCATTATTTCCCACTCCTCTAGGAATTCTGAATGCAACTAAAGTCAGCAGAGAAAAGATACAGCTGGTTTAAAAGTACCATACTCTAAAAAAGATCTACTGAATTGAATAATGATGTCCCTATAAATGCTCAATTCCTTTCAAAACATCAACAGTTTTAAGAAACTGAATTCAGCTGATATTCTCCATGTAGTTTAGAAAAACTGTTTATAGACAACATTCATTAAGACCATAATTTTCTGCAATTTTTGTGTATCTAAACATTACAGACAAGAACAAGATAAACAAAAAATGTTTTGTGCGGATAAATATCATGAAGTCTCACATTAACAAACTACTTCACGTGTTTCATCTATAAACAATACAGAGTGCTTTAAAAAAATATTTATTTATGCACACACACATTTATTTTCAAATTATTTTTCCCCCCTCAACAAATGAAGCATTATACGCACATATATTAAGCAGTTTCCCCAATGTCAGTTAGCAGGGGAAATGAAGCTTATAACAGAACCCACATCGGAACAACCAGAGTCCCTCTGACCTCTCAAGACAAACTTCCTTTAACACTAGTATGAAAAGTACCAAACAAAACCTACCTGTGGATGGTAGACACTGAGTGATTTCACTTTGTGCAATGGTAACAAAACCTTCAATAGGAATATTTTGTGCTCTTCTTTTAATGGTAAGGCAAATCCATTAATTATGCTGCCATGGAAAGATTTAAAAAGAAAAACCCGTAATTATACAAAATCTGCACAACTGTATAGGATATACCAAAATCTTTATTTTCAGCACTGTTTTTTTCCCCAATCTCCTGGAGAACATGATTCAACACAAAAATTTACAAATTAAGGATGCACCAGAGACTATTTAATTTTTGATCCAGTTCTCTAAAGATTAAAAATTAACAAAATAGTCAAATCAACCTCAGCCCATCCCTCACCCAAATCTTTCGCTGGTCCTAAGTTCTTCTTTCAAGCAACATATATGACTATACCGACACTTCGGATTCCATTCACTATGAACTATTCACTGTCCTCAGAGCTTTTAATACATGCTTCTCCCAGTTTCTTCATGGTATTAAAGAACGAACCAAAGACTGGATGTGGAAGAGAGAAATCCAGCACAGCAGACAAGTGAAAACATGCCTTTTACTACAATGTTACTATTTCTGCAAGACCCTAGCATGTAACAAAACAGCACTCCAGCACATGACATCCCAGTTACAGGTGAGTGCACATGTGGCTCAGTACTGGGTCAACAGCACCTTTACCTAAGAACACACTACTAGAACAGCAGTTTGCATTCCCTCACTTTCCTAGCATTAACATCAGTTAAAACTTCCAGAACCCAACTGCCTACTTACTATTTTAAATCCTGTTTTATTTATTCTAATGTTTTTCTCTTCACCCACAAGAACAGAAGGTACCCAGGCAAAAGGAACCTAACAAACCTACCTTAAAAAACCCCATACACATTAAAAAGTTCAAAGTTTCATATATTTCAGAGCTCAGAAATCAGATGATGACCCAGAATTTAAGCTTACTAAATAACACTTGTTCACCCTTGCTAAAAAATGCTTAAAATAATTTCTATTAGTAATGACTGTAGAAGTATTTTGAGGATATGAGGCTATTCCTCGTTAAGTCTTTCAGTGCATAATATCAAATCCCCATTTCTACATTAACATTTCTATAGTGTTCTTTCCACAACTTCCACATGCTCAACAGATATCTTTTAATTTCATTTAAAAAACCCAAAAAGTTTCTCCAAGATGTTTTAAGGGTTAAGCACAAAAAGGAGCAGAATTATAGGGCAAGTTTGGCCTTGATTGAGTGGGAAAAAATTCTGCAATCCTGTCAAGAGATGTTTGTCAGAAAAAAAACGTAACCTCATTAGTAGTTCCTACTGTAAGTGTTCATATGTACAGTGCTGTACAGCATTTAGAAAAGGAAAAGAATGAAATCCAGTACTTTAGCAGGAAATTCCATTCCTCTTTACTTCTGACAAGTCAAAATCCAGGAACCCAACTGAAAACTGTTACTCCTAAGAAGCTCTCTGTCAACAGCATGCCGTGTGAAACTCCTTAATGGACTGGAAGAACAACCAATACAGAACAGTTACAGTTTGGAAGCCTCATTTAGCTACTGGAAATTTTGATTTGGAAGCCTGAGGGAAAAAAAAAACCAAACTTATCTTTTATATTTGTACACTTAAAGCTAATCTAAGAAAACCAAGAATGAAAGAGCCGGTGACTTTAAGTAACAGTTTTGTAGATTTAGCTTGGTATTCTAGTATCTAAGCTTTATGCAGTCTTCAGTATATCTTGATGAGTATTACTTGATTATAGTATGTTGAAGTTATAATGGATATGTAACTCCTTTCATAATTGAACATTTCATTGAAAATTAATGAACTGTTCTGGACAGACACGTAGATCTAGAAAATTTTAAAACATTTTTCCAGTTTCAACACTATTCCGGGCTGAATTAGGAACAGTGTTGTCAGTAGGTTGAGGGAGGCGATGCTTCACCTCTGCTCAGCCCTGGTGAGACACATGTGGAGTGCTGGGTCCAGTTCTGGGCTCCCCAGGACAAGAAGGATGTGGACACACTGGAGGGAGTCCAGCAAAGTGCCAGGAAGATAAAGAAAGGGCTGGAGCATCTGACATACAAAGAAAGGCTGAGAAAGCTGTTTAGCCTGGAGAAGGTTCAGGGGGATCTTACCCATGTGGACAAATACCTGAAGAGCTGGCATGAAGAAGAGAGTCAGACTCTTCTCAGTGGTGCCCAGTCAAAGGGCAAGAAGCAACGGGCACAAATTGCAACACAGGAAACTTCATTCAAACATAAGAAAAAAACCCTTCTATTTTGAGTGTGGTCAAATGTGGAAACTCGTTGCCCAGAGACATTGTGGGGTCTCCATCCTTGGAGATATCCAAAGCCTGACCACAGACAAGCCTAAGCAACCTGCTCTCACTGACCTGGTATTTTTACGTGCAAAGATATGGAAACACCATAGAGTAAACCTAACTTAGCTTTTAAAGTGTATTAATGTATAAAAATCCCAAAGCTTGCACATGGATTAGAGAAATCAGAATATAAAAAGACTACTCTAGTTTTAATGAGGCTACCAGCTTTAAATTGTAAAATTTTAGTTTCAAAGGCTTTCAGATGCATCACTGAAGTTTGCAAAATAATGGGATTAACAAAAGGTTTCTGAAGTTTCATAACCTGTGCTTCCTTTCTTTATACTTGCTATGCATTTCGTGATGTTAGAAGAATTTTTTAATAAACTTAAAACTTCAACTCATGTTATCTGTACTTACTTTTTAACTGATATGAAATACGAGAACCCTAAGCTAGAAAATAAGACTTTAAAAATAAGAATTAAAAAATTGGCACATCCCAAAATCCTGCCACAAGGTTCAAGTTTTCACTGTGTTTCTACAATCTTAAACAAAACTTACTCTCTTCATTACAGCTTTGACATGACACGGAGTTATTTTAATCACGTTTCAAAGCAATCTGTAATCCCCAACTCTATTTTTTTAAGTGTACTCTGAAGACTAAGCAAGTTTAATTAAACAAAACCTATAGCTTACCTTCCCAGTATTTCCAGTAATTCTGCTATGCCATTGTGATGTTCTGTTTCATAAATAAACCTAAATAAAAAGTGTTACTCAGTTACTGCTGAAGAGAGGTACAAATCTAACACCAAGATCCCCATATAACATTACAGGTAGCCTTGACCTCCCAGGTTTTGGTCACTCAGTAAAAAGAAAACAATACATAGTGGAAAAGAAATGTTGTAGAAACATAAATCAATAGCACATCAAGTTGCTTTCAACCTTCATGCTCGCTCTTTCCTCCCACAGTTAACAAAGCAGCATGCACTCGAGCTTTTTCCAATACTTATATTCCATGTCATTTTAATAATGCAAAGCTGAATAGAGCAAACAACACTTTAAATATTAAAATAATGCAAGAGCATCTGGCATAATTAAATGTCATGACTAAACCTTCTACAGCACATGCAAGCACAAGGTGTTCAGTTACTACTCATGGATCGAAAAATCTCTCTGGCATTACAGACTTCTGTGCATACAAAAGGCTCTGTAATAAACAGAGGAAGACAAATCTTCCTGAATTTTCTTTTGATAGAGCAATTTAATTTACTAGGCAATCATCTTTCCACCCTTCTTCCTAATTGCCTGAGTGTAAAGTTATTGAGAACATTCTTATGCAAAACTTCAGGTATTTTGTGAATAGTTATAAAAATTGACACTTAGGAGAAAATAATTCCACCCATTAAAAAAATATTTTTTATTCAAGATTCTGTCAGGGGCAGACATATAAACAGCTACTTTTAATCCAGAATATTTGACGTGACTTTTTTTTTTCTCCTTTAAAGATCCTTTCCATATATTTCAGGACAATTCCAAGTAAAACTAAAGATAATGATAGAAAAAGCTTTGGACTGAATTAACAGAAACATAAAGGTTTGATAATTCAAAAAATATATATTTTACATTAGGAAAAGTAAGATTAATGCACTATTAGGACAGAATTAATGCAATTCTGGTCAGCAACTAAAAGACAAAACCACAAATTTATTAGGTAAGCACAGTAACAAAGTGATGACTTGCAAGTAGAAGTATAAGAAAAGGAAGTATTTTGAAAAATTCTACACATACTGTAAGAGCTTATAATGCACTATCCACTAATTCAAGACAGAAGTTGAAACAACTTTCCTCCCTGGTGCTCCGTATTGCAGGAACACTAAAAATTTCACATCAAAATGTAAACTAAACTGTTAGCTCCTAAATATTATACAGCTAAGTCAGGTTTTCTGATTAATTTTCTTCCCCCTACAACTTGGTAGAGAAAGGTAGCCTCTACAGTCCAAATCATATAATGCCCCATATACATTTCTTAGTTTTTCAAAAGCACTGCACCAGAACAAAAGTGCAAAAAGTGGCAAATAAAAACACTGTTCAGAAGTGCATTACAATACACTCTGATGTTGTTGTATCATCCGTTTCAGGTAGTTTACAAAATTATGCATTTTGGAATTAATCAATCTATGCGTGGGGAAAACAAATTACATCTTTGTTTGAAAGATAGACCTGTATTTTTCCTACGTCAAGAGCAAGCTGTCTGTAAGGCAGTGAAGGCTTACATATTTTTTTAAAGTAGCCCCTCTGTATCTCTTCTAAAGGCTTACTCATTAGCACAGACAAGGAAGATAAGCTCCCTCTACAGCTGGTACTGCTGGGTGCCATTCATGAGATGGCACAGTGTACGTGGCAGTGTTTTGCTACTTTCTTAAAGGGGTAGCATCATACATCAATTCTAGGATGAAAACCACAGTGGTAGAGAAAAAGGGAAGCACGATGGAAGGAGTGTAAAACTGATACAAAACATAATTATTTGTAGAAAAGAGAAGCATACCAAAACTAAAATACTGAAGAAAAAAAAAAAAGGCACCATAATCTTGCATTCACCTTTGACATAATAGCAGTAAAAAACCACTTCAAGACCTTTGGTAATATGATGGATTAATTTCTCATCTTAGTTCTGTATCAGGGAAAATACCATAGTACATTCTACTGTAGTTAAAAGAGTATTTCATGAGCTTTAAATCTCAGTTCTGAGGAAAGGAAGGAAATACCTTCCTTCAAGCAAATTCCAGATCTCTCAGTCATTTGATTTGAGCCCAATTTCTGCATTATGAAGAACTACATTTTTTAAGTCATGCTGTAATACAAATAGTATTATTCAGTAAGAAAAAAGGCCTCACAAAGATACCAAACCACTCACTGAATCACATACTAACTCAAATTTCAGCTGCCTATTTATGCTGTGTGCAAGACTACCCTAATTTAAATTTCTCAGACAGGTATTAAATATTGTTAGATGTGGCAATATTTGGTATAAGTTTACTAAGAATTTAAAAAATTACTAGCAGTCTCTTGGAGTATTTTTAGTTGTATACCTGATCACATGCACCATACCTATAAAATATATTATTGATTTGTTTCCGGATGTAAGCTCTTAGGCCCAAGAATTTCCCATATATTCTGTGAAGAGTTGTTTTAAGAAAGTCTCTTTCACGAGGATCTTCACTGTCAAAGAGCTCTAAAAGCTGCAAAGAGGGAAAAGATGAGATGTACTTTACTTGAATCTAATGCACAGTAAAAATAATTTAGAGCTTTAAGTTAAAAATTCTGTTTTACCTCACCTGTAATACAAACTTCTGATCAATGTATTTCTTGGCTATATTAGGTTGAAAATCTGGAGATTCTAAAAACCTTAAGAAAAATTCATAAACAAGCTGAAAAAAACACAACAAAAAATAGTATTAGTCTTTTAAACAAGGAACCATTTTATCAGCAGCACATTACCAAAAGTACCAATTAGTTGCTCAGAACCGCACTATGTTTTTATTTATATACCACACAGTAAAAGCTTTGCTCTTGCTCTCTTGACAAAGTACAATAACTTAAGGTTCTTTAAACCACTGAAATTCTGCTGAGCTCCATCACTAGATTTTACTCAAATGACATACAGTAATCTAATATTCATCATGCCCAGAAGTACGAGTTTTGAAAATTCTCTGGTCTCTGTCATGGTACCTGTGAAAGCTAGGGCTGTGCCTGAGTCACCTCAAAGCATTCACAGTGACAAATGGAAGCACATTTAAAATTGCAGCAGTTACACCTGTATTGCAAGGAACAAATGAGCCTTTAACTTCTACGAAACCGAATTTTTAAAAGGAGTGTTATCAGTTTGAATTCAATAAATGTATTTAAAATATAGTAGAGAAATGTACTTGACTTGAGATAAATACATAACCTAAACAATTTTGAGTCAATGAACAAAGACTTCAGTGTCAAAGTTCTGTTAGACTATGATGTCCTAGCCTTTATTAAATACCTGTAGGTGAGGCCATGCAGCTTCTAAGGTTGGTTCATCTTCCTCTGGATCAAATTCTGCTCCCGTTGGATTGGAAGATGGTGGTAATGTTCGAAACATATTAACTGCAAACTGAAATCACATGTGCCTTTAAGAACTCTGAAACAAGTCCATGATCAAAAAAAGACTTCAAAGATGGTTTTGACTGTGAATTCTTTACATGAACTATTTTAATATTTGCAAAAATACAAGCTATATAACACAGCATTTTAAACCATGTGGTACATCCATTCCTCTTTAAAGATTTCTAACTTGGAGAACACTTTTCCATGCAGTACTCTTTAAAGCACAAACCTACTGTCAGGACATGTTCTATGAGGATATTGGTCCAATGTCTTTACACATACATTTTAAAAGCCCAAGCAAATGTATATGAAATGTTTACACAAACATTTTTTATATATACACTTTACAAGGCCCTGCAACAACCTGCAAAAGTGGAAATCAGAAGCAGAGATGTAAAACAAAGATTACCCACAGCTGTTCTTCTCTGTAAAATGTTACAGTTTCATTTCACACCATGGGTATACACACACAGAAACGCTTCAAAAACAGATTCCTCCCCTGCTGCCCTCAGTGGTGTTTCTCTTAAACCATGTCCATCTACCTGACTTCACAGGAGCACTGAAGGGGGGAGAAGTGCACATCCTAATGTTTTAATCTTTCACTTCACCTGAATTCGCAACTCCCTGAAGATTGTTTAGCATCCTCACAAAAGTGGAGCAGACTACAAAGATTAATTGCTTTTCAAGTTGTTGCTATATAGACAGATAAGTTACTTTTGCGTTTCCAAGTGCTTATCGAGATGCACATTCATACTATGTATGAACCAAAGACTACTCTTCACAAACCCCTTTAATGTGAGGAGAGTTTTGAAGTCCCTAACAAAGAAAAAAAACATTACTTGTGCCAGGGACAGAAACCTTTTGTATGAGGTCCTGTTCTAGGCAAAACCACCTCATCACGAAATGCATGCAGCTTTTTTTTTTTAAAAAATAAAATCAGAAATAATGACATTTATATCAGTTTACACAACGAATATAATCACAAATGCAAAGTAAAAAGTTGGCCAAAAAAGACAACCTTAATGATTTTTGGGATAAATTTAGCACACATTCTCAAGAGTAATCTTACCTAAAATGGTGCAAAGATCTAAAAAGTATGCAGTATCCTAAATTTTCCACCTGTTATGACAGCTAGCAAATCCAGCTGGCTTTTTATGTAAGAAAGGAACAGCAGCTAGTGATTCAACCTGTTGTTCTCAAACCCTGAGGAGTTAACGATCAAAACTTTACAGAGCAAGTTGGAGGGATGTTTCTGTGCACACCAGTAAGAAAATCTGAGAAAGCCTTTATCTGTATACGCGATACAGCTATGGCTGTCAGTACTGAAGAGAGACTAATTCCTCAATTCCAATTGTAATCTTGAGTATTACATAAACAGACATTGGTAGGAGACAACCAAATTGCTAAGTAGAAAACCATAACCTATTTAGCCACGTAAGTGCACCCAATAGAGACTTTCTTGTTCTATTTTGTTGCTTACTCATTATCAAACCAGTACCAAGCAGCTTTAACTTATTTTTGTACAGAATAAAACCAAAACCAAACAAAAAGAATCAATTCAAATTAGTATATGGTCCCAAACTGCCTCCACTACTTCAAAATGATCCTTTGAGATAAATGCCTCGGTCTCTCAGCATCTTGAACGCATTGCAAAAATGACGAGAAGACTGCCAAAATAAAACCACAGCAGTGTACTGTCCTAACCCTTCATAACGACCGTGAGTATATTAGGCTTCAAAAAGGAATTTTCTTTGAGTCTATTCCCTCCTAGAATACTAAAGTAAATTCTGCTTTCAAATACACATACTATATTGTGCTTTGTAAGAATACTAAGATATCTTAAAGTAAATTTTGGTAAATGTTTGCTCACAATGAGAATGATGCCTACGCTGAATGGAGAGCTACATCCTGAACAAAACTGACTTATCAAATCAGCTGCAGCTGCCTGCATGCAACTTCAGTGTAAGAAATACATACATTCATTCCATCCTAAATATGTACCACAAGTACCAAGAGTTAATGTATACACTGTTATTGACGCTTTATTGCTGTAACAGATTGGAGGCATCTTTTTGCAAGTATTTAGGGGAAAAAAATTAGAATACATTTCCTAAGTCTGGCAAAGTAAGAGACTACAGGGCAGAGCAGCTGATTTGCCAAGAAAAAGAAAATTCTTTGCAAAAGGCTACACCACTAGGAGCAGGAGAAACATTTATAGAGCCTTTTTAAGAAAGCCAATACTTGGCTCAACAAACATGCCAGTACAGGGCATCTCCAGGACCAGCTAGGTAAAAAAAGAAAAGAAAAAAAGATTACTCCACCAGAACCTGCACTGAACTGAATGTCCTATTTGAGGATGCAAAAGAACATTTTACTTATTTCAACAGCTGGAAATTCCTACTTTCAACAAGTGTACAATAAACCCTATAAGTTTGCATTTACTTATACTGTAGCTATTCAGAATGCAAGGTCTACTCCAATATCACATTTAAAATCTATTCTTTATGCCACAATTTCAGTCTTTATTGTGTTCAAATTCCATCATGTGCCATACATATTTTTATTCCTTTCTCATGTTTTACTGAGGCTTTTTTTCACCTGTTTAGTTCATTTGGGTTTGGGATTTTTTTTTGGTTGGTTTTGGTTTTGTATGTTTTTTTTTTTTAATAGCATCAAAGCTTTCTTGTTGATCACATGAAGATTACTCAAAAGCTCTGAAAGATTGTCTTGGTTTAAAGCTACTTTGTGGAGGAATGCATTCTAGCATCTTTGGTGGGATTCTGGGAAAAGCAACACAATGCCATGTTCCCCTCTTCACATACTGATGTTTTCTCATTAACACCTCCATTCACAATTTAAAATACTGCTGTGAATTACCTATTAACTGGCAAGGCTAAGCAGCATATGTATGTGCGGTCCTGCCATCTCACATCTGACAGATGGCAGAGCGGACAGTGGGAGGCAGTATCAAACTGCATCAGACAAAACTGCAAGACTTACATCATATTCCCATGAAGGAAAAGTCATCCTGATGCTCTATTTTTCTTTATAATACTCCTTCATTTCAGCAACTGAGACGTAGGACTGATCCAGACCAAGACTGGCATATCAGAGTAATCACTATTTCAGAGAATTAGAAGTAAAGCTGAGATATCTTTATGTTCCCCCTTTTAAAAGCACTGACATGGAGCTACTAACCACCTCCAACCTTTGTTTACAAAAATACTGTGAAAATTTACAATGATCAGTCGTCTTCCAAGAAAAGAAACCCAGGAAGACTAGGCTTAAGCTAGAGTTGTTAAGCAAATGGAAGAACAATCAACTTTTTATAAGTGAAAAAGTCTCAGGGTCTCACTACAAAGAAGAAAAGCCAGGTCATGTAAGGCGTTAGGTACAATGTTTTATAATTTTTATTTTGAGAATATTAGATGGAAAGAGTTAAACCCCAAAATCAGAATAACTTGTTCCAACTAGCAATGGAACCAATGAAACCTGATTTGATCTGTTTTCTGTTTCATATCCTTGACCAACATAAAAACCTGCTCAAATCAAGCTTCTCTTTCAGTGAAGGCACGAACTTTACACTCTCAAGTCACCAAGATTCAGGAAAATTTACAATGAATTAATACCAGTGAGACCTTCGCCCTTCTGCCCAATGGCTAATCTTTTTCCTAACTTCTCAGTCTTCTGACCAAACAGACAAAACAATCTGCAAAGCCTAATTTCCTCTAAGGCCCATTTCCCACAGAAGTACTAAATAAACACAGCGTAACTTACACACCTCCGCTCAGCTCTTCCTGCCCCGCAACAAAACCCAAGTCCCCCTCAATTTATGAAATTTGAGCCTTTACGAGAACTGGGCTAGTGTGCCGAAATTCTCCCTCTGCTATCAGCACTAACAATAGTTGACTCCAAAGGACATAACTTAGGAGGATGGGGAAAAAAGGGAAGTCAATCAACCTGCATTTTTATTGCTTCACAGGTGTGTTTGCTGTATAGTTTTGCACCCTATTTTTCTAGTGGCCCATTTTGTATAACACCGGAGAACACTTTCAAGCAAGTAAGCATCAGAGATACCATTACACATCTTCTCCTCCCTTCTGGTGAGCAGCCTGAGTGAAGTAAGAACAGCTCTGAGTGACAGGCTATATAATCCAGAAGTCTGTGCCTTCAATATTCATGTGAATAAAGCCATCTTAATAGCTAAATAAAGCCACAAGTACTACACTTCTATTCACAGTAACGTTCTCTTACTCTAGGCCAAAGATCAGACTTAAACAACAAAGAAAAAAATCCACATCTGCAAACCCCACAAAAAAAATATTCAACCTCCAATGGGTATAACTGAGGATGTAATTTAATTTTCATAATGCATGAAAAGTTGCAGTGAAAACTGCTTCAGTTGCTGAATAGAATCAGAACTGTTCCTATAAATTATCAATTTTTAAAACTAGTATTAGCCTATGCTCTTCACAAAAATGTTAAGTTACCATTCACAAGTACTTCATCATCACCACCACCACTAAGGAAATTATTCTGGGAGCTACAGAAATAACCAAGCCATATTTATACATGCTTTTGATCTCCTCCTTTCTCAGAACACTACAACCCTGGACCTCCACATCCAGTACTGCCCTAGCCTACTCAGTCCCCCCCAACACCCTCTGGCTGGCTAGCTGGGGAAGTGAGTATTTGCATTAATGTTCACTTTCACAGTCCCTCTTAAAAGAGACACAATCCAGATACTGCCCATCCTTCACTGAGGTAGAAAGCAGCATTAATCTGGGTCTGTATTCTACATAGCTAGCAATTCTCACAAAGTTCTACAAAACAAACATCCTAACTGTCTGTGCTTCTGACAAACTAGTGCACAACAGAACATTCTCACAAATCTGTTTTCATCAAAAGCCAAGTTTAAAAAAAAAAAAATGCATGTATTGTATTCTAAATAAGAATCTAACAGATTTTAACAAAAAAACCCTAAATTTATCATTTACAAGATCTGCTCAGATATCTGACTACACATCATAGTTTTGAGAAGAGGCAAACTCCTGCTCTAAAGCTAATCAATACAACCTTACTATACTGTACCTGAGAAATGGAACTTGTTATTCAAGTGTTTAATAACAACATTTCCTTTCCCACCACATCTTTGCTTAGAAATGTAAAAAGAACTTGAAGAACATGTCAGTTGGCTCTTTGAAGAAGAAAGGGAAGAAACTCTTGCATCCATTCTGGAGAACAATATTAAATCCATTTTAGAAATTTAATTTCTCTCCTATCTTTTGAAAATGACACTTATGCTTAACATTAAATAATTGAACTAAGCCACTACATGAATATATAGCTTAAAGACAAGACCTTACTATATATTAGCCCAGGACCCTTGAAGCAAAACAGAGAAGAGTGAAGGTAGGGTGGATGGACAAGACAGAAGCACTAAAATTATAAAGAAGAACAAGGCAGTAAAGTAGATGCTTCTCTTGTCAGAGAGACAATTTATTATTATTAAAGACATAACTTCTGAAATTCATTGCCCTAAATAATATGGTAACAAACTGAAACAAAAATTAGAGAAACATACACACACATAGATATGCATGTATATACATATATACTCATAAATAAATAACCTTCAAATTAAGATGAACAGAATGGCACCATAAAGTCCTAATTCCTATGCCAACTACCAACTCCACAAACTTTCCAGTCCAAGAACCACTCTCAAATCTGAATATTTCTTGATCACTCTCATAGTTTTACTGAAATCACTATTCCTTATTAATATAATTCAGTGGTAGTAGCAGCACACAACATATGAACGTCTCTTGGAAAAAACTTAAACTACCAAGGCATTAGATTTATCTTCCTTAAAATCCACACAATCAACTCAAATCTACTGCTAGAACTTAGCAGAAATACACCTCAAACTACACATACATGCCTGCATGAAAGAAGCTGAAAATACTACTGCAGGAGAAATACAGTAGTTTCAGAAGTGAAGACCAAAAGAAAATTGTTCTATAAAAGCAGCCTAAAAAAGGTGCTAACTGAATTTAACCTCAAAATACTAGTCCAGGTGCTTTTACTGACACTGTCTATTGCAGTGCTGTGCAAGTCCCGTGCAAGGAAACTGTGTGCTCTTTCAAAACTTGCACATAAAAAGCACTTCAAACTCACTGAAAGAATTATCAAACAGATGCTCTGTGCTCCCGGCAACACTGGCCATTAATATAGCAGCCAAATTCTGCACCAAGATTTATTAAACTGACTGAAGTGCAGACTTTATCACCACCAGTTGCATCTGAAAGCAAAGAAAATATATATTCACTTCAGCCAAATGTATTCTGGCCATAACTGTTTGATGAAGGAAGATAACACAGGCACATAAGGCAAAAATTATGAAATTATGGGCAATTAAGCCTTCTTACATGGAGCAAACAATAATGTCTGACATAGATGTTCAAGAAATCACCATGAACTCCATTTTGCCTAAATAACATCTCAGCAAGCTTATTCTCTTTTATAAGCTCCCTTTCATCACTGTCAAGTATCCCAAAACAAAGTAATCAATTAGCAAAACACAGACATAAACTCTCAAGACATGGGAAAAGCCATGATCCCACATCTCCTCATTAACCACCCTCAATGCTTCGCGTACATCTTTGACTTCTAGAGTTATATGTAATCGTCATATGCTCAGAAGTTCTCATGAAAGTAACTTCTGTATCAGTAAACACTTATGGCTGATTTAGGTAACAAGCAGTTATCAGAATAAGCAACATCTTTCATACCTTTCATACCTTAAATCCTTAAAATCTTTGAAGAAGCTTCAAAGTCTCTGATTTCGGACCTCAAAAATCTGATAAAGTCATGTTTATGTTAGAGATGCACTGTTTTGTCATCCTCCTGAAAATTCACCCCAAGCTAAAAAATCTCAGGAAAAACCATTGTGTCACACATGGTCAAGAGTTTATTATAAACTTATGTCGCAGTTTAACCCCAGATGGCAACCAAGCACCACACAGCCGCTCACTCCCTCCCCTCCCTGTCACCTGCAGCGGGATGGGGAGGAGAATTGGGGAAAAAGGTAGAACTCAAGGGATGAGATAAAAACAATTTAATAACTGAAATAAAATAAAAAATAACAATAACAATAATAATAATAATAATAAAAAGGAGAGAAAGGGAGATAGGAATAAAACCCAAAGGAAAAAAAAAACCAACAAGTGATGCACAATACAACTGCTCACCCCCTGCTGACCGACCCCCAGCAGCGATCGGCAGGCCCCGGCCAGCTCCCCCAGTTTAGATACCAAGCATGACATCCGATGGTATGGAACATCCCTTTGGCTAGTTTGGGTCAGCTGTCCTGGCTGTGCTCCTCCCCAGTTTCTTGTGTACCTGATCACCAGCATGGCATGGGAAACTTGAGAAGTCCTGATTTAAAGCTAAACCAACTGGAACATCAGTGTGTTATCAACATTATTCTCAAACTAAATACAAAACACAGCCTTGTACCAGCTACTAAGAAGAAAGTTATCTCTATCCCAGCCGAAACCAGGACAGATTAGTAGTCGGAGAATTTCAAAAGGTGCTTTCTGTTCTCAGTGTGTCGCAGACAACAGCTACAGACCCCAACCCAAATGCTACCTTCCAGGCAACTGACTGGTGTCTAGTTACCACAAGAGCTGAAAGACTCTCCTGTACTTTCATGGCCTCCTGCTCTGGAGTGGACTTAAGCATGACAGAAAAATAAAGTAGGTCTAGCCAGCTAGGATCTGGATAGCGAGAAGGGGAGGAAATGCAGTTCTGAACAGTTCATATAACTTGTTCCAGCAGAACCATCACCTGCCATCCTGCGTACCAGATAGTCTGAGTCTCATTTTCATCTCTGAATACAGAATATAATAAATTGCTGGTACTGAACAGGATTATACAAGATTAAGTGTCAAGCTTGCACAGATGATCCTTAATTCTAATCTTCTACATTTTTTTCAAATGTTCCGTTTTGCCATCTACATAGTTTCCTTAACAGCCAGATGCATCTAACTTTCCTCCCTACTTTTATAAACACCTATCCCCAAAAATATTTGTGGGGGAAAAAAAGCAGCCCTTTTTTTTTAATACAAGATTTCATTTTCATCAACTTAAACCACAATTTACTTCTGCTTCATATATGTGCGTAGTTTCTTTCTTACAAAGGAAACAACACTGGCAATGGGATTTAAAAGCACTGTTATATTACCATTTTGCAGATGTGCAAACGTAGTTGATCTTTTATTGAAGATTTCAGTAAGATTTCTGAAGATAAACTGATACAGCTGAAGAAGCAACTGGGAATTAAAAAAATACATCCAAATAGTTCTCATTTTTAGGTCACTTACCATATGTACTACTTCAGGGTAAATAGGCTCTGTAATCACATTGCGATTGTGTGTGATATATTCTACCATTTCACTTAAAGCTGCGCGTTTTACTTCCTTCCACTTTAGGTCACTTAGTGGATCAGAAACAAAGTCAAAAAGTACACAACATTGTCGTAACTTCTGGATAAAAAGTTTTTCTTGATCAGCAGGAGGAACATCTGAAAAGTGAAAATAATTGGTTATAAGTTACATTGTAGCGGACTTTACTCTTCTCCACATTTTTACTTCCAGGGACACAGGCACAGCAGTGTTTCAGACTACAAGCAAACTTTCTGTATCTTCAAACTTTCCGGAATAAAATGGTCCAGAGTATGAACCCCTGTTAAATACACTGCACATAACAGGATGATTTAACACCATTACAACAGTGATGCATACCTGCTGTTGCCTGAAATAGATACTTGAAAAAATGTCTCAAGGAATTCCCCAAACAGCTCAGTTTATGTAAATAATATTATACCACATTTGCAGAAATACTCTGTTTTTAATATTAGAGATAAATGGGTGGATGTTCAGTTTCAGTATTAGATTTAAGCCACAGTGACTTTTTAAATCTTTGAGCTGCCACCTCACAAAGTCCTTCCATTCTTATATCAAGCGCCTCCTACAACACAACAGGTTGCAGTAAGCACATCTAGGCACAGAAAAAGTACACAAGATTTTTTTTCAGACTTCATCGACACAAGAAATATTTAAAGAAACTGAAGACTATGCACTTAATATCTTCACCTATTTAGTCAATTTGTAACACTATTCTGAATGCTTGTTTCATGCGTACAAGAATTAGACTTGCATTATCAATTTATTTAAGCACTTGCAGAAGCCTGTTCGGTTAGCTGTGGCCAGCACTTCAAAATTAAACAGCACTGGGCTTCTAGAAAAGATCATGCTTATTCACCAAGATAGGTATGAAAAAAAAAATTAATACAAATGAAGCAAATACTTGGTTTGATATTTACTCATTGTTTAATCATCACTCAAATGTAGCTGTTAAGAAACTATTTTGATTTCTCTCCTCAGTGGTATCTACCAAAAATATTTCACAGACTTCAGATATCCTGAGACCAGACTCCCTCATCTTCACTAAGAATTGTGAAAAAGAGAGAGAGAGAGAGAGAGAGAGAGAGAGAGAGAATAATATTTGTACTCTTTCGGTAACACTCTGTAATTCACGGCCTGTATCATTGTTATATAGGCACTTAACGTTTTGAGACAAAGGCTGCCTCGCCTCACATGGTCTCCGTGCAGTGGTATTTTTATTGTTTGACAAGGACACCTAGGGTTATAAACAAAAAAGTTTTTACCTCCCAGTTTTCCTGCGCTTTACACCTTAATCCTCCCTACTGATCCTCTGTAATTATTTAGCACTTTTATGTAAAGCAAAATTAACACTGCACAGTTGAAACTTCATACACAGAATCAGTAAGCCAGCATTACTTTTGCCATCAGTATTTTTCAAAATAATGAACCTTCAAAAAATTATAAATATACTCACATCAACATAAACCCAATTATAATTTGAAACTAAAGTAAGCCTAAATCACCAAGTCCAAATATAGAGGCAGAAGTTTAACTTCACATTACAGTTAAGAAAGACTAACACTAGACTGCTGTTTATAAACAGTCATATGTTGACAAATTAAAATACCTCCTATGGCTAACATTTCAACAGTTACACCTTTTAAATTCTACAAAGCTTTAGCGTCAATGTCACAAAATTCCACATGTGCTTTGTTTTTTGCTTTAGTAACCCCATGAGCAGTTAAGATGACTAATGTATGTGAAATTACAGATTATTATACAACACAGCAAGAACTTGCAGGATCAGGACTTTAACTTTCTATACTTAGGAAATACGAAAGTAACTGCCCAGAGGTAAAGAAAGCAGTACCATATTTTGGCAGCAAAAATGCGCATCCAATTAAAATAGCCATGGATTACAGCACTAAGCTTAAGACAAGAAATGTGGACACACCACAGAAAGTCTATGTTAATTTACATTAATTAACACCATAACACATTTTATATTTCTGCATAATGACTTTTTTTACAATAGGTATGAACTGCTAGGATATTAATAGCATGTTAAAAAAGAATAAGGCTAGACTGCATTTGTAAATAGTTCCGCAGTTTACTCCCACTTATTCCAGTTGATGACTTCTCTTTTTCCTCAGAGTATCATAAAATGCTAACATTTTCTTAAACACAAGCAGCAAGTGCCACCATCAAAGTATTTCAGGTGGTACTACTGAATACAAGCATACACAGCCTAACATATGCATGTACAATCTCAAAACTGAATCACTAACAAATATCTGCAATCCAGTTGATTAGTTAAATACAGTAAGTTTTTCTCCTTTAAGTGCTTGACAAACTTCTCCTTGAGATAACAAAAGCTGCAGTAGCTCCTCCCTCCCCAAGATAAGTTGTTTTCAAAAGTACTTTTGTTATAATAAACCTAGAGGACATATTTGGTTAAAAAATAAAGAAAATAGCAGCAGTTTTAAGTTACGTACATTGAATTGCTTTAAAGGTTAATCCCAGAAAAAAATCCTGTAAAATAATAGCTCTGAAGAACATACAGAATAACAATGTAGCATACATGAAAAAAACCATAACTAGTTACAGACTTCAGTGTCACCAAGACACCTAGGATAGTGAAGACTTTGAAAACTAGAAAGAAGGTGCTCAGACATGTGTCCCTAAACAGAGCAACAACCTTCTGGCAAAGAAACCAAAATAACTCGCTCAGTGTGGTAAATAAATTGAAGGTACTTTAAGCTGCACAGATTTTTTATCTGAACTGCATACTTTTGTCTATTTGGATTAAAAACTATAGCAATGAATAATTTCTTCCGGAAAAATAATATTTAACCCAGTAGTTTGTATACTGAAAGCCAGCCAAATCTATCACCTGAATGTAAAAAGTCTCAGATGTACGTAGTGGTTGGAGTGATAACTTTTCCCAATTAACTGTAAAAACAAAAGTGGTTCAACCTCAAGTGTAACAACACAATTTCACTTAGGGATACCGTGCTATGAAGGTATACTCCACAAAATCCAAAGCCTAAATAGAAACTATAATCGTACAGGTAATGGACAAACAATTACAGCGATTTGCAGTACATTAACCTGAAAGGAGAGGAAGCATTAAACCTGTAATCACTACTAATCTCGGAAGTTAAAGACTGACAACTAAGAGGGTCAAGAAACACCCTCAACAAGGCAAGCCACCTCCCTCACCATTTATTCTCAAGTGGCTTAACTATTTTAAGTACCTCAGTCATCCTTGTTATTCTAGCAGAGATGCTCTTTATACAGACTGAGAACCTCACTATTTCTAAGGAACTTCGTGTTTTCTCTGTTTGGCTTTTTTCTCCCCTTTAGGAGTGTTCATCAACAGCTTTCAAGTGTTCGGACCTCAAAAAAAAAAAGTACCTCTTGTGATACTTGTCTGGAGTACTTGCCATCAAATCAAGATCATCCCTACTTTTAAGGTTTGAAAGGATGATTTCAGTATGACAGAAAATAGAAGGTGGCTAAGAAGCTGACTTGAGTAGACTGTAACTTTTGTGCCGGGAACACATGCACACCTGCAGAGTAACTCCAAGATGCCCCAAGAAGTCACACTGATCTTCAGCCACATGCCAAGGACCGTCTGGTTACGTTCTTTTAGTTAACTGCATGGCAACTGCATCACCTTCCGCTTCAATGAAGCGATAATCCCTTACTTCCAAATTGCTGAAGTTAACTGGCATATCTGAAGAGAGTGCCGTTAGGTAAAAGTTTCCATCATTGAGCAGCTCCGGTGCTCCATTCCCCAGTGACCATGGGAAGGCCACGGTTATTCAGAAGCTACTCCTTACAATTATTCACAAACTGACAGTCAGAGCTGTCATCGAGCAATTTATTTATTTTTTTTTAAACCAAACCAAGCAACCTCTCCGATCATATCAAAACACAAAACCCATGCACCACCCCACCACACACCTCTATTTGCTAGCCACTATTTACATCATTTTCACAGAATCTGTTCCTAAGATTATAATAGTGCTACTTTTTAAGATTCTTTATTCAGTCCAAACACTTATCCCTACCAGTAGCCATACTTCAAACGAGTACTATTTCTGGTCTTCTACTGGAACAGGAGCACAGTTTTTCAGAATCACAGAGAATTTCAGTCTTACATTTGGATTGAATGTCCAGCTATTTCTGACACAGATTTACACAAACATTGTTTTATGCCTAATTCTGCATTATTTATCCTACTGTCCTTTTTGTAAGATAGAAAAATACACTAGAAAAAGTATCAAAAGAAATGAGGTACCATGAGAACAAGGTAAGCCTCTTGGCCTGAGGGATTAGCTTTTTGTCTTGTTCAGTTTTTTTCCTTCCAATCCCAGTATAACTGTTAGATCAACTTAAGTGAACGGCCTACAGAGATGCAAGCTTTACCCCTTCTATTTTAACAGTACCGATACAGAAGTAGCTATTAATTTTAAAATCTTCATCATCATCTTTGACTGTGGCCTTACCACATAAGCTTGCTGATGAGTATGGGGTATGTTTCTTTCCACTGTATAATTTATACCATCTGTGCTTTTACTCCTAAATTAACTATATGAGTATCTCACACTGTCAAAGGCAGCACTTTCAGTCCATATCTCAGTTTGAAACAACCGGGGAAAGACCAGGTACTCAGCTACCAGCTGCCTCAGCAGAACACAGATGGTTAGTTGTAAAAGCTAAAGTTTTTTCAACTTTGTATGAAAACGAGCTCCTTGGAAGCTTCAGGTTTGTCCTCAGCTGTTCTTACTGCAAGTTAAAGGTAAATGACTCACTGCAAATGAACAGTCTGCAGTGGCAACTGCCCTCCCTCCATCCTTGCTTGCTTCTCAGCCAGGATGTGGCTTCATTCTGCACCCAGGAGCTACAAACAGACTACAGCACGCTGAGCAACCACCGTATTTTTGTTAAGGTACAGCATAGCTAACGAATTAAAACATAGCTATATTCTAACAAATCAAGATTTTTCCCGTCTTCATATTAAAACAAATCTTGCCTGGTTTAAGATGATGAGAAGTAGAAAAAGTAAAAATAAACTAGAGAACACTGAAGTTCAGTTTTTAAGTGCCTAAACATACACTCAATACGGTATGATACATGTATATTTTTGCCTTGTAGGACTGTAGAGAACTTGCTGTTCTCCAGATAACATTTTTTATGTTCCTTCAAATCTAAAAGTTAGATTTTTAGTTTTGTAGTGTAATTGGTCACCACTGGGCATTGATGATTGATCCATCCCCCATCTTTTCTACAGAAGCTCATTTTTCTATGACAACAATGTAATTCAATAGTTGCTGAATGGAGGACAAAAGGCAAGGCAGGGTAAGTAGGTGACCCAAAGATGTCACACAAAACAGCTGTTTTCTAGTAGACTGGAACTGAAACAGAGCTTGAAGTGTAAAGTTTTTAGGTCCTGTTCTGACAGGAAGAAGTTGATATAATTTCTACCACAAAACGCGATTTGTGGTCAGTAGAACTCATTACATCACATCATTTTGAAAACAGAAAACAAGAAATATGGTTGATAATTTGCAGAAAATACATACAGAAGATAAAATTCATCTCAGTTCTGTGAGCACTTTCTTGCTCATATGTAAAGGCTCAGGGGTTCCAGTTTTGCTCACCTGATAGCTTCCCATTTCACAAGAAAAACAGCTTTTTTCTTTAAAACTACCAGATACCCATAGCTACCAATGAGACTATGTACACACACCTCAGTAAAAAGTTCCTCTCCTTTTAAACGGGCAGCTAGATTTTTCCATACAGAAAGACACACGGAGGCTTAAGTCAAAGAATACACAGACCACCCCACAAAGGAAAAGCATGTGCAAGACAAATGTCATAGAAAAAAAGACTAACTAAAACCCACGTGCTAAAAGTAACTGCTTCTGTAGGACACGGGTGTAAGAGCAGATGTCCAAGCGTGTACAGCAATTTCTGCTTGCAAGCAGATGATACAGCTTATAAAATGTGTCTGCAGACCTACTGAAGAGCTAGGGTTTTTAATGATAAATAGAAAGGAAAACCAACATTGAACTGTTAACTAGGGTGCTACCCAGAACATACCATCAAGCATATTGTTAACACATTCCATTCTGCTGCTGGCAAAAGCAAGTATTGGTGTATTTCAAATTTGGTGTCCATCAGAGAAGCAAGCAGCATTAGAGCTTTAGTGAAGCTTTGTAATTTGCACTATATACTTGTACTTGAACAATGGGAGTTCAGTATCTTGCAATGCTTTCTTAGACATTTCAGGTGACAGTACCATGGCAGCAGTTTTTCAAAGAATGAGCAGAGTTCAAGATCTTGAGTGAGAGAAATGGAAATTGTCAGACATGAAGGTAGAGGGATTGCAAGGCATGGGGAAAAAGGACATAATCTGTTGAAACATGCATTTACCAGAATTAGCACTTTTTCCAGAACTAGTGATCAAGTCCCTAAAAAGAGGAGGACATAAAACAATCACAGAAAACTAGAAAGAATATTACAAAATCCCATCTAGCATTTGATAAAATTCCCTTTAAAATATTTACCTTATTTTGAAATTGTTACATTACTATCCTAATCCAAAGCAAGGAATATTTTTCTGGGTTACAGAACTTAATTTTTATTGCATTTCTATTACTTGAGAAACAGAATTTTCACTGATTTTATTGAAATCATGATGATAATAATTAACATTAGATATGCCACTCCCCCAGTTAACAGTATTCTATCCTAATACATGATATTGGAAATAGGGCAGTGTCACAGGGAAAAAAACCACCTTCCAATTCACACATGGAAAAGTTTAATTAAAGCTATTATTTCTAGCAGCAGTTAAAAATAAGCCTGAGGAATAGAAGGAAGTACTATAACTACATACAACATGCAATATTTTATACTGTAACTAGAAACCCTGGGAGTGGGAGTTTGGCTGCAGATACCTCAAAGCAGGCATGATGTTGTTGTATGCATACCGTGGACTAGCAAGTACATAAAACATGCTGCTGTTTATATTGTTTTATTTGGAACATTATTTATCCTGTAGAAGCATTTCTTTGCCAACAGAAGCACTTAAAACAAGAAAAATGACCACAGCGACCAAAGCCACAGGAACACTCATGGAAAAACAGAGTGCTTGTATTAGACTCAAGAGAGCATGATATATAAACATTTTAAGTGGCACAGAACAAGAACAAACTTCTGCTCTTTATCTCACTATTGAAGATAAAGGGATGCACATGTAAGCAACATAAAAATAAAAGAATGAGCTCTAGGTTATAAGATCCTTCTCTAATTACCATGTATTATACCTGTAAACACTCCTACAGAGAAGTTCTCAGTAGCCTTTTTTTTTAAAAAAAAAAATACTTAACACATTTCCTGTCCTGTCAGAAACAGGACAGTAAAGATTAGACAGACTTTCAGTCTGAGCTACAACAACAAAGCTCACTATTCCCAATCAACTCTCGATTTGTTAAAAATATTTTATAGCTCCTCTGAACTTCAGAACACACTCGCTATTCCTATCAGCTATTATCATAGTCAAGTTGTCTTGTTCAAGGCCAGTGAGAAGCTGAGCTAAGCATGGTGGCTGTACGTGTAGGGGAAGCTCCCCATCTCAAACAGTACTTGTACAGCAGAATGAAAGTGTGACCCTGTCTGCATCAGCTGCCTTTGTGCAGCACCATGATGCTCAGTAGCAGTCCAGGTATTCAGGAGAGGGGAAAATGAGAATCAGCTGTCATTACAGGCTATATCCACTCCTCTGCTTTCAAGGAACTGAGCTGCTGCCAGGAATACCTTTTGGCTGTTCTTCAGATAACAAAGTTGTTATTGGAAATAAAAGCTGCTTTTCATTTCCCTGCATTTGGAGAAAACTGCACTTTTCCAAACTCCTGCTGTTTCACATTCAGTAATGCACCTAAAAAAACAGGCACCCAAAATATGAGAACTACTTTCCCATACATTGGTAGAAAATAACGATGCTAAAATCACACATGGCACATTTTCTACCTAAAATTCAAAAGCAAGCTGTATTTTTTTCATTTTCAAGTAGTTCAAATTTTTAGACATTCAATTACTACAGTGGTCTTATTTAAAGAAGTCTTATTTCCAGCAAACAAACCCTGGTTACTAGTGAACATTCAACCTTTGCATTTTCAATAAAGCAATAGCACTGATATTGCTTCTACGCTGATCTGCAGTCTGGATAAAGCCCTAAACAAGATAAACAAGTTATTTCACTTATGACAGCTTATATATGAAATCAATCTTAATCATGATACAGAAGGGGGAGAGGGGAGAGGCAGGTAGAAATTAAGTAGAAAGGTACACAATATTAAACATTTTCAGTTTCTACATAAAGAAATCTCTTGCCTAAATTTTCATATGAGCAGCTTTTCATTGGATTATGAGACTTAAAGCAGTAATTCTTCCATTTAATGTTAAAATAAGGGCTGTTAGAATCAAACAAGCCATTATCAGACAAATTAAACTGGGGGGGGGGGGGGGGGGCGGTGCGGGCAAAATAGACACCATCCCCCAAAAACACAGCTTGAGAGCCTGAAAAATGAGAAGCACATGTTTTGTCAGCCCTGAAGTGAAGGTCAAAACAGGTGCTTCACCACACTAATCCCCTCTGAAAGCTGCAGTCCTTGGGGAACCCAGTGCTGAAGGCTATTGCCAGTGGCAGCTATCTCCTAACTACGAGATTACACGGTGGTTTTGAGGATAGAGAAACTAAGTAATGACATTAAACTGTCAAAGATTTAAGATGGGAGATTTTAAGGACTGACTGGTAATGAAGCAGGAAAAAAAGACTACCGTCATTTTATACTATTTGACATAATTTTTACACACCGAACAACCTGAAGCACCAAAATTACTTCCAATAATATCTTTTCCAGGTAGAGATCTTAAATCTGATGATGGTGAAAGTAGATCAACAGTGAAAAATCTGTGCATTTAATTATCTAATGATTTTTCACAAGTGGACTGACACCACACTGGCACCTAAGCTCCTGCTTTATGAAGAGTTTTACTAGAAGTCAACTATTTTCTTAGAAGCCATATGGAATTTTAAAAAACCTTGAGAACATATTTGTAATAATATTTAAGTAAGGGGGTTTAGACTATATTAAAATGTTTAAAAATAGAAAGTGAAGAGTAAGTGATAACTGTATAAATACTTTAAAGGCAATGTACCATAAAGAGGAAAACAGAAATGCTCATACAGGAAATGACAAGTGAAACAAGCTGAAATGGGCTTAAGCTAATGAAATAAAAATCCCACCTGAAAATTAGGGAGAAAAATGACAGGGAGGATAATCAAATAGACAATGGAAGAAAAAACTGTCTTAACAAGGGAAGAGAGAAACCAAACAAACTACTCTCAGTAGTGCTTTCTGGCATACTAACAGTTAATATGACAGAAAAACTCATTTTAAAACATGAAGCACTTACTAGAAACCTATGAGAAAAATCCTCAGTTTTCTAGCTGTTATAGTGTACTTGAAACCATTCTCATGGCATAACCCCAAACTTATTATACAACATCTTCAATTGCACTTGAAAACTTTAAAATTGTTTTTAAATATATATAACAGCCTCTAAAAAAATTAAGCACTACTGTGGTAAGACCAGACTTCAGTTACATTACAGAACATAATTCAAGTGCATGGTGTAATGCAGAAGATTTCTATTAAGTAAACTGATGAAACTCATGGCCCACTGAATAAACTGCCACTCTGGACGCTTGGTCGAAGTATCAGCTAACCCAGCCTAACCATCTGCTGTAAGCAGAAGTGCCATTTCCTGAAATATACCCAAACTCCACGCACCAGCCTGTAATTTGACTCAGACACTGCTCAGGAATCTATGTAATTTGCCAATCAATGTTACCTGTCACACACCTACAATAAATATAACTCAAGGAACAATCAACTGCCAGAATAACTTGGTTACTTCCCCAGAGCGTATCAGCCTGCTTCCTCATCTCCTCACTCCCTGTACGTACGCTAAACCCTGGGGCTTACTGCTTGCTTTCTAGCGGATGCTTCTGAATGACAGAATAGGTGAATTTAATTATGACATTTTGTATAATTATTAACAGATATCACAAGAATTCATTGAAGAATGCGGGGTCACGTGTTGGCTTAGAACGAGATGACACAATAGATTAGAACGCATGAAGAAAAGCTCCCCCATGGTTTTCTACAGTCAAACTTACACATTTCACACCCTAATGCAACCGAAACCAAAAGCCCAGCCCTCATGCAAGAACTCTGGTTAAGTAAGAAGCACAACTGCATGCACTTTCCAGCTTGCCTGAAGCTAACATGTATTTTTAAATTAACAAAAACTTCCATAACTTTTCCTTGGTGACAACACTGAATCAGCTTACTATATTCTCCACTCTTCAAAATTAGAAATAAGATGGGGAATAGGGTAAGTCTTCTGAAAAGTCTGTTCAAAAGGAACAGCTTTAACAGCATAGGTTAACTGAGCTGAGATGCAAACTAAGGTCCTGAAAAACTGATCAACAATTAAAGTCATCCCAAATCCCCACACAGCATTAAAACTTCCATTATAAGATATGCAAAAGTATCACCAAATACCAACATGACTTTTTTGTGTTTTTTTGAGACCAATTTCTTAATAAATTTTAAACAGACAGTAAGTCCCATCCCCTGTGGTTTGGGTTTTTTTCTTTGCTTGCTTGTTTTCTGGGGGTGGGGTTGGAGTTGGAGTATTTTTTGTATTCCCTGAAAAACCCTACTTTCCAATGCAGTGCATAGTCATCCTCATTTTTTAGCATAAGCAGTATTTAACTAGTCCCCTGTATGCCTGTGAAATTTACACGCCTGGTGTGATGACACACAGATAAAAGAAATGGTCAAGCACAACAGCAACAATGTTTCAGAAAGAAGAAACATTTTAGAGCTAGCTCAGTAACTTCCCTTAGCAGCCAATGCTGGCCATGTCAAATGCTGACAACAATTACTTAAAATGCTAACAGCAATGAACAGCAATTCCCTGATACGGAATAAAAATTACCTTTCAGCAAGGAAAGCTTTGACTCAAATATATTAGAAAGCCAACTATGCCTGTTTCAAAATGTACCAAAATCTGTGCTTTCAACATAATCATATTTCACAAAGATCAAAGATAAAACAGGAATGAAATGCTTAATCACTTCCCATTTAACTCAAAAATCACTCCTGTACAATCCCACATTGTTTTCCTCATATCATATTTGTCTGAAAACATGTACATTTCCTCAAAACAGATGTCTTCAGTCTCTGGTCAAACTAATCTTCAGTCTCACAAATGAATTCTATTAAGAACTGTACCCATTAACAAGGGTGTCTAACAGAGCCTATTTCTTATCTGCCAGAAAAGCTGACATTCTGCTGAGAATTTGCACCAAATTTCCAGCCCTTTCACACTGCAGAAAGACTGGAGAATTTAGTTATGTAGAATTAGACTGGAACTTCCAACAAATCTGTAAATTTACAGGGCACAAACAAGTTGCTTGGCACTATTAGCTATGAATCCCAGACTGACCCACTACTTCATGTGTCCAGAACCCCTGGACAGGTTTAGACATCTCACTGCCAGCATATTTCCCAAAATATTATTTTATTTACAATTTTATTTTTACACAGAAGAGGTGTAATGAAAGCAATTTATTTTAATTTCCTCCATTTAAAAATAAGCTTTATTATTCTTTATCCCTTAAGCTACATTAATGAATATTGGATTTCCAAGTAAGAGGGAGTGAGAAAAGTTACAGTGAAGTACATGCTCAAAATTTCACTTTATGGAGGATGTGTTTGTTCTGATTCAAAGGTCAGTAAGATCTTAATTTCCTACAGGGACAAGAACAACACAGTTTTTACAGCATGGATATAGCTTTAACAAACAGTCCTCAAAAAACCCCTGTGCATAAATATTTGGCTTTTAAGATACTTTATATAGAAGGTTAGATGTAATGAGAAAAGATATAAAAATATTCTGGGAATAGGTAAGAAGAAAGATTCTAATGTTAAGACTAGTAAATAGTTTGGAAAATATTTTTGAAGGAAAATTTACTACACCCAAAGAACAGACTATATACTTTTTCTGTAAACAATGGGATTTCAGGCTTTGATCAATTTTGTTCAAGTTCCCTCTCCAACATGGCTTGAGTAAACATAGGACACCTTTGAAACATCACTGACATTATTATGCTTTCACTTTGAATACAAAAGCAATATGAGAATTTGGTTCCAGAGGCTGTGTGAAGTCACACAGCTGGTAGCTTTGATCCAAAAATGCAAATTAGAAACCTTCCATAAAACTCCTCAAAAAGTGTTTTCAAATTAGTAGACTGCTACAACTAGAAAAGTCCCAAATGAATAATTTTTTACTTCTTTACATTTCATGTATCACTTTTTCTTTGTGTAACTTCAAGAAAATATTTACTTCACAAAATACAGATCATTACCAGTAGTAAGAACAATTATAGAAGTTGACATAAAACTTCCACGATGGCTAATAATCCAGAGTCAGAACCCACCCCTAATTTTAACTGCATTTTGAAAAAGAAAACTTACATGGCAAGTTATAGTAGAAATGGTACTGCATGATTTGTAGGTGTATTAAGCGGAATTGGTTAAAAGAGGTGCGGATGTGGCTTTAAAATATCATGCACTCAGAGCATCATTTAACTCACTTTAGTCATGAGAGACAAGAATTCGGGCAGAAGCCAAGCACCAGCTCTGCTACGCTGACAAGACTGTACTTTCACTGGTATAGGGTGTTCACCTCCGGCAAAAAGATTAGAACATAAAACCACCTCCATCAGAGGAACATCTCTGTATGTGATGCAAATATTCCCGTATCTATTAAATATTGCTGGTGCTCACTTGATCTGTGTGGTTTACAATGCAGTTTCAGTAGCTAACAGTATTTGACAGCATATGGAGAGAATTAGCTGACTCTACAGAAGTTTCAGTTAATTATTAAAAGCTTTGAAAAGAAATAGAATTTTTCCTCCAAAACAGATATGCTGAATTTTGTTGCTAAAAAATATTTTGAGATTAATCACAAACCAGATGATTTACACCGATATAATTTTGCTTCCTTGAAAGAGCATGCAAATTACACCATAAAGTCAGTAAATGTAACTTAAAAATTCCAGCTGACTACCTTCCTATAATTTCATGGAATTTTCAGCTCAATAGAAAGTCCCCTCCGGAGATATTTTTACAGTCATACCCTTGAGAGATTTCAAGTGCAGTGTGAACACTTAACACCCTAATTGTTTCCAGCAGAAGTTATACATACACTTTTCACATGGGCAAAGGATCTATACAAAAGTAAAAACAACTCAATAAAATGAAGTAAGAGGAATGACAGAACAGAGTAAAAGCAGCAACAAGGTAAAGTACATCCTCCAACATAAAGTGATGCACAGTAAGTGAAGAGTTAATGAACGTGTTACCATGTTAAACGCAGCAGGAGCGATAACTAAGCAACCTACTTCAAATCTGCTCTAAGTATTAGAACACACTCCCCTTGAGTTGCTTCAGTATATACCAGTAAAAAACCATCAGTCTGTGTGTGTAGCTATGTACTGTGGCTATGCCTGGATGCCCTTCCAAAAAATCTAGCAAAACTATACAACAGCCAATACAATAACACACCTGTACCAGTATCAATCATCTGAATTGTCAGAGGACTATCTAATACTAATTGATGAAACTCTTCAGTAAAGACTTCATAATCCTATAGATATGAGGGGCCTAGGTTCATTAAGAATAGAACTGCTACTTGTTCTTGAGGAAGATGGTCCTGTTTCTCCTTTTTGAGGCAATACTTGGGAGGAACAGTGGGTGATTTTCAAAGCTAATGATCCGGTGTACAACTGGTTAAGTGATATTCATGAGCATCAGTGACCGAGAACTTGCTATGAGGATACAGGAAACTTTTGGCAAGATTGATATCTATGAGCTCCAGGAGTCAGGTTGAGTACCAACAGTGTCTGAGTAGCTTCGTAGGAAGGCACAGGTATCAGCCCAAACATGCAGCGGGTTCTCACCTCTTCAGATTATCAAATTATAATTGGCTCATATGGGAGAAAAGGGAAGAACAAGCATTTTTATCTCCTTTAAATCTCTAGCTGAGGTTTATCCATTTGATCCAAAGCCAACAACAACTACGACCCACAAGCAGGACAGATGATATGTGCTGGCCATGGGAAATCCCATTTATTGGATTAGCAGGGGTAAAAAAAACGTTGGAAGGTCTTTTGCACTGGAATATTTCCACAAAAGTAAAAACAAACATGTAATTTTACAAGTTACTGTAATTTTTTTAATTTAAATTCACTGAAAAAGAACTAGCACAATTTATCTCTGTCATGGAAGCACCTCTGAAGAAAATGATTAAGAGGTGTATTCCATGTAACTTTCTTCCTAGGAAGATTTTACTCACTTCTCACAACAGAGTCTCTATACCTTAAATGTTTACTGAATGTAAATATATTAAAGGAAATTAATATTTAAATAAACATACATGCTCAGACCAGTTAAGGTCATAATCCTTCAAAATACCCACTTACGTGTAAAATGCAAGAGGTGTGTGAAGGTGAAAATTATCATTACACAGAAAACAGAAGGATGACTAATTTCCTACTGCAGTACACACTGACAGCAAAAACACAGTAACATGAAAGGTGACTTTCTGAGATTTTTAAGTATGCTTTCATAATCAGTATAGGCCAGCTTCAGACGACAAAAAACATTAATACCCCCAAAAAGGCAAACTGAGCACGTGTAAGGGATATTATGCTTTATATTTATCAGGTTCTTGGAAAGTATTAGAAAGTTGAAAAACGGCAATTACCTCTGGATTCTTGACTTTTAACATTATGTCTTTATAATGCAGGAAGATTACCAGAAACATGTTGTAAGGGTCTGTGGTAGAAATTATACCATTGAACAATTTATGTTATAAACACCACAGAAAAGGAACAGTAAGGTTTGTTAATGCTGTATTCATTGTCTGTTTAAAGCTTGTTAAAATATGATACTGAGCAAATAAATTCAACATATTAGATTTTTTACAAAAGCTCGTAAACGTCAAGAAATGTGGGTGAAATACCTGACTGTACATTCATAAGTTCTAGCTTATTCTAGAGTTGCAGATGTTCTATAAAAAAACATGCCACAATCTTTTTATACTACTGCTGACTCCTAACAGATTATTAAGAAATGAACGAAACACCCTTTTAGTGTGCCGTTTTTTTAATCCTGCATGCAGTTCCAGTTGTTCATCTTTAACTGTTTGCAAAACCACGTAAAAATCATTTAAAACACCATACCACCATAAACTGAGAGTTAACTCAAGTAAGTAACTCCTAATAGGCATGCTAGCACCAAATGTATTAAGAAGTCTGCCTTAATGACCAAAGCAGGAAAAAAAAAAAGGGGGGGGGTGGGTTAGTGGTGGGATAGTTTACAATAAGAGTATTGCTGTTTGAATTTAAAAGGCTATGTTAACATCGATATTGTAGTATTTTAAGTGATGGTAAAGCCAGTCACTTTTTGGTCCAACATGCAACAAAATTACAGAACCACAGAAAACTATTTTTTTTCCTATTTCACCAACAAGAGACCATTTCTGCTAGTCTAACCCCCCACTCAATGCAGGGTGAGCTAAACAAACCCAGCTGCTCATGGCATTGTCCAGTCAAGTTTAAAGTTTCTCCAGGCACAGAGATTTCACAGGCCCTTTTGGAATCTTGTTCAGTGTTTAACCACTCCTATAGTGAAATGTTCTCCTCCTTGTATACAGTTGCAATCTACTGTATTGTAACTTGTATTGTTTTTTTCTCACACAATCACTGTGGACCTCTGAGAAGCCTGTTCTCTATATCCTCCCACCAACTAGTTGAGGACAAGCTATCCCCTTAGCCTTCTCCTCCTCAGGCCAAACAAACTCAGCTCTTTCAGCCTCCTTTTCTACATCATGAGATTAATGGCTACTGTTCTGCTTCCTTCTGAAGCGTGAGGGTTTGGCCTCTGCTTCCCATTTAATTACAAAATGGATAATTTTGTTGGTGTTTTTTATTGTAGCTTCGAAACAATTCCTCCAAAGCAACAGCCTTCTTGATTTTAAGTATGGTTAGACAAAAGTATCTTCAGGTCAACTATGCTTCAAGAAAAAAGAAACACATGCTGGGTTCTTTCTAAAACAAAAAAGAACTTTTCTCCTTTAAGAAATAAATTGCGTACTTCAGATTTAAACACAATATGCAGCTCACTTAAAAGTTGTTTCCTATGTTTACACATTGTCAAAAGGGCCTTGACCTTTCATAGTAAAGTATGAAAATATAAAAGTAAGTGGAAAAGCATCTTGCAATAGCTAGATATCACTTGGCTGCTTTAAGAGCCTGACAGTAGTTCATGGTTGTGGTGGATTGACCTTGGCTAGATACCAGGTACCCACCAAGCTGCTCTATCACTCCCTGCCTCGGCAGAACAGGAAGGGAAGAAAATACGATGAAAAAAACCCCACTTGTGGGTCAAGATAAAGGCAGTTTAATAAAGTAATAACAAAAGTCGTGTGCATGGAAGCAATGGAAATCAAAAGATGTTTTTCTCCTCTTCCCAGCAGCAGGCAACGTTTGGCCACTTCCTGGGACGCAGGGCTTCAGTATGGTAGCAGTTGCTCCGGAAAACAAACGTCATAAATAACAAATGCCCGCTCTTCCTCCTCCTCTCTCTTAGCTTTTATAGCTGAGCACATGTCATATGGTGTGGAACATCCCTTGGGCGACTGTGGGTCGGCTGTCGTGACTATGTCCCCTCCCAAGATCTGGCCCACCCCCACCCAGCCTACCGGTGAGGGGGGAATGTTGGAGAGACAGCCTTGGTGCTGTGTGAGCACTGCTCAGCAGTAGCCAGAACACTGGTGTGTTGTCACCACCTTTCTAGCTACCAAGCACAGCACTAGCAGGGTTGCTATGGGGCTCTGCCAGACCCAGTACAACGGTGATCAGGCAACCTTTCTGCTCCAGATCAAACGTGGCCTGAGCTCAGGGGAAACACCACAGACAGGTGCTTGATGCTGCGTTAGTACCCAACCCAACAGAACAATGATCTTTCAGCATGCTTCAACAAGTATGCAAATTTCTATCTATTGTCAGATATTACATCACAAAAACATGACCAGTGGTATTTTTAGCCCCGTAGAAAAGGCCTATGTGAAGACTGAATATGAACTACCTTCCACAATCCCTCACTTAAGATTAATACATACGAGGAACACATAGAAAGAATGGACAAAGCTAACATCACTCGCATCTTTGAAAAAAGTCAAAGCATATTTCACATAAAGGAACTTAAATAATGACAAAGTCCAATCTGTCAAAAAAAAATTGCTGCTCTGGAAGGCAGAGGAGGAGGGTGGACAATGAGGCATTTCAAAGAGGTTATGGCCCACAGGAAGCATCAGTTTGAGTTAATGCAGTATCAGGGTGTTCTCACCCTCCTTCCCACACAACTTTCAGTATGTCTTGCAAAACATCTTGAAAATAATTTTTGAAAAGCATGAACAGGCATTACCAGTCCCAGCCAGTCAGCAATAAAGTAACTTCTATATTCTGCTAATTCTGCATCAGTAGATCAGAGCAAAGTTTTACCTATATTTTGTTCAAATATCTGTGCCTTGAGTTCATAAAAACACTAGTATTTGGACTACTGGTATGTACTGGTAAGACAGCATTAAGAGATATTTCTTATAGCATTGAACTGTATTCCTGATGAAAAACGTCTGCCTGTCCCATTCCCCGCCCCCCCCCCCCCCCCCCCGAATAAACATTTATAACCTGCCTATGGAGTTAATTACATTGATTTTCTGCCGCTAATGGCTCTCTGTACTACAGTTTTCAACAAGACAACTCAAAACAGTAAATATGAACTGGTAACCCAAGTCTAGTGACCGATGTTTACTATTTGTCCTAATCCAGGGTGCTCTTACAGCTGCTTTCTTTGCTTGAAGTGCTGAGATCGAAATCAAAAGATCCCAGTGCTTTCCCCCAGGCCTCATCTACATGGATCCTCCTGTCAGGGACTTGAGTGCACTTCCATCACCCTAGGGGGTTTGCTGCCAGAAGGACTCCATAAGGAGAAAGATGTATCTTGAAAACACCATCCAGCTCTGCTTTCTCCTTTTTATAAAAATGTTAAATTCTTAATAACTAATAATCCTCTTGTCTGTGCTGTCCTAATGTCATCTTCACAGTTAGTGACCTGTCTATGCATGCAGATCCTAAAAGGAGCTCTCCATGCAGATATCCCACGACCAGTCGCTTTGGCCACGTCATTTATTCCACAGTCAGCTACAAGCTCAAGTCTCTATCAAGGATCATAAACCACATTAGTTACTCCATGACCATACCAGCTGCTCAAACTGAAATTGTAGTTTTCTTGGAAGCTTTGGATCATTCCAATACAAGGTAAGTTTTCAGTTCACCATAACCAGTGACAAGCAGTTCAACTGACCATTATGTACCATCTTCGTATTCTAGAAAAAGGTCAAATGCAGCGGCAGCATAACTCAGATCGCCTGGAAAGCCTGTTGCAGGTGGAATGACCAAGGGCTCATCACCCCAGCAGGCCAAACACTCTGACTGAGGCAGTGCTTTCAGCATAAGCAAATAACATAGAGCAATGGCTCCATGCCACTTGCATTCAGTGCGGATTATGATCTTTTGGTGCTTGGTATTTTCCAGCAATGGGTCCAAAGTCATCTTCTGCAGACCTGATTTCTACACATTGGTCTTGAACAACTGCCAGCAGTTGTGACAAAGGGCATAGTCTCACAGTACCTGAACAAATGAACGGAGAACAGGTGTACTCTCTGTGATCAGGGTCAGTCAACAGTCCAGTGGCTGCTGAACAATTCTACAGTGAAGAGGCACACCAAGCCAGGTAGTCAAAACATCAGGATCCACATCAGCGAGATACGCGGCTGCACAACCACATAGTTGCAACCCAGCTGAGGCAATGGTCAAGGCCAAGCTAGAGCCTGAGCTTAAAGACAACTCCTGAGCAAAAGGGAAACCCTGATAAGACTTCTCACAGCTGTTTCCACAGCAGTCTGACTCAAGATTACATGGGTGGACCATATCCATGATGACCTTGAGTACTGTCAGCCAAATGAACTGCTGGAGAACAGGGTATTTGTGGCCCTGACACCACCTTATCCTACTGATAAATACTGCTCCTCCTTATAGGTGATGGTGCAGATACCAGCGTCAGCAACAGCAGTCAATAAAATTCTGACACCCTAATCTCCTATTCATAAGACTCATAACATCATTTTTAAAAACCATCTGCATCTATTTTTCTAACTATGTTGTTTTGGCAAAGCTGCAAGTAGCCCAGACAATAAAGCTGTCTGCAGTTCTCGGAGGGGCAAAAGGAAGGGGAGCAAGCTCCCGTCCCATGCCAGATCAGAAGTTCTCTTTTTTATTCTGCAAATATTACATGCTCCATATGATCTAGGTACAGAAAGTGCTTTAGAATGAACTTTAAAAGGAAGACTGTAATTTTTATTTTCACAATCCTGATAGTGCAGTCCACAAGGCTTCACAGATATTTTTTAAAAATAAGATTAAGGTAAAATATGGTAGCTACAATATAAGGGTAAAATAAAATACAATACACCATCTCAAAATTTTACATTAAAGATTATATGAAATTGGTGATAAAGCAGTATCTTCTTTATTACAACAAACTAGATCTACCAGAAACAACTGAGGGGCTTGTGCCCCCACCCCCCCTGCTTTTGACATTGACATTGAAGTTTTAGCTCTTACAGCTGCAAAGAGGCGTACTTCTATAAAGTTAATCCTATACTGCAACAAATGATGTAAAAGGACAACTGTAAAAACAGCATGGATTTTGAGACAAACAGTAAAAATGTGTCATTAGGCTTCAAAGTTAACAGTTAATTTTTACTGTTATTAATTTTGGATGTATTGTTCTGACAGGCTTTATTTTAGAGGAGGATCAGCACTGGTAGCATCAGAGCAGCTAGTGAGATAAGGTACACACAAAAAAACCAATGCAACTTCTGTGTGTATGTATGTATGTATGTATAGAAGAGATGCCTTTCATCTCCCAGTGTCAAGAAACTCCCTTGGGCTACAACACCAGGGTCATATCTTACTTCCTACCACCTGAAAAATGCAAAGCAATCTCCCCAGTTATTCCTTAACTGCTTACAAGAAAGTCCACCCCCATCATCCATTAAAAAAAAAAACCACCACCACAAACAAACCAGAAAAACCCACACAAACAAAATACTCCCAACCCCCAAACCAAAACAAACCACAAAACTCCTTAACCTCTACTGTACTATCCAGTGCACCAAGAATTCAAGTCAAATTCAAGGAAACTGAAGGAAAGTCAGTATCAGAACAATTTCTTAAAATCTGTTGTTTCCACAATTATGTATTTGATTGGAGCAACAACAGGGATAATAAATTCACAAAAACCTTTTTATTGTATTGAGACAAAGGATTATTAAGGCTCATCATTACAACATTTCATCATTCTGATTCCAACCTTGGTTTGTTTTCCTAATGTGCACCTTGAAAAGATGGTGCTTCTCCCCTTCCAAAAGGCTGCACCTATCAGAGAATTAAGGTAATTTCTCTGGAGTGAAAAGCAAAGGCCTGTCTACAGGTCAGGCAGATGCATTTATATTCCCTTGACAACAAGCACAGTCCCTTATTCTAACTCAAGGGAATGTTACTGCATTCCCCCCCCCCCCCCCCCCGACCAAAATTAGAGTCTTCTAGAATACATCCAGTCCCACTTCAGACAGAGAAGGATATGGCTCTTTTAAAAGGTAAAGAGAAATCGTGATTTCTTTCGTGATGAAGACCAGTGCTACTGCTTAAGGCAGCAAGCTTCTTAACAGTTGGGTTTTTTTTTTTTTAACTTCCAAAGCAAAATTTGTTTCAGTGTATGGAATATTAATAAAAAAATATACTCTTTTCACTACTAACATGTAGCCTATACCAGTGAAAACTGAGAAGCAAAGGTACTTAAGAACAGTATCAGCTGTGTTTCTTGCATATAAATGCCATTGTTCAAGGTGTGCTGATCCCATCTGATGTATGTTCTGCTCTTGTAAGAAGTTCTAAACCAAAACCACCTTAAATAGATGCAAAAAAAACCCTCGAAAAAGCTTTTGTTGGTTAACAGCTAGCCAAAAATATACACAAAACCCCCATACAGCAATTCAAAATCTTACAAACTGCAAAAATACAGGAGATAGACGCTTAGTATTATGCAAAAGTGTCATACCAACATGTATTTTTCCAATGAATTATATAAAACGTGGATTTTCAATGCACTAATTCTATCAACCCGAAAGAATGCATTCTGTGAAGAAATTTAACATTCAGAACTGCACAAAGCGACAGGCACATAAGAGCTTGCTTGTTAAAGCCGAACCGCATCTCTGCTAGGAAATGCTTTCTGAATACATAAAGGATATTTTCACAATAAATGTCACGTCTCTTTCCCCCCCCCCCTTCCTCCCCCAACAACACTTGCAATTATTTTACGCGCTGCAGCGGGTTTGGAAGGAGCTCTATCTGAACGATTCGCACAAAAAAGGCTTTGAAGCGCACCAACCGTTTGCCCTTATTCTATATAAACTGTACAGTGATAACTTGGCTCTTCCCTCCCCCCACTCAATACCTTTCTGGGTAGTGACTTCACATCCTTTGACATCAGCACAGCTTGAAAGGGGGATGGGAGAGTTACGGCTGAAAGCAGCAAAACCTGCTTTTAACTGTGTACGCAAACGCCCCGACGGATCCTTCAGCCTTCCCCGAACGCAATGAACAGGAGCGGGTTTGCCCCCCGCCGCGGCCGGGCCCCACCGGCCCCGGCCCCGGCCCCACAATGGCCATTTCCGAGCGGGTCGCAGGGTCGCCCCGCGCTCCCGCACGCACAATAACTCACCTCTAATATGCAAAAGGGCCACGGGCTGGAACGGCCCGTTGGAATTGGCTGCGTCAACCACCATCCTGCTGCCGGCTCTGTTACATGTCAACATCTAGGCTCCGGCAGGCACGGCGGTGTGTGCCTTAAGGCAAGGGACCGGCCTCCATTTTAGTTTAAAAAAAGACAGAAACTGAAGCGCTCTGCAGCTGGAGGGAACTGGCTGGTCTGTGATGTCAGCGGGCGGGAGGCGCCCCATTGGCTAACGGCAGCAACTTCAAATGACACCGAGGAGGCCGCAAATGAGCGGGGGCTGCTGCGGGGCTGTCACCGCGCCCGCGCCCCCCCCCCCGCGCCCCCGGCCCGGCGCAGCGGGGGAGCAGCAGCCGCAGCCTCCGCAGGTGACTGGGCTGTTGCGCCTGTTTGTTTGCTTCAAACCAGGATGATCTCACCGCTGCTCTAGTATCGCCCCCCCCCCAATATCCAGTACGCACCTGCTCGCAGGAGCGCACGCATTCTGCTCCTGCCTCCTTCCAGCACTTACTACTCACTCTTTACTCCCTCCTTCCCTAAGGCTGCCAGGAATACCCACCGGGACTTAGCCCCCACAGCACTGAGGGCAACAGCCACAACTTCAGCTTTCAAGAGCTGTAATGAAAGGTAGTTCATAGTAAGGTACAGGTCCTTTAATTACTATTATTCTTAGTGATTTATAAACATAAAACCTCATAAGCATTCCCATGAGCTGTTTTATGACTGGTTGCTAACACATTATGAATAAAAATATAGACATAGGACACTCAGGAGATGAAAACCCTCATGTTTCATGCTCATCCAAGTATTTCTTTCATTCCAGAAACATACCTATCTCAAGTTTACCTTGATTGCTGTAAAACTTGGATAATGCAGAACTCTGAGTTTCCTTTCTAGAAATTTCTAGTAATTACAAATAACTTATTTTTAATTATTAAAAGCTAAGATACTGCAGCACTAAGAACCAATATATAGGCATCTGAAAAAATTTTTGCTGCATAACCCCAGAAATTCAGAGTACAACCATTTCTAAACTTTAGTTAAATTACTTAAGGTATTTACAACAATTTCTATACTCTTTTTAGTTAAATTACTTCAGGTATTTGGAACAAAACTGCAAGCAACCTCTTCCTCATCACCTGAGACCTGCGTGTCTATTTTTACAACAGGCTGTTTGAAGGACTGTTTTGTCTCCCAGGGACTGCAACTCCGGGAATGATGCTCTAAGAAGCAACGTTATATTTCCACTATCTCCAAATCTGTGCTTTTCCCCAAATGCTATTTGCACTTGTATGTCACCTTTAAATATTTAATTACTTGTTTTACAATGCTATCTTAACTTAGATCTTTCCAAAGGAGGAGTAAATCAAAAAAAGAGGAAGAGACTTTTCAATTAGGTAAGTTACATAAGGCAATGAAAACGTGGAACAAAAATTACAGGGGATATGCATACCTGGTTGGAAAAATTATATGCCACTACATAAAATACTACACTATCAAAAGTGAGTTAGAGCTGTACTAAATATTACTGAATTGGAAGAAGGAAAAAGACTAACTGGAATATAAAAAAAGAAGAATATTACCCGTAAGGCACATGATAAAATCAATTGGATTTACAGATTCACAAGGCCTAACTTGAAGTAGTGCCTCCTGGATGTCACAGTTGAAGAAGGATGTAAACCTGGCGAGAAAGTGCAATGATGACCAATCTAGAAAACATTACTTAGTTTAAAAAATACAGCTGCTCTGTTTGGTATGGTGTGGGTTGTTGGTGGCTTTTCTTTGGTTGGTTGGTTTGGTTGGGGTGGGTTTTGTTGGTTTTTTTGCTAGAAAGGCCTAAACTGACCAAGTCTTTTAAAGCATGATTATGGAGATGGAGTGCATTAGTTTTTCTACATTCACTACGCCCAGGAAATTCCTCCTACATCAAGGAAGATCAGGTTAGATACTCAATCAAATCCTCTCACAATAAGCATAGTGAAACTAAGTAGGAGACTGCAGACTTTCTAGTAATTTAAAAAATGGCCAAACATCATGAATGATACAAATGTAGCTGGATCCTGCTTTTGAGAACATCAAAATGGACTACATCAGCTTCTGATGCCTTTTTGAACCTCTGTAGTCTTAGGAAAAAAGTTAAAGAAATTTGTTCTTCCAGTCCAGGCAAAAACAGAGGTGTACTCCCAAAAAAAGTCTTTAAGTTAGTATGGAGTTTTGGTCTTATAAAACAAAAAGCTAGCATAGAGATATGCCTTTAACAAAACTGGATTAAAAAACAAAACCAAAACTGACCTCAAAGTTTTCTACAATATCTTGATCAATTAAGGAGAAAACTAAAGAACTGAGACTTTTCTTGCAATATTTTCATATGCAGAATTTTGTAAGCAAAATCTGTTTCTTTTCCCCATTTAAATTACAATTAGGCTGTTCTATAGTTATAAGCTGCAGTATGAAGTGGCACAAGTTAGGTTTAAAATTGTAGTTTATTTGGTAACCACATCTTTAAGAGGCAGCTGCTCTGTCTCTCCTTGTGCCTTTGCTTTTATGGTCAACTGCTGCTGTCTCTTTGAAACTCCCTGAAAGATTAAAATGGCTATGCAGACTGCTGGTCCAATGGCATACAACTTAAATACTGTACTGGAACACAACAGAACAAAAAAAGGAGCATCACTTTAGTTACAGTGCCATTTCCTATTTTATACATAAGCATGACTTGAATAGCTGGAGGTTCATTAGCAAATTTTAGGTCATGGCTTAAGAGTCAACCCCCCCTACACTGTTCTTACCTAAAGAGAGTAAACGTGCTATTTGCAGCACTAGCGGTAGTATTGGCAGAACACTAAGTCACATTCACGTAAAGTTTTCTCTTGCAAGATAGACATTACCCTGTTCACATTTCTTCCTCTTTGCAGGACTGTTAGATCTGAGGCCACTACTTGGTAAACTACCATGAAAGTGGTTTAATTCAGTATATTTCTGGTGTGCTTTTGACAGGATACTAGCGGAACTGAAGAAATCAATCTTTGTAAGACCTTTAGCTCATTAATCAAATCTGGTATCTTCTCGCCAGTCATACAGATTGAGACATACATTCTGATCAGGAGGTTTGTATACCCTTCCTTTGTTTTAGCCTTAAGATATTTGATTTGCCACCAAAGGAAAATATTTACTTAAAGTGAATTATTTTGAGCAACTTGGGGGGGAGGGGGGCAGCGCAAAGAAAACTGAGTTAGGAATTGACTTACTAATGGGGAAGGAAAGAATATTAGTGCGAGTGGAACGGAGATAATGAATATCAATGGGAGGAGGGGAGGAAGACTTTACTTGAACAAATTTATGAAGATGCTTCTGTTGCAAGAGAATCAAAAAACATACTAACTTTGGCTACCCATTTTTTAGAATTAAATAAATGAAAAAAATGTATTGACAGTATAGCAAAGCTGTAGCTATTACAGGTTTCCTGATGAACCCTGGTAATAATTTCTAACTTCCTGATGATGGGAATGAAGGAAAATCCTATAAAGTTCTTAGGATATAATGAAATGTGTTACATTTAGGATCAAGCACTATAGCTGGTGAATTCTCTTTATACTGGGAGGCTGTGTAGTATGTCTTTCAAAACATCAATCCATTTGGTTGTCATTTAAAAAACAACCAACACACTGCAGCACCCCAACAACAAATTTCCCTGCCCAAAGTCTGCCTTTATTTCCATTCTGAAGTAGCTGCTATTCTGATAGCAACAGAATCAACAACATATGGTAATTAAAACTGGATGAACTTCTGTTTCCATGAAGACACCTTGGATCAAGTTAGTTACCTCTCAGACTTTATGAGGAGTTTTCATTTTTGGATTGCGGGAGGAGGGAGCTATTTAGTCTCAACTCTAAAGGTAACTAAAGGCATAATTCCACAGCTGCTGAAGTTGCTATCCCTCAGCAACCTAAACCAGCCTAGTTACAGGCTGCTTCAGTTCCCTTCCTACAGTCCCCTCCTACTTTATTTTGCTCTCATCTGCTTCAGTGGTCATCAGACCCACAGCTCAGTTGGTTTAGTTCAGTAATCCAACAGAAAGCCACTTACTTTACTGTCAGACTGGTTTTCTGTTAACTTATTGTGTTCCACAGCAGCCTAAGGTAAGCTAAGTCTGTATGAGCTACTGCTGCAATCCCACCTCTTCTGAGGCACACCTCTCAACCTCTCTGAGGTGCAACCATCTGAAATCGCTGTATGAGGGCTTGTGCAGCTGCACGGTTGAACCAGATTAGGAAACTGAGCGGAGTTAAAATAAGAAGGGAAAAGGATGAGTTTGAGCTGTGCTGAGTCTATTATCTGGTTTACCAGACAGCTGCCCAAAAAAGGTACAGGAATAAAACACTATTTGCTTTTACTGCTAGGACCAATGCAATTTTGCACCTCCAATTATAGTCCAAGCACCATTCTCATAAACAATGTCAGGCTACAGAAAACAAGGGTCTCTTCACAACCCTGAACAGCGAGTTACTCAAAGACAGTAACTTTGTTTTAGGGGAGAAAAGACACTGGATGCTACACATTTGGAGGAGAAATCACAGCAACAGGAAGGATACTGGACTTCTCCTACAAAGTTCCAACTCAATTTCAAAGGACAGCCAAGAGAAAATTCAAGGACACAGAGGCAATAAGCACTATGTTAACATCTAGCTATCAAAAAAAATACACAGGTGAGAAAAAAATCCTCACCTGGATGAATGAAACTGGTATGGACTATCATTTGGCTTCCTTAAAGAATTCCTATGACTGAAGCATGGCAAAAGATAGCATTCTACCTTCCAAGCTGAGAAATTGATAATATTTACTCCCCTTTCAGTACAGGAAAAAATGATTAAATGTAGAATTGGCAAATACCTGCCTGTGACTGAAATGGTCTCTGTATTGGGTCTGGCAGAGCCCCATAGCAACCCTGCTAGTGCTGTGCTTGGTAGCTAGAAAGGTGGTGACAACACACCAGTGTTCTGGCTACTGCTGAGCAGTGCTCACACAGCACCAAGGCTGTCTCTCCAACATTCCCCCCTCACCGGTAGGCTGGGTGGGGGTGGGCCAGATCTTGGGAGGGGACATAGTCACGACAGCCGACCCACAGTCGCCCAAGGGATGTTCCACACCATATGACATGTGCTCAGCTATAAAAGCTAAGAGAGAGGAGGAGGAAGAGCGGGCATTTGTTATTTATGACGTTTGTTTTCCGGAGCAACTGCTACCATACTGAAGCCCTGCATCCTCAGTACTCAGAACTCTCAGCCTCAGCAGGGACCCAAACTGCATCTGAGGACACCGTGGCTGAGATAGGGACACAGACAACAACTACAGTAATTGCCCCAGTAGTGAAAAAGAAACAGTGGACAAGAACACTCTCCAAAGATCCAGAGGATGTTCTGCATGCAAGAGCCATGTGGAGGACGGTGATTCAAAGTGTCCCAATACCATATTCTAACAGCTTGGCAGTGATGTATTGCCCGAATACAGATAAACCAACTGTGGAGAAAGTGTCTTCTTGGCTCCAAAACTCTGAAGAAAATCTCTGTACTTCCTCATCCCTACTGGTCAGCACCTTGGCTGTCAGGGTCACTCCAAGAAATCAGTCCTCTCCTGGCCCAGAGGGAAAGGCAGCCCCAGGCACATGCTGTGTGGTGCACTCCAGTTCTTCCTGCATGTCCAGGGCGAGGACATGAGGAAATGGGATGGTGAACCCACCTTTAAGCTGGAAGCCCACTTAGGAGAACTGAGAGGGAAGACAGCTGTTAAAGAAGGGGTCACCCAAGAAGGCTGTCAGCATAGTGGCTGTAGAGACACAAGGCAGTAACGAACACTCTCCCAGATGTAGAACTGAAATCACCTCCCAGGTGACAGGACCAGCTGTGCAAAATGTACTCTACACTGCATCTGGGGAGCATGGTCTTACCTGGAGCCTCTGGCAGAAAACATCAGGAGAAACCTGAGGTTGACATTAGGGTTTGGAGCTGGGGGTACTGAGGATCAGAAGCCCACTACACCCCAACCAAAAAAAGAGATACTAGCAGCATATGAGGGGGTTGGAGCCACTTCAGAAGTTGTTGGTACAGAAGCACAGCTCCTTTTGGCACCACGATTGCCTGTGTTACACTGGATGTTCAAAGGAAACATCCCCTCTACACATCACGCAACCAGCGTTACATGGAGTAAGTGGGTGGCATTATCATTCAACAAGCTTGACTGGGGAAATCCAGCTGCCCAGGAATCTTGGAAGAGATCATGGACTGGTCAGAAAGCAGAGATTTTGGAGCATTGCCTGAGGGGGTGGCTGAAGCCCAAGAGGCACCACCATATAATGAGTTATCAGACAATGAAAGGCATTATACTTTGTTTACTGATGGATCCTGTCATGGGGTAGGAAACCATTGGAAGTGGAAAGGTGCTCTGTACAGTCCCACATGACAAGTCACTGAGGCCACTGAAGGAGAAGAGGAGTCAAGTCAGTTTGCAGAAGTGGAAGCCATCCAACTTGGCCTAGAGATTGCTGGATGAGAAAAGTGGCTAGTACTCCATCTCTGTACTGACCCCTGGTTAATGCCCTATGAGGATGGCTACAATAATGGCAGACCACCAACTGGCAGTGCAGGGGTAAACCCATCTGGGCTGATGCACTGTGGCAAGAAATCCCTGCCCAGGTAAAAGACGCGGCTCTAAAGATATATCATGTAGATGCTCATATGCCCAAAAGCTGTGCCACTGAAGAACATTAAAACAAACAGCTATTTGTAGCTTGACAGGCCCACAAAACATTGGGACTTCTAGGGAGAGATGCTACATACAGATGTGTTCATGATCAAAGGGTGGACCTGACCATGAACACCATCACACGGGTCACTCATGAATGTGAAATGTGCTGCAATCAAGCCAGCCACACAAGTGGAATCTCCCTGGAACAGAGGGCGGTGGCTGGTTTTTTGATACGGTGAGGCCTGGCAAATTGACTATATTGGACCACTGCCACGAACACGCCAAGGCAAGTGCTATATACTCACCATGGTGGAAGCAGCTATTGGGTGGCTACAAACATACCCTGTAAGCCACGCCACTGCCTGGAACACATCTTAAGCCTTGAAAGACAAATTTTGTGGCAACATGGTACCCCAGATCTAATTGAGTCGGACAATGGGACTCATCAGAAATAATCTTATAAACTCCTCAGCAATGAAACATGGCATTGAATGAATGTATCACATTCCCCATCACCCACAACCCCCTGGAAAGATTGAGAGGTGTAACAAACTGTTAAAGACTATGTTGAGAGCGTTAGGCAATGGGGCATGGAAGCACTGGGATAGTAATTTAGCAGAAGCCACTTGGCTAGTTAATACCAGAGGATCTGCTAACTGTCCTGGTCCTGCCCAAACAAAACCCCTTCATGGTGGACATAGCCTGGACAGCTGACCTTAAGTGACCAAAGGGATATTCCATACCATATGACATCTGCTAAGCTATAAAAGCCAAGAGAAAGGGGGAGGAAGGGGCAGGGGACATTTGTTATTAATGATGTTTGTATTCCAGAGCAACCGCTACACATACTGAAGCCCTGCTTCCCAGGAACTGGCCTGCTAACAGGAAGTAGAGAATAACATCTTTTGTTTTCCATTGCTTCCGTGCATGCAACCTTTGATATTGCTTTATCAAACTACCTTTATCTCGACCCACAAGTGGGTTTTTTCATTTTACTTTCTCCCCTCACTGTTCTGCTGAGGAAAGCAGTGATAGAGCAGCTGGGTGGGTACCTGACATCCAGCCAAGTTCAACCCACCACAGTCTGTATCTGAATTTCCTAATGTTTGCATGGTCACTGTAGCACACAGACAACAGTGCCAAGTTTTCCTTCAGCCAATATTGTACACCCAAAAGGTTTTGTAAGTGGGGGATGGGGAGGGAAATCAGTAGATGTCTGTTGAGTTCAGAAAGCCATATATTTTAAGAACTGCATCTAGTACAAAAACTTATTTCCCAGGCCAGACTGCAGAACCTCATTTCAGGTATTGGCACACTATTTTAATCAAGTGCAGTATAAAAGCTAACACATATGCCAACAAACTCACTCCTTTCTGCAGCCTTATTAGGTAGATCACACATGCCATTTTCAATAAACAAAGCTTAAAAACATTATGTTTGAGTGAAACCTTGAGAGCATGCTAGTTATCCAGCAAACACTGACTTATATTTACATGTATAAATATTGCATTCAATGTTTGATCAGTAGAGGTCTTACGAAGGGAAAAGTTCAGCGTAGCAGCAAAAATGTCTGGGTCTGATTATAATGAAGACCTGTGCAATGGAACAAAATGTTCTTTTTGTAAATAAGGGCATAATAAAAGACGTTTCAAGAGAGATCTAAACTCTGAATTCAGAGACAGGTTAGAATCTAGAAAAAAAGACAATACTACATTTTGAATCCTATTTTTATGGATTCTATCCAAGCTTCAGTAGAAACAAGTTTGGTAGGAAATGCTGCCAGTGACAGATGTAGAGCATTCTTCTAACACTTTCAGCTGCTGACTAATGAGTAGGTGTTTGATAGGGCAGTTGAAATGAAAAATAGCTCATTAATCCAAGCCTATGATTTCATGTAAAGCTAGCTAACAAAAACCTGCAAAACAACAACAACAACAAAAAAAAAAATCACACACTCAAGCAATGTATTCTCCTCTATAATCTTTTTTTGGTAGTTACACACTTACTATCATGTTTCTTAATCTTTAAACTGTAATGTAGTAATTCAGACTGGATAATTGCTAAATATTTTTTAAATTAATGATTTCATAATCATTAAATAATGAAATATTTACTCATTTGATAGATCATATTTTCCTGTATGAACACCAATCAATTGTCAGTTTGTGCTTTAAGAAATGTATATGCTTACCACACATTTTAGTAATTCTTCTAAGCATTTAGAAGAAAAATAAATACAAAAAACCCAGGAAAGTTTGTTTATGCAACACTATGGTCATGTTTTTAAGACAGAAGTTCAAAGACAAAGTTACTAAATTAACATGACAAGAAGTCTCTACAGTTCTTTCACATGATACAATACATATAATCACTGACACCTAACCATACCCACCCTGACAGAGGAAAGAGTGAGCTTCTGCAGTATTTTCCATTATGGACTTTTTGTTTCAATAAATTCAATACAATATTGAGCTGCCAAAAATAATACAAAGGCATGAACACAGCGAGGACCAGAACGATGAACTAACTCAGTATGCTGAGTGCTAATCTAGTGTGTGTACAAGGGAGAAGAGCATCATCTGTTTCACAAAACTGTATTCCTTGCTGTTTTGCAGGAGAATGAATTTGCTTTGCCTTTTAAATGCATTACGTATTAGGGCAAATTATCTTTTCTATTAGCATTATCTTGTTTAATCTGCCATCTTACTTTGCATAAAATACTTGTAGCTAAACAGTGGTGCTACCACCTTGCAGCTGGACAAAACTCCTTAATTGCCAGGCACACACACAAGAAGCATCATTCAACTGGAAAGGCCAAAGTACCACACCTTTGTTCTCTACCTAATTTGCAACTGGCACCAGTAGGTTTCTGTGATGAAAGTGACATTAAGTATTGAGACCTCCAGTCTCAACAGCTCCTAAGAAAAGTGCTCCTCAAAACCCCATAGTCCATTATTGCTATGATTCTCATAAATTCAATTATATTGCATATATCCAGTCAGTGCCTTTTGGATCATGAAAACAGACACTAGTTTTAAATGAACAGGTAACTCTGCTTAAGTTTGACCTTACCCTAATAATGAATTTGTGGAAATTTAACAGTATAGATTGCTAAATTTCTCTGCAGCACAGAGAACAATACTTGATTGCCTCTTAATTTGTCTTTATACCAATTTTGCTTACTTATCTGTACTCTACAGCTGAAACACACAACCACCATACATTTCTGATCTCTTGAGAAATTCTCACTTTCTCTTCCTTCCTCATGGTTACAACAGTTTTATCAATGAAAATTTGGTTCAGTTGTTTAAGCATCAGAATCTTAAAGAATCACCTCTTCTGCAATCTTGATTCATCAGACTTTAACATTGTACAGACTACAAAAACAGAGCTATCTCCTAGACAGCCATTTATGACTTAAAAACATTAGGAAAGCTTTAATAACGCTTGCCTTCCTATCAGAGTCCTGTATCACAGACAGACAAGTTGAGACACTACCCTGACGTTCTCTTGCACAGAACAGACTCAGAATTTGGCATAGCTCTAAAGTCTCTGCTTGGGGGTGTGTGTGGGGAAACAAACCAAAAAAAGAGACAAGAAATAAGAAACCATGCGGTCTGCATGAAATGTGCTCAGAAAAACAGCACCCTTATGCCTTGCCGTGTTCATTATTCCTTCCCCCCCCCGACTTTTTTTTTTTAAATAGATATGACTGATAGTATTTTTAATGTTGAAATCATGCTATGTCAGAAACAGACATCTCTACCAGAAGGTCAAAACCAGGACTGATCAACATGCACAGCAAGATCTCCAACAACTAAATACCAGAATCCGTTTAATGATATCACATGCAGTTATTCTACATTAAGAAAACAGCACTGTATTCCATATCCTACGCTTCTCAGCATTAAGAGTTTGTATATCCAGATCTGTCAATGTAGCTCATTTCTTCCTATCTTGATACGTAACTTTGGAAGAAGATTGTATCCGCATTTTCAAGATCAAAAGTCCAACTCCAAGAGGTAAACAGTAACTCTGTAAATAAATTTGAAACCATACCTGAAAATAAAAGCTGAATTTCAATCACCACTTTAAGATTATATAAAACAATGTTCACTTTTATCTAAAAAAAAAAAAAACCAACCCCAAAACCCATTCCCAAATCCATGAACAAAACCATGACACTTGTCATGATAGGAATCCTCTTTAAGACTATAAAAAGGACTCTATCCAGCTTTAAAAATCATACAGAAATGCTGCCAAAAGGCATATTTTTGAATCATGCTCAAATTTACATATGCATGACTAATGTTCATTGGGAAATTTTGCAACACTTCAGAATATTAAGGAGAACTGACTTTTTATTTTTTCAAATTTGTTATTCTCCGATTGACAGAGAAAGTTATCTTTTAATGAGTATTACTTGCAGGTTAAAGTAATATTTGTGACAATTATATTTGCCAGTGCACAACACCTTTTATCCCAGTCAGAGCATCTGCATATTGTAAAGAATTCTCAGTGCAACATTCTTACATACTGGAGGGATTCAGACCACATCCTTAAAAATCTCACCATCTTCTGCAACTGTTTTCTCCAAATGCTGCATGTTTACACAGTTTACCGAAATCTGCATTATCTTTGCAAAATATTGTGTACAAATCCAAGTACACTCACCTGTTTGTACTCTTAAAAATCCCTTGTAGCATATAAACTAAGTGTACAGAATGGACAAGGGAGCATCTTAGAAATACATACTTAGCAAGATTGTACCATAGGAAAAAAACAAACCATCAACCTGTAATGGAAGTATTACTAAAATGATAAATTCTTAGTAATATAAATTCTCATTTTTAATAACATGCACATCTTTGAATCAGTAAGCCTCTTTCACTTTTCTGTATTAATAGTCCTGAATAGAAGCAAAACACATTAATGTTTGGGTTACTAGTTAACCAGTTATGAAATGCCACACTGCTGGCTGTTCTATTTTTTTTGTTTCTTTTTTTCTTTTTGATCTTGGTCAATTACTCAGCAAGTCCATCACTGTAGCAACCTTATTCTGAAGATGCTGACACCCACTATTCTCACATGGTAAGGGACAACTATAGTCTCAGTAAAATCAGAGAAGAAAACCAGAGTTTTATTTTTTAATTAAAAATAACTTAAACATTGCAGGCAAAATTCAGAAAACATCAAGTCTGATCTCCTAAAGGTTTAGATAGCAAGCTAAGCTTATCGAATTTACAAATGTTTGTGTTGTCAAGTTTTTTTAATATGCATGTAAGAGAAGGGTAAAAAAACGCAGCTAGATACAGAAATAAATGCAAATACCCCCAAAATAGTAAGAGAATATATATATATCCTTCCTTTCCCTCAGCATTAAACCCAAGTGATTTTTTTTGTTTCAAATTTTAGAAATTCGATCTGTATGACAGTCTTTGTATACTAACTCCATAGAAACCGAAGTGAAAAATGTATTACTGCAGCTGTCAAGCACACAAGCAACAAGCATGCAATTCATAACATATCATTACACTCTCAAAAGTTTCCTCTCAAAACTGAACAAATGCGACTAGATGAGTAGCACATATATATCACATTCAGGCTCTAGAGCTTTTTCCAGTATGTAATGTATTTGGGTGTCAGAAGTTCATAGAAGTAACCTAGACTCAAGAACTAAAGATCACCCATTAGCATCACCAGAAATAAATATCAGCACACAACTAAATCATTGACACTGTGGAATTAATTCGCTGATTAACCATGAAAAAAATCTATCTATAACGTTACAAGGAATTCAAGCTTCCTGCATTAAGTGGAAGGGGGTGGTTGTATAGACACAAAATACTTCAGTGTGTCAATGGTCAGGTACATATAAGCTTGGATACAATACTTTTTGTACAGTTTAATAAATATTCATATCGGACACTTTCAAACAGAACACATTCTTAAATTTGTAAATAATTTCAAGACATCTCAACATTACAAACTGTTTTCTTCAGAAAGGAAGAATGAAGAAATTCATATGTTTCTGAAGGCTGAAAAACCCTTTGTCATTTATATTTGATATAGATAACCAAAGCATTAATCTGCAAGTTTTCAAATCATAATAGAGCAAAACATACTTTAAGGCAAATAAGTAATTTTTTCCCAATAAACAACTGGGAAGGAAAAAACCATCAGCTTTCTGTAACTGAAGTACTGTACTGCAAGTGTTAACTAACAGGGAGAACTGGATAAGCAGAAATTAACACAACACAAGTTTGTTGGCATAGAATTTTTTTTTTCTGTGAAAATAGGCAAGATCTTTTCAAAATGTTTGACACAGTTCTGAAGGTGCTTCTCCAGAGATACTTCTGGGTTATCTGTGGGCAGACAAGCTACCTATTGTACCCAAACTGTATCAGGCTGCACCGCACTGCGCTGCAGAGAGCTTTGCTGGTTTGCAGCTTTACTAATACATAGATCTCAGTGCTCCACAAGCCAATTATATCAGAGACTTCTTTTCGATGTTCACCTCTATGCTTAGAGCCTCTTAACTCATTCTTTTTTTTTTTTTTTTTTTGAGTTCTGAGCTATCCTGCTTCTCCATTTCCCAAATAAACTAAGGGTGTACAATGCTAATCAAACTGCTCCAATGAATATAAATCATACCACACTAATACCAGTCACCAGGGCAAATAGGCTGGTATTTCCAGAAGCCTATTGTCAGCATTTCTGTGCAACGCCCAAGAGAAAGTTCACAACATGCTTGAAGACCAAAAAGTATTTCCTAAATAAGAAGCCTTGATGAAAACGCACTTTGGCAGCTCCTCCTTTCCCTTCCCACTATTTCAAGTGATCCACTGACCTCAGCTCCAGCCCCATGGCACAGAAGGAAGGTGGTTATCTCCACAATACTGCAGGCCATTTAGAGTTTACCAGTTACAAGCTCTCACAGACCTTAAAGTATGCAAGAACAACCCCATTCTACATGCTCTGCTTAAAATACAATCTCAGGTAAAAGTATCACAGTATGCAGTAGTCAATCCAACATTTATGAAGAAAATGCACATCTCTTGGTCTACTACAGATAGTAGAAAGGTTTCCCAGGTACTGTAGCCACAGAAATACAGCCACCTGTTACAAGTAACTGGTTTGAGTTTGAGAGCGGATTAAACACAGCTAACCTGAAAGAGTACTACATTCTTCCCATCTCTTCATGGAAGCTAAAGCTGCCTTAAACTCAGTCCTTTAAATTATAGCCTGCCAGTCCATTTAACTCCTGTCCAGACACAGACATTACAAAACACACTTAAACCTGTCAAAAAATTAAGTTTCCCAGCTTCACTTGACCCACTGAACACATATCAAGTCACATATCTACGTACACATTAGGAGTACTGGCCAATAGCATTCTCATCAACCCTAATAAGTAGGAATTAAATCATGACTGAGCTTGTGGAGTGAGCACAGCAATTATACAGACACCTGCTATAATCCATGAGACTGGACATAGCTTTATTCATGAAGACAGTAATTACTACTCATCACTAAATCAGCAATTGCACTAGTGTTTCATAACAAAGTTTGGTCCTCGACAGCCTGGGGACACAGGTACACCATCAGACATCCACCAGAGATAAGCTCAAGATCTTTTCTTTTGTTTCACTTGAGAGTGGGGGTGTGACCACAGACTGAAAAGCAAGTATAATGCATACGCACAATACTTCTACCATTTCTGCACATCTAGGTGTGTTCCATCAAAAATGCTAAAATGCACTCAGAACATAGCTTATACAGTTTTTAAGACTCAACCTTTTTTTTTTTTTTGTATACCACACCACCACACACACACACCCTGCCAAGTCCAAGCAGGCTCTCTCCTGCCCTTCACTGGCCTACTAGTTCAAACTGAAATGGAGCCAAGGTGGAAAGAGAATCCACTGTAAGACTGATTACTTTCCCCTTGTCCCACCTGCAAGAATTTTTGTCATTTCCAGCTCACCATTCACTCTGCTTTTAACTGCATGCTCAGTTCTAGTCTCCCTGAGCTGACAATCCCAGGCACTACCAGAAACACAGTATTTAAAACAGGACAAAGCAAAGGTTCTAAACCAAGTAACAAATGTTTTTCTTTGTAGCGGAGTCTTTAAACAAAGGGTTAAATGATGCTGTATGCATGACTTTATAAAAAAGAATAATCACTACTTTAATTCAGTGTCATTTGCTTATGTCAGACCCTGGACGTGACAGCTTGTGCATGAACCTACTATGTCAGTTTAAAAGATAGGACATATTTATGAGTAATCTGTGGTGCTACATAGTCTTAGTTCCAAATTTAGTAAAAAAGATTGAAATACACTAAACTTTAAGCAGCACCTTGTATATAGACTTCTATACGAACATGATAGACAATATTTTCTTAAATGGTACCTCTGAAGAGAAGAACATTGCAGTCTAATTTGACTTGTATGAAAAGCAGTATAGTTAAAATTGGCTGAGAAGCTCAGTTTTTTATTTTCAAAAAATACTGATGCAGTATATCAAGAAAACACTGACTAGAGGAAAAAAAGTCTTATTCCTTGACATTTTCACATTGCCTACAGCAATACTACTCGATATTTCAGCAACCTGTTAGGCTTTCACTGCCACCTTTGAACATTAGAAAGCAGTATGCATCACACTTCAAAACAGCTTTTTTTTTTAAATAAACCTTCAGAGCAAATCAGTTACTCATAAGCAACTAATCAGCAACTGATCAGTACATCTGACCACACATGGTAAATTCTACCCTAACACTACTACAAGCTACCATAAGCACACTTACACAAGTATGTATTACACAACAGACAGTAGCTAAAATAAAGATGATAAAAGCTGTGTTAGTAAGAGAACACACATATATTATCATCTTTTCATCACAGTTGGCTGTAAATACAATTCTAAAAGATCAAAGCCTTAAAATTGACAAAGGAAATATTCATATTCACTAAAAAGATGCCACTCCGCTTGACCCATGCTCAGGAAAACAAGACCAGTAAATAGCAACAGACCATGTCTTCTCAGAATGCCAAGCGATTTTAGTACAAACAAAATACAGTCTGAGCATGCTGCACTGAGGACAGATGACTAATATTTTGCATAGAGTGCCCAAATATTCTGCTTTTATGTGAGATGAGTGAACATACTTTCACATAAAAAAAATCTGGGCTGAAGAGACATAGATATTTCTTATACTGATGGCCAAGAAGGCAACACACTGCAAGTCCATATATAGGGACTGAAAGAAAAGAAATAATAAAAATCCAGTGTGTTCAAGCATGCAAGTATGCGCAAGTTTGCACACGTGTATACTTGATATATAATGCATGCTGTACAGATGCAAGTAGTATGATAGTTAAGATGTTTCTCTGTCTCATGCCCATGATCCCCCCAAGAGCATTCTGATTTAGAAAGACATACCTTTTAAAGCTGGCAGTTTTTGAAGCTCCCTGTTATTGCTAACATTAAACTTTGAAGAACTCTGCCGCTTTTCCTTCTTCAGTACTGTCTGTGGTGCTGGTACTTTTATTTTAGATAGTTGTGCTGGAGGAGGAGTGCTATTTGATTTTTTGTTTGATACCTGTTTAAAAAGAAATTACAGCAGTTAATTGCAGCTTAACTTAGAAAATCTTCTAAGAAATTATTTTTGTTACAGAAATGAAGCAAAATAAGCTTTTAAACAAATTACTCTATTAGTCATCCTCTGAATGCATAGTTATCTATTCTTCTGTTCCATCTTTCCCGTGTTTATTGCTGTACGACAGCCCTCATAGATGGGAATAGATCACCCTGTTACATGCACTAGCCCATTTATTTGAAGTTACCAGCCAAATGAAAAGAAGTTTTGAAATAATGTAGTTCCTTAGCTACTCTCACCTTTTTCCTGAGAAGTGTAGGTCTCCAAGGTATCTGGGCTGTCTAACTTCAGCTTCAAAGGGATCACCAACCTTGTCTATTTACAAAGGATAAACCTTTCACGACCTATTTGTACTGTGCCTCACTGCTGGAGCCCTGAGCTTAGCTAGGGCATTCAGGCTTCGATACAAAGTTAAAGAAGCAAGTCTTATTACTGTAGTAGCTTCAGCAGCTTCTAAAACATCATCTGATCCAGCTGGGATAGAGTTAATTTTCTTCATTTAGTTGTTGCTAGGTAATGTTTATACTAAGTCAAAGACTTCTCAGTTTCTCAGGCCTTGCCAGTGAGAAGGGATGGAGGGGCACAAGAAATTGGGAGGGGGCAGCTGACCTGAACTAGCCAAAGGAGTATTCCACACCATAAACCTTCATGCTCCGTATCTAAACTGGAAGGAATCGGCCAGGGCCCACTGATCCCTGCACAGGGGCTGGCTGGGCATCGGTCAGAGGGAGGCGAGCAATTGCACCGTGCATCAAAAAGATCTGTGCACCATCAAGACTTGTCGCAGTGCACTGCCTACTCAGAGCAAGTTGCTTTTACTGCAATAATCCTTATTTGATTGGCACTGTACATAAACTTTGTAACACAAAACCAGACAAACAGTTCCCACCTATAGGTTTCCAGTTGCTGTTATTTCCCAGACTATACTTGACAGTGCTCTCTGCTCTCAAGCTGAGTAAAATGCATCATTAACAGAAGCCTGTCAGAACTTGTGATGCTGCCTTTCTCATTCCTTTTTTGAAGTAGGAAAAGCAGGTTTAAAGTAGGCAATGGTTAACTTTTTAAATATGAATAATTTCACTACATTCTTTATGAGAACGATAAAACATCTAGGAGTGACCTACACTAAAAATACAGGAACAGCTGAGCAGGAAATCTTACTGCAAGTACTGCAATTCATTTTACAGGACCTTAATTTGCTGTAGAAGCCTTTCAAATTTGCAAACTATTTTACACTAAAGAACACAAATCTGAAAATACAACTTGGCACTTTTCTTTTTCAAGAAAGACTATAGTCTCCAATTTGAAAGCGCCCACTTGATAACAAATAGGAAAAAGAAGGGAATGGGATTCACAAAGGAAATCAAGTGGCAATGCTGCTACTTTGGCAGTTTGAATGGATTTAGTTAGAATTTTGTTAATTACAGCAGATATGAAAGCGGTGTTCATTCCTGCATGAAATAATATCAATGGCATTTTCATAGGGATATGGCTAAAATAACAGAAACCACTTTTCCCCATGTTCCAAAAAAGTTTCCAGAATAGCTTATTCATCAACAATTTCTGCATGGTCTGGGAGTATACACATTCAGCACACAGAGATGTTACCGTACATAAATTTATCTACTTCTAGAGTCTAAGACAGTAATTTTACTCAAATTATGTTCTAGTAACATAACTAGGAGAAAAATTTATATGGTTCAAGAACAGATTAACAATTGTGTTATATTAAGTACTGTGTGTATAATACATCAAAGGTATGACTGAAAGCAACATTTAATTTTCATTAAAGACATTTAACATGACCATGTTATAAATTAAATATTACAATAGCAAAATCCCTTACAGCCTTATAGAAGGAGAGAAAACACACTGAACACTGGAAGTCTTAAGTTACCAAAATAGTCTAGAACTTGTTTCAGTAAAAATAGCATACATCAGGCAAATTAAAAGCATTTATGTACAAGTAATAACTATTACATTGCATTTTTCAGACTATTTCACTTTTTAATCCCAAACACTAAATGCTTAACAATCTTTTTGCTGAAATACAGTTATCTGCAAGGTAAACACTATCCATTAATTTGAGTTAAAAAACAAGCAAACAATTTTCAAAATAAAAATATGAATGGACTAAGCAGAAAGAAAACAGCACTAAAAATTAGGAAGCAATGACTTACTATGCATTAAACAATAAAAGCTAATTAAGATCATTACAAACACTATTACTGCACAAGATTCTGTACTTTAAATACTGAGCTTCAGCCTAATGGTGTTTTTCTGAACTGGCTATCTTCCACTGCCACCTGTTTTTTGTTCATTACTTGGAACAGGAAAAACTGCTTTCCTGTTTCCTCTATTCCCAAACAAATTCTCAGTTTCGAATTAACAAGTGCTCACATGTGCCTGCACACATGCGCACACTACAGTATCCTAAGGTAACACAGACCTCAGGGAGCCAAGTATTCTAAATCGCAGATAAATTCTAAAATTAGCCAAAAGTGGTTATTTAAGAGGATGGGTCACATTTCTAATTAGAAATGTTGAAAGCAAGCATTTTTTGTTGCTATGGCAACCTCCCATCCAGCAGCAATGACTCCAGTGCAATTCTAGCACTGAATCACCAGCCAATTTATCCAATGTATTTCCTCCTCCTTTCTACCATCAACCATTATCATCCCTGCTTTTCAGTCATGCTCCAGTCACTCAGGCAGCACATACCTGAAAGCTGCCAAAACAGTTTCCAGTTCATTATTATCTGAATGCTGTGCTAGACAGCTGTACCCAATGACCTCTGCAAGTGGCACTATGATGCTACCACAAGAGAACTGGCCTCCAGAGCTCGCAGACAACCAGCCACTGGATAGAAGGGCACCTGGAGAAAATGAGTTAAGTCAACTTGAACCACACAGCTCAGCAATTTTAACCACCCCTCTAAAAAGAAAAATACAGTCTAACAATTCCATGTATTCATTTGCTAAAGACTTCAAGTTAACAGATTTAACTTTGTATGAAGGTACAGTGCTCATTAATTCAGATCAAAGAGCCAAGCTTGGCTGCTTCTTCCGAGTGACAAATCAAACATTGTCAGAAACTACAACTCCTGAGAATAACTGATGGACGTTCTGCTACATCGGTGAACAATTCAACTTATCTGACACCAGAACAATCAAACTACAGATACAATTTATCAATTCTCCTCCTACAACTAAAATGGGAATATCTATCCTTCCCATTGTTCTGGAAAACAGTTTTGTCCTACCCAAATGTTTATATACTCAGGTATATTCAATTCCAAAAGTGCTGATAAACCCCTAAAAATGCATACAAATTACTCTGAAAAAATGTCAAATTGGAATGTATTTCTTCAGATCATAATTAAAGCACAACACTCAGTATTTTTGATCAATTTGATTTTTAAAAGCTAGAGCTTTACATACTTTTATGAACATCTAAGACTATTGGGAACCGTGTGATTCCAACTTTAGCTTCTGCTTTTAACAATTGAAAAAATATAGCTTATTTTCCTTGAATAAGCTTAAAATTAATTCAAGAAAAACAGGGAAGAAAGAAGGAAGTTTCTTGCTAGTCATGACAGTTCAAGACACATAATCCTTGCATCCCTTCTCCCCTCGAGTCCTCCTACATCAAGCAGGATATGGAGCATTCCTTGTCTTAACATCACTGTTTTGAGCAAAGTTGGATCCTTCATCCCCCTGACTCGTACACAGGCAAGTATCAATCTGAGCACAACACTAAGTTTGTGACAAGGGAAAGATAGGAGTAGACCAAACACATCCACAGTTACAGCCAATTAAACTGACCGTCATCAGCCTACGTAACTTTTACTTTCAGCCAGCCATCTAAGACATAAGACAGAGAGAACACTGGGATCTGGAAGGAGCGTCCACCCTGTTCTTCCCTTTCTGACAGTCCCTCAAAAAACTGGCATTCAAGCTTCCTTGACCAAGAATTGGCAACCAGAAGAACTCTGTCTGACCTCACCTTTTAAGGCATACTCCCTAATAACTGAATTAGAGCAAAGCACACAAAGCCTTTGCTCCACAAAATCTAGAGCCAAGCCAAGCCTGTAACAATGCTGCAAGTTTTCATACTGCTTTATAAGATAAACTGGTCAGAGCAGGGTGAGGATTTGAAGATGACAACAAAAGCACCTGGATGCATCTGTCATTCAAGACTTAAAAACCCTGGGTGTCTTACTAGTGACAAAAATCAGACCATCTCCTAAGCACAAAGCAGAGAGATCCTCTGCCTGAAGAAAACACAGTGCCAAGCAGCACCCATGTGGTGTTCCCTGACACAGATGAGTCTCACACTAATCTGCTATTTTCTTCCCTCTACTGAGTATCACCACTGAATTCAAGTTTATATCGGTGTGTACACCACCCCAGGATGGCAGCAGCAAGCCACACTCCAGCCAGAACCTTGATAAAAATTCTAGACTACAAAATCTCGATAGGTGAAACTTGTACCAATTAACATATGATTAACACTCCCTGTGAAATGCAGGTATACAGAGTGAAAAGCACAGAACACTTTTTATGAGAATAATTAGTCTGAATCTGAGAAAAGAGGAAGAATGCTTATATTAATGAAGAATTAATCCTTTCATTTCCTTTTGGTACAGTAAGTAGCATCCACAGACATATTTTTCATGAAGCTAAACAGATCTGATCTATAGCACTCAGAAGAGCTCATTTCTTGCCAAGGCAGCCTCAGAACGGGCTACGAAAGCATTCTGGACTGTATCTAAAATATACTTACAATGAAACTGAAATAACTTACTGAAACTGAACAAAGAACACGAAAAAACATGAAAGGGCCATTTACAACTTCTTTTTCAAAACCATATGAGGGCCCAGTATGTAATCAAAATAATTTGGCTAAGAGGTTGAGGCCTAATACATAATCAATGTAATTAGGCTGAGAAGTTGAACTTAATTTAATCTCTTGAGAACTGAAATCAAAGATCAAGGAGTCCAGATGGGTGGAGAACAGTTAAGAGCCTTCCATGCAGGTTTTTTCCCTCTGCAGGAACTTCAAAGTAGCATGAAAATCTCTGAACACTCCAGGAATCTTGAACTCTGCCACACAGTTCTCTCCTTTGCAGATCTTAATTTACTGTTTTGGGGGTGGGAACTGGGACAGATCATACCTGGCATGTGTCCCAGTAGCCATCAATGTGGTAAATATATCCACAGCATACCTGCAGATGGTGGGCTGGTAGTGTTAGATTAGCAGCTTGGGACCAAGGCAGTGTTCAAGAGAGCATGCTACCAGGAGAGCAATACTTGTCAGCTCATTTCAACACTGTGTTGTTAACACCACCAGTCCAACATGCCTTCCAACAGGACATCATCAGGATAAACTCTTATTATGGTATTAAAAATATGGCCCAACAGAGCTATCCAGACAGTCTGCAGTAGTTCTAGCTCATGCAAGTAGTGACCAATCGCCGGTACATAGTTGCTATGGAACAACTAGCTACGATCTTTAATGCCAGTATTTTCAATCTGCAGACTCTGTGTAAACTATATATGGATTCTTAATCATCTGAACATGTAAAAAGGGGCATCGATCCATAAACAACTGAGTTAAAAAAAGCAGGGAAGCAACATGCTTGCTGGGTACCATTTTGGATGGCAAACTTTCTGAGGTTTTTACTCTGTTGCAGATTCTTGCTGCTGTGCCTTTATTGTTCACTAGTTTCACCACCACAATCTTGTCTGGACAGAAAACATATGGAGGAGTCTCTGGAGATGCAGCTTATGGTGCTGAAAGTTTTGGTTGGTTTCTCACAGACTGCAGTTTAGATTTCTATTGTTTCTCCTCAGCAAAATCATTTGCCAGAGTTATACCCTGATTGGTCTGGTAGAATTATCTTTGCAGCTGCCTTTCTAGCAGATATGTTTATTATCATTAGATTGTCTCAGTGGTTGAGGTACAGTTGGATAGTCCAGTGGTAGTCTCAACATAACTTACGATGTTTTTATTTGCTAAGACAGCAAGAGCTGCATCCTAAAGCTTTGAGGATCCATGTTGTTATAATGATAAAAAGATTAACTTTTTGATAGGGTGGTGAAGACAACGTTTATATGTTTTAGCATGCTGTAATTAGCACTCACTGATTTGTGTTGCAGTACTTGTTTAGCAACTGTGGTTTTGCATTTACATACATCAATGCTACTGCTGGCTATTCTTGATGTCTGACTACGGAGTTCCATTTGTGTTTTGTCAGAGAAAACACAGTTTGTTGAATTGCATCAGTGACTGGAAAGTTCCCTATGAGCAGCAAAGGTCATCTGTCCCTCTTCACTGTGGAGGGGTGCCCATGGCAAGGTACACAGTCATAGACCATTTTAGAAGACTGATCTACACCTTGCTAGAAGCTCTCCCACCTTTCTTGCTGGCTTTTATTTTTCACAGCACAAAGCATTGCCTGTATTTCCTGTTAGCTGCTTACACACAGGGCTCAAATTTTATCTTCTAAAGAATTGTATCATCACAGCTTTGTGCAACACACTTGACTTGCAACACATCAAACCAACCCTGACAATTGCCAAAGATGTCTCGACTCAGTTTACTGCATCCTTGATATTCTTGCACTGTAATTTTACATTTATAGTTAAATATCAGCAGCATAAGGCTTCGTTTCCATTTGCTCCTTGTAAAACTTATACTCCAGGAACAAATAGACATTTGATTCCTCTCAGTGACATATCAGATCTGCAGCCTGAGGCTGTAGAGTACTGGCAAAGGAGACAGGGTCCCCAGGCTCAGACCATAAGTGTTTTCATAAGTGCATCATGTTTTGCATTTGCTGGAACACCATCAGTGAGCACCTGGTACTTTGTTTTGTTACCTGCAACCATCAGTTAGCTAATGAAGTATGACTAAAATGAGGTAATGTTCTAAGTATTATTTCAAGACATTTATATAAATACAGAGACAGAGAATCTGAATAAATGATGGCCTGGCTTAAATTACTTCAGTTCTTTATTTTCCTTTGCAATTTCTCTCTGATCAACCTGAACCACCCTTTTACTTTAAAAAAAAAAAACCCAACAAAAACTACTTTTGTGCATCTTTTTACTTCTCAATCTTCTACACACCCTATATATACACACACACACATATATATATAAGGTTCCCACATTTGAAGGAAAACACATACAAACTCATTTGCTTTAAGCCCCACTCTACTGTACATTTTAATTATATAAAGCTACGAGAAGCTAAGGCTACTGTACATGTAGCTCTACCAATGATGTTTGTATTCTTGTGCTCCCTGATCCACTCCTAATAGTTTCTCACTTCACATACTCATATTGAACTTTTTTTGCTTCATCCCCTGCCCACCGATTTGGTATTTGTATTAGATGCTATATGAGACAGTTACAGACCATGACAAGGTTCCGAGGCATTTCAGTCATATAACAACCTTGACCACTTCTTTAGTGCTATACCAAATCATTTCATCTTTGGCTCTTATTATGCTTTTATTTTACATGCCACTAGAAAGTTTACTTTTCAATACTTTAGACTGCTAAACTGAGCAGTGATGAGGAACCATGTTAAATTATAGGCACTATAAAGGTGTAGCAAATGGTAACACTTGGTAGCCGTCTTTTAAGAAGTATATTCAAGAACAGGGCAAGATTTTTTCCTTTTTTTTTATTTTATTTTTTAAAGTTGTACCCCAAAGCCTGTTGAGGTGCAGGGAATCCAGGAAAAAAAAAAAGCAAAGCCTACCAACCCACCTGTAGAACTACAAATTTATTCTAGCTTCAAATGAAATTGAGGGGAACCCTGCCCCCAAGATTTAATGTTTGTAAAGTCTGCAAACATATGGGTGGGATTCAACAGCTACCTAGTTTTTCTGTTTGTATTCTCTATGGGATAACTATATTAATTCTGTATTACACACACATTAATGAACACCTGAGTCCTCTCAAAGTTTAAGGAGCTGTAGGCATAACTCTTACAAAAAAAACCCAAAACACTTAAGAGAAACAATTTGAAACAAAGGATGTAAACTGAAGACATCCTTTCCCATCTGCTGACACCAATTTTTGTGGGCCACTTTGCTCCTTTGGATTAGAACAGCCTTTGCTTTCATTGCTGCATTTCCATTCTAAAAGGATTCAGAATTTAAAAGCATGATTAGAAGCAGATGATAGCAAGTACCGAAAAAAACTGACAAACCAAAGTCCTCACACGTGTTATACCAGTAGTTGTCAGCCTCCTGTAAGAGCTAGGAGGGCACAGGATCCTGTTTTCAGAAGCATCTCCTTTTAGGTAGCAAAATACTTGTATATAGCAGTGTTTGGTAGACTTCTTTAAGCAATTCTATTAGCTTTAAAGGCATAATATTAAAATTACATAACAAGCACTGTTAAAGTAACATCTTTCACTATTCCGTATTAAGGTATATTTGCTTCAGATGCAGAAAGAAATTCTAATTCCCCAAAAACAAAGACAGGCAAGATGTCAAAAATTGGAAATAAGTTACAGAAGTTAAAAGCAAAAAAAGCAACTCTGCATAGCTGCTTTACGAGTAACACACAGTACATCTTTCTAGTCAGCAAAGAGCACCCTACTTAGTACTAAGGGTATATTCACTTGCTACACTTAAGCATTTTCTGGTGGTTCTGTCAACCCATTAAAAAATCTTTCTAGGAAAGAAAATGAAAATTGGAAGCCATGAACAAAAATTAGTTTTTCAATTATATTTTTTAGAAAAGTTGGTACACCGGTTTAATGACAAACAAAAAACCCAAAACCAAAGCCCACAGACTATTTACACAGCTGATACAAGAGAAAATCCATTCTGATTTTATATATAGTTTTGGTTTAAAGTCCTGCTTCGCTAATGCTGTAAGTAAAATCCCAAACTAGTAGCCCTAGAAAGCCTCAGAAAACACAAGGTCCAGCACTATCCATTTATAGCCCTTCTGCAATTCAAACTTGAGAGGACTAGTAGTTCAAGATTTCAAACCTCTTTCATAACACTAGTATCTCTTCTTCCAAATGAAAACCCACCTATTTCCAAACCAATTTTATCTAATGCATGGGGGTGACTCATGAAAAAGACTGGCTACTCCAGCTGTCAGTCTAGCTGGAACATATTACTGAACACATACTGAAGAAACAGCTGGGGTACAGCTAGGTTTGTTTTGCACCGTATACACCAGACAAACATGGCTTATTGGTCTGGCCCACTGAAAACTTGGGAGTTTGGGGATGCTTTATTGCAGGATATCAGCCATTCCTGATCTCGATGGCTATATAACTGGCAACAAACTGACAGTATGGTAGGGAGTACTACCAAAACCCTTAAAACACTGTTTTATAAATAAATTAATACCTAACTTGAGGTGTCAATTAAGAGAGAAATCTGAGCTATGCTAAAACATAACTTTGTAAAAGACATCTGCTTCTATGAAGAACAACAAACACAAAAGAATCTTATAACCTCAAAGATGCTGAACTCAATGCATTAAAAAATGCTGTGCCACCGAGTGAAAGAGATTGCCTGTCAAACAATAATAACGGAAAAGAAGAGCTTAAATGGCAGCTGCTTTATACAAGTGACAATAAACACATATACACTGAATCACATGCAGGTACAAATTAGCATGCTAAACAATTAAAACAGGATAATCTCAGCTGACTGTAAGAATGTTCTGTAGCAAGAAGGTTTTTCCAGAAATAATTTAGGGGCAGTTCTAATCCTAATGCATGTGAACAAGCTGGGGAAAACAACCCCGGAACTTTTGGAAAGGTGTTCTCCCCTCCTCTGCTATAGTCCCTAAGGAGTTGTCCAAGTAATACTTACCTGTGCTAAGCCTTTTGAGTATAACTTTAAATATGGTGAAGCTGAAAAATCTAGTCACAAGCTAGACACTGTGTAACAGCCTCCACACACCACCTTCAAAACCAGATCAGGTACATTTGTTTTGCAGAGTTACCAATAACTTGGTATAGCACCTTAAACAGCATTGTGATTTTAAAAAAGACGCAAAAAGGGAACATGAGAAAAATAAGTAACAGTACATAGAAAATATGGAGTCAACTTTCTAAATAACTTGCTACTGATTACAGGAGCCTGTTAACACAAAAAATACTCGATTTTGTCTATGCCTAGTTTTAACATTAGGATACTTCTACATATGATCTCTTAAAGGAAACCCACACAAATCCATCAACATCACTTATACTACCAATTTAATTTATGATTTTTGAGGAGCATGTTGGTCATACGTGCATATGTAACCAGGAATCGAAGTAGTAATGAGAATACTGAGCCTAATGTGCTAACTAATACTGGAAAGGTGATCACAGAAAACTGGATAGCCAACTCTCAAGGTTCTTCCACAGAGATGAAAATCCCTACTTTTGCTGAAGCATTTAAAAGAATCTATTAAAGAGATTTCTGTAACTTCATTACCATGCCCAAAAAAATATCAACACTATGCTGAACAGCTTAAGAAATCAACTTTGAAATAAAAAAGGCTTCACAAAGCAGGGAAGAAAAGCAGTGTTAAGGTAACCTCTTTCCCTATTCAGTGTTAAGGTATATTTGCTTTGGATGCAGAAGGAAATTCCAATTCCCTAAAACAAAAAGGCAAGATGTCAATAAAAACTGGAAATAGGAAATTACAGAAGTTAAAAGCAAACAAAGCCTGACAAAATTGCTGCACTGGAAGCTCTTACCAGTGTTTAATAAACCTACTGAAAAGCGATGGCTGCAGGACAGAAGCATGGGTCAGGGCTTAACAAATCTTAAGATTTTTAAAAAAATTGGTTTCAACAGTGATTCTAGTCCAACTTAGCAACACATGCTACCAATAAATCAAGCAGTTTCTTGCACAGCAAGAAAACTGGCTAATGCAGTTTGCATTTTGTTACATTTTTATTTGTCTGCATTAAAAAGCCCACACCTTTAAAGTAGAAAGAATCAACCAGGGCATCACATGGAAACAGTGAGATAACAGACAAAAACACACACACTCGTCAACCCACATTAGTCTTTCATTTGCTATTCTGCATGGCAGAACAACTTGAAGAAAGAGTTATGATTTCTGTTCTTATTTGTTGAAACTCACGAAGCCATTACTTTCTTAAATAACAGAAGTATTCTTTCCCGTCTACAGACTACTCAGCATCTAGATTCAAAATGAATAGAATTTAGATTTAGAAGTTTCATGCCTTCTTAAACCAGTCCAGCTAGACCTAGAGGATGCTATCACTTCCAGTCACCAACAACTACTCCGTCGCATGAAGGCAGCTACTTCTGACCCTTCCAACCCCCAGGTGAACCACAACAGTGAATTAATTGTCCAAGGGCTCCTAGACCATTTCAGAGACCGGTGAAAAGTAGAAGTTTTAGCACATACCTTCCCCACAGGGAAAACATACAGAAATGAGAGTATATAGGGTTAGAATTTTAACTTCCTTCCCTGTGACTGACTTGAAAACTACTGTTAAAATACTGTACTTTAATTTTTAGAAGTGTTAGGTTTTTGCTAGAGATAAAGGTAATGTTTCTCAACAATCATTAACTGTTACCAAGCTACCTCTTTCTAAAGAAATTAGACTGACCGTGTTACTACTGCCTTAATTCCAAACGAGACCTCCAGACCTCTGTGACAAAACAGAACCCTATAACAAAGCTTATCTGTGAGGAGGCAAGTAACTTCTGCAAAATTACCAAAGCCAGGTCACAGGGAGTATGTCCCCAAGTTTCCAAGTGTTGGCATAGGCAATCCCCACACCTGGACATCTTATTTTGTTATGTGTAAAGGTTTTGGGCACCAGTAATCATCGACCCCCACCACCCCCAAGTATTTTACCAGAGTAAAGATACTACTCCTACACAGAGGAAGGACAACACACAATAGATAAGCCTTCGTTCACAAACTGAAGACACTAGAATCCTGGACTAATTAGTTAAGTAGGAGGTTATACTTAAAGGAATAGATTCAACTGTTCTGGCAACTATTTAGTCCAATGCGTTAATGCTTACTAACAGGTTACAAACTAAAGTTAGATGGGAACTATCTAATATTAATCATATTAGCTCTTAGTTGTTTAGGAAGCAAAAAATACATGCAACTGGAAACTGGAATAATTGCATTAGGGTTCAGAATGACAAGGTGTCTTCACCTCATACATATGTGCACTTCTGGTACCTCTATCAGAACATTGAAACAGAGGACAATGAAAGTAATTGAAGTCCTCTCACCTAGAGATTAAGCAGGGCTTGGGGAAAAAAATCTAAACATTACAGTATAAAAAAGTCAAATAATTAATAATACAAAAACAATTTTAGACAACACTTCAGCAAAGCAACCTTCTAAGCTACACACTGGTTTAAAAAAAAAAAAGCATACCAGGATGGAAGACCATACATCTACTGTTTCTGAATCCCTCTTCTTGATTATCAGCTACTGACCATGCAGCAAATAAGAGGTCCTTGTTGCTTCATACATTGCACAGTTCTTTTGGTATAGTATCAAGTAACCAAGGCACAGGTAACAATTATCATCTTGTATTCTTCCCCTTAAACATCTGCTTGGTGGGAATGCTGGAGACAGGAAAACAGGCACAATGGAGCTTGCTTTCAAACACAACTACAATGGGATTCTTTGATATTTGAATTATGATACATTTACTTCACTAGGTCATCTGTGTACTGCAGATACTATTTAGTAATTCTGTACATGCTTATAGGCTACTCCTGCAATTTTCAAACAGAGACAGGCATCAGCTTAAGTCATTTTCACCCCCTTTCAGCACAGGCGTCCTGACTCTGCATACTGAAAATCATTCAATCCCTTTTCAAACTTGCTGTACAGCTTCACTTAACTGAAATCTCATTTCCCTGACTACAAGACAGGAAAACACTTGTTCATTTTTGTAAATATTAAGATCTGTTGTACTTTATCTATAGAAGTCCAAGGTATCATGAATTTAGTTAAGTGCTATAAAAGTGTCTATAAATAAAGTATTTGTGGGATGATGCTGCTTGTGTTGTCCCTGTTCTTTGAATAGCAGACACCTTCTAGTCTTTACAAGCTGCCATTTGCATTAAATGCATATGCATTACATGCATTTTGAGGGGAAAAAAAAAGAAAAGAACCAGCATATTTCCAAATCTACTCATAGTGTAGAAGATTTTTTTAAAAAAGCCATGTTAACATACATGTACAAGGAAAGATGAGGAAAACCTTCAAAGGAAAAAAATATCCTAAAAACATATTAACAGTGTGTTCCAGAATTATTCTACACTTACTGATCTTCACTATTTAAGAAATAGCCTTTCTGCTCACATAAGCACCAGCTAACATACATCATGATTACAGCCAGCCACACTAAAATGCAAGCCTACACTACTATTTGTGTGCAATTACTCAATTAATTAAGTTAATGAGTCAAGCACCGAGGTGCTCAAAATTGTATGGAGACTAAATAATGCCCACTGGGAATGGCAGGCATATATGTACCAGTCACATTTCCAATCCCTTCCCCATTCTGTCCCTACTCACATATGATTTAAGTATCACTGATAAGTAAACTGTACTTTTCATTGGAAATTCTACCTGGAAGGACAATCGAAAAAGAGAAATGCACAAACACTACAACATGTTCTCCTACTGAGATTCATCGCTCACATTTTAAGTTCAAAAAAAAGGCTAGCTCAGCAAACACAGAAAGAGATAACAAAACTGCATACACATTTTCAGTTAAGATTTAAGCTCTCCACTAATTAACTACAGGGGCTTTACACTCTATCCTGAAGTACTGAGGAGGAATAAGAAAATCAGTTCTGGCCTCAGCAACTAGTCATTCAGAAGCCTGAGAAAATAAGCAGTCAATAAACGTACAGCAAAGATGCTGATAGTGACGAGCCTTGCAATTGCACAGGAAATAAAATTATAGCCGAGTAGTAATACTCTGTTTAGCATCACAGCGATTACTGTAAAGACAGGATGTATCACAATAAAGTACATCTATTTACACCATTATAAACACCTACACTGATACATTTCTTTCTTTCTATGAGCTTTCCTAGTAGCTAGGTTCCCTCCACCAAAACTCAAATCGCACTCTTATCTGAATTTGCCAAAATACTTCTACAGGTAGTTTAATAAACTTACTAATTTCTGAGAGAGTGTACATCTTTCTGCAAAACAAATAAATGAGAACTCACTGAAGTGCATCAGAAAGACTACGCTAAATATTCCCACCCACCTGCCCCCAACAGTCATTTCAGGGAAGGAAAATGGTAAAGCTGGGTGACTATTTTGTTCTCAAACATTATCTTTCATTACCAAGACTGAAATACTAAGCTTTTCAGTGCAGCATTTTACACTCAGACTGGTATGAAAACTTTAAAGGAAATTTTACAATCCACCTAAACAGTGGTTTCCCAAATGAAGCAAATTATTAATTGAGTTTCTGAATTAATGTGGGAAGTGGAGTGATTAATGGTTTAATCAACTCCTTTCAAGTCAGTGCACCTTGCTGGTGGGCAAAACAGAGAGTAATGTAAAAGGAAAAAAACAAAAACCAGCATCAACAACAGATTAATCACTCAAAAATGGAACACTCCATTGTATACCTGTAAAAAGAAATCAGCCAGCAAAACAACTGGCGGCCTTTGATTAAGCCTAAGGTCTCCTGACAGTATAACAGGCTACCAACGCTTAACTGACATACAAGCATCAACAGTTTGAGAGAGGAGAGCTCTGGCAATTACAAAGAATGACGAGAACTGCAATGAGCAACTAAAAGACAAGCCCCAAAATCCCTCACAACAAGACTAGAAAATAAGATCAATGTATGCCTTATAACCAAAAAGGAAACAGATGAGTATTTAAGGCTGTAGCAAGCATTTTCTCTTCAGTCTTAAAACCACTTTTTGTCAAATAGCAGGGCAGTAGTTCCACAACCACTTTCCCGCAAAGCCACCTGTCATGTCAAAATTTTAACAACCTAGAAACACTTAAAATCACTCTTCAGATGTGATGACAGATTTGCCTGGAAAAGGCTGCATATTTTAGTAATATTTACCTCATGCTCTTGGTTATCTTGCCCATCTTTGCCACTTTTCCCACTCTTGACTGATTTTGCAGGTTCCTTAAAAAAAAAGTTCGCAGTCTCAGTTATTTTGAAAAGGACATCTAGATAGATTTTTCATGTCAAGAAATTAGGGGTTTTCAGACGCTAAGAATATTAAATTTGATGATACAAAAAACCGATACTGTTTTATTGGAAGATCTTAATACCGAACTAACAGTCTCTACAACACTGTTTTAAACTGTTTTTATCTGCAGAAAGTTTCTAGAATTTTATTTATGCATCAAAATTCACCCATAAAGCACATAAAGATAAGTTTTCATGTAGGTAAGCTGGCAGCGGACAAAGAATGCAAGTGATCTGAACCATGTCTAAGAACTCACCCTTACTGTCTCTGGTTTTTAGCTTCAGGAATATTTACATTTGTTTTAGGTCTGAAACTAGGATCAGTGCAGCACCTATTCTACACTTCATTATTTTTTCTGTTCTAAGGGCTAAAAGATCTAGTATTAGACTCAGGCACGCAACTCAAATTTCTCCCTCCCAGTTATTGTAGCCTTCACTCATTGCATGTTACAATTCGATATTCTCAGAAAAGTCTCAGTGTTTTAGTATCAAAGGTAGCAAGGATATTGAGGAAAAGTTAAAACAAACAATCCCTCACAGACCACAACACCCAACCTCCCTACATCTCATTTTTTAAAACGATGTTGACAAGACAAGAAGTTGCTAAAAAAAATAATAAAAAAAAAGGTCCGGACGAGGCAGACCGTATACCTCACCGTTCCTGACTTCCAGTCACAGGGCTAACGGCCTGTCACACAACACAAAGCCACCCCAGGTAACTTGCTGTTGAATTCAGAAGTTTTCTGCGACTGCCACTTGTGCAAGCCCCCCGCGCGGCTGCCAGGTAAACCGCTCCCGGCAGCGCCGGGAAAAACTGACGCAAAGCGGGGCCAGAGCGGAATCCTCCCCCGCTGCGGGGAAAAGGGGGTGAAAAGGTTTGGGGTGGCGACGAGCGCTCCCCCAGCGCCTGTGGCGATCCCCCAGGCACAAATCCCAAGGCAGCCGCTGCCACGCAACGGTGGACCGTCCCGGGACGGGGACAGGGCAGGCAGCTGCGGGGGCTAGCACCCCCCAGCCCTGCCGCCATAAAAAACACGCCCCCCGAGCCGCCCCCAGAGTAAGACACCCCCCCACACACCCCTCACCCTCCCGCCAGGCACGGCTGAGGCAACGCGCCCCATCCCCTCCCACCAGCACACCCCCGCACCCCGAAACCGCGGCCTCCCCCCACCGGCTGCCCGCAACTCCGTGCCCGCCCGCCGCGGGCTCCGCGTCGCCGCTTCGGCAGGGCGGCCCCCGAGGCTCGGCGAGACGATACCAGGACCGCCCCCCGCCCCCACGGCACCCCCGGACTAGGCCACACCGGGAGCTGCCCCTTCCCCAGCGCCCCGCTCCCGGGGGAAGGCGGGGGGCCGGCACGCAGCAACAAGGGGAGGGAACTGCCTCTCGCCCAGCTCTCACCAGCGGCGGGGAGCGCTCCGCCACCCCCGTGCTCCGCTCGCCGCTGCCGCCCCCCGCGCTCTACCCCAAGCCCCTCCTCCCCGCAGGGCCCGCACCCCACAGCCTCCCCGCGGGGCCCGACCCCCCCGCACCCACCCCACCGACTCACTTTCTCCTTCTTGTTTTTATTCGGCATGGCCGCGCCGCGGAGGCGCAACCCCCGGCGGCCCCGCTCGGCGCTGCGCCCGCCCCCAACTGCCGCTCTCCCGTCCGCGGCAACGGCCTCAGCCCTCCCCCCACCCCGACGTCATGCAACCGCTGCCGCCCCATTGGCCGCCCGTGTCACGTGAACCGCAGTTCTCGTAGCGTCACCTCGTAGGCGGGGCGCGCGGCGGGTTCCCGCCTCCGACGCTGCCAAGCGGCGGCGGCCGTCGGTGGGGCCCGGCCCGGCCCGGCGCGGCCCGGCCCGGCCCGGGGCTCCTCCCGCTCCGCCCGGGCTGTGGGGCGGGCCCCGCGGCGCCAGCCACGCCTCGAGGTGGGCCTGGCGGGCTGAGCTGTTCCGCCCCCGCAGCCCGAGCCCGCCGCCTCGCTGAGGGCAAGCGGCGGGGCGCGTGGAGATCCCTACAGCGCGCCGGGCCTCCGGCGGCATCTCCGTCAGCCGGGTGGCGCCCCGTAGGAAGCGGCCGCCCCTGCAGTCCCCCGAGCCTGAGCTGCCTCCCGGAGCCCGCTCCCGAGTGAAGGGGACGGGCTCCGCCGCTGGGGATGCAGGGAAAGGTTGGACCGCCGGGCGGGGTCCGGGAGACGGTCGCTGGAGAGCGGCAAGTGTTTTAAGGAAGAAAAAAAATAAACCCGTGCAAGGGCATAGCTGAAGCATGCTGGCCCTCTCGTACAAATCCGGTGTGGCCATCATCAGTTTGAGGACTTCAATATATGCTTGCAGTATATGGATAAGGAAAAGGTGAGCTTTGCGTAGTTGCAGCCTGGTTTTATAGCAGTATCTTTATTCCTTGTTTATTTTTAAAAGCCTGGGTGCAGGTGCGCTTTTTTTCACAATGCCCACCTATAGCAGAGGTTATTTTTTTTCCCAAACAAATCGCTTTTTAATCTTTCAAAGCCAGAATGCAAAAATCGGAACAATCCTCTTGAGGGGGAAAAGGAGTAAGGTGCATATACTTCTCCTGGAAAATTTACAAACATGGCCAGATTAAGCCCCAAATTGCTGTTAGCTGAGGAAAAAGCACGGGGATACTAATAATTATAATAATGCCAAGACATAAAGCATTTAAAATTTAAGTTGGACATTCTTTTCAAGTCATAATTGTGCTGTGCTACTAAAGGACAGAAAAAATTCCAGCCTGAAAAATACGAGCATAAAAGTGAAACTGATCTTACTTCCTTATCCAAGTTTATCAAAACCAGCATGAGCAGGCAGCTGTGCTCTCATTTTTAGGAACTGGGATTTCTAATAACCACTTGTGTCTCATGTGATGGTATCTAACATCAGCTTACATCCATTATATTTGAACACTTTGCTTTTGCTGTGGTGAAATGACAGAAACTTTCCCTTTTCCAGGCACTGCAAAGAAGACTACTGACTATGGAGAGCTGCTTCCTCTTGCTTTAGTCCTCTTGCTTTCCTGCTTCTTAAGTTCTAGAAAACAAATTATGTCTGTCTCTTATCCTTTCCCTAATCTTCTCTGGTTTGAGGATTTAGAAACAAAGTACAGTTATCACCATCGTGCTTCTGAGCCAGTCATGAATGAGTTACTACTAATAAACGAGACTTCTGACCAACAGAAAAATACAGATTTTGAACAATATAAGAGACAGTAAGGCAAAGAAGTCACTTCCATCTGTAGTCTGGAGTTTGATCTGTGTATGAAGGGGTTTGTACAGCTGAGGCTAAATGAGGGCTTCCAGTTCTTTGGTACATTTCGGTTTCATAGAAACTTAAACTACTTTTAATTCCCAGCCGTTATGCTCCTATCTCCCTCCTCTGCACTGGTGCTGATACTGTGCAGCTCCATAAACCAGTTCACAGAATTGATCAGGTTGAAAACTCTCCACCCAAAGTGATGTGTTGTTTGGTGGGGTTTTTTTTTTCCCTTGAACTGGCGCACCACCACCTGCTTCTGTAAACACTAGCATTGGCTGAAGGAAGGGGGTGGAAATATGTGGCGGGGGCGGGATGTGACCTCAACAGCCTAGATTTAGATCAGTTTAAGCAGCTTAATGAGTTTCTCATTGGCTCTTGGCCTCCTTTGTGCTTGCTAGTGCTCGTAGTTTTTCCAAATAATGGAAAAACTCTGTCAGCATCGTTACCCAAGTACATCTGAATAGCAGCAGTGAAAATTGTCTGTCCTTATTTTGCTGTTGGTTGGGAAACATTGAATCAATATGTCAGACCGAATACACATTCAAAAGATGGCACTGACTCAGTTAACATTTAGGAGGTTTTCTTTGTGACCACAGATGTAGAAACTCTTGCGAAAACTTGACTCCCCCTCACCTCACTTGCTGGGGAGTCTTATTCACCAGTAACAGAAAGCAATTGTGTTTCTCAAGGCCTGCTGTATTATATGAAATAATCAGTGGGTGGAGGTGATTTGCAAGAAAAATAGTTCCATCTGTATACTCTAGTGTCTTCACAAAATATGAGAATAAGACAACTGACTTCCATCTTCATGCGGTGCTAAGACGAAATCTTATTTTTGCTACAGTGGTATGTCACTGAGAGCCTAATTATACTGCTACAGAGTAGGATTATGTAAATAAGGTGATGTAATATGAGCGTGAATAGGACTATATTAATATTTGCATTAACATATGAACATGTCTCATGCAAACTAGATGATTTCAAAAACCAGAACAGATTCAGGCTGATTAGGCTATCTCTGTAATTAAAATAGCAAAAACTAATGCATGTAGCATAGCTACCAATTTGCGGGTTTTTACTGTATTGATTAAATTGTCTAAACTTGCAAAAGTTGGATCACCAAATAATTTCAAGTCTTGTGTAAAACGCCTGGATAATATTTAATAGCTTGAAACTGGGCCACATGTCCACTGTGCCACTGAAAAGGGAATATTTACAGTTAGTCCTTTCCAGCTGTATTGAATATTCTTTTTTTTCTCTTTTTTTTAAATCCCTTTAAACAGTGGTTGAGCAGTCACACTCTGGCCTGAATTTATTGAATAGATCACAGTCACTGTGATAGGGATAACGTCTTCCATCCCCAGCTGTATGATTTTACTGCTTTCCATGCACTCTCTCTAGTTTAATTAGGTGATATGCTTGTTTAACTTGTGAAAATAGCAGAAAGCTAACTGAGCAGGGAAGACAATGAGACCTTTTGCTAGCAAGCTGTTAACTTGGCTCAAGTGAAGCTGTGCAACTGTGCTTGTGGACAAGGTTTGAGAAGCCAGTGAACTGTCATCATCATACATAATTGTCAAACATTGGCAGGCTGTTTCTCAAAACACTTTTTATTGACTGAAGCAGATCTCTTCTGTTTTCTGGCACTCTTGTGTCAGATGTAAAGAGAGAACTGAAAACTGAAGCACCACTGGCAGTAAAGAGACTGGAATAGATGGGTTGAGATTTAAGAATTTTTCCCATGCTTGTGCATGCCAAACTACTAGTTAAGGTAACTTTCCTGTCAGGATTAGTGAAACTGCCGGATTATGTCTGAAGAAACTGAGGGAATAAACTGCTTCATCAGCCCCTGCAATAGACTCTGCTTCTATGCAACCTAGCATCAAAAGCTGCAAAGCCAGTATATTCAACTTCACAAAAAACCTTAAACATCTTTCAGAGACCTTCTCCGCTACCATGGATTTATTCTGCCTATCCTGAATTACATTAAAGAATTCTTGGGCTGTTCTCAAGCTAAATTGTAAGGCTTTAATTTTCCTCAGTTCTTTTAATATCCCTGCGTGCTGGACACCCTGCTGTCATGATCTGCTGTGTTGTAAAGGTTACAAAAAATTTTATTCAAAACTGTATTTAATTCAGACTCTTTTGAAGTAATGAGTAACATGTCAAATTTTAGAACTTACGTGCATGTAAACAACATGATATTTCAGCCCTGTGTGTGACCACAAAGTTACAAATGGTGATTATTGGCATCACTTAACACAGACCCAGAGGTACGCGTTCAGAACCACAATCATACATACATGTAGTAGTGTCAGTATTGGATACCTTCTAGCTGTAGTATCTAAATCTCAGCTTTAAGAATTTTCAGTGACTATGTGAAAGCATTGCATTGAAATACAGATGTTTCAGTTTTGTCTGTTCTTCAACCTTTTCATTCTTTCTTGCCTCTTAAGTTTAAAAAATTGATAAGATTTTATTTTTAATTTAGCGAATAACATCAGTTATTTAGGCAATTATAGCATTATAGAAAATGTTTGCTAGGAGTTTTCACTTCTGTTAAAAATTCAGGACTCTCCTTCCTTCAGGTAAGTACTGACAGCTCATGTTACGTCCCCTTTTCAGTAAGCTCCTACAGGCTTATCGGCAAAGCCAGATGTCAGCTTACTTATGAGTCTTCTATTGGGGAGCAGCAAGAGTGGAGCTGCTCCATAAGAGAGAAAGAACTGGGAGTGGAGAGTGGCTGCAGCAAAGGCAGGGCCTTTCTGGGCAGGGTGCCATCCCAGTGGGGTCAGCATGGTGATAGTCACGAGTCTGAGACAAGGCAGGATAACAAGTCAGGGGTCCGTCCAAGAAGTCCAATCAGGAACAACAGGAGACAGGGCCAAAGACCAGAATAGAGACAAGACTATCCATAATGCAAGTCCAGGCTTACAGGAGACAAGCCCAAAGAGAGGACTACTTATAACATAGGTGTAAGGTTCATCCAGGAGACCAGAGCTAGAGACAAGACTACCTCCCATGTATGCCTGAGGACCATTTAGGAAGCTCAGTCAGGAAGTCATGCTGGAAGGAGACTGGGCTGGATACAGATATAACTCTGACAAAGCAGGCCAGGTTTGGGTGCTCAAGCCAGAGCTTAAATGGAGCCCCTGGACCAGTTGGAAATGTTTTCACATATGACTGGTAACTGGCCCAGTATTAGATGTTGTCAGTAGCTACTGTCCATATTCATTAGCACATTGATTCTGGATTTCGGTTTGGGCCAGCTTAATTTCAAAATGAGCATGAAAAACAGAAATGATGAGCATGGAGAACTCACACAATGTTACTGAGGCGTTGTACTGGTTTTGACTGGGATAGAGTTACATTTCCTCATAGTAGCTTGTATGGGGCTAGCTATGTTTTGGATTTGTGATGAAAACAATGTTAATAACAAGGATGTCTTAGTTATTGTTGAGCAGTGTTTACACAACCTCAAGGCATTTTCTGCTCCTCACGCTAACCCGTCAGCAAGTAGGTTGGGGGTGCACAAGAAGCTGAGATGGGAGATATCTGGGACAGCTGACCCCAATGGACCAAAGGGGTATTCCATACCACGTGATGTCATGCTCAGCAATAAAACTGGATAGAGGGGTGGCGAGGGTGGTGAGGGCTGCCATTGCTTGGGGACTGGCTGGGCATTGTTTGATGTTTGTTTTTTTTAAAATTATTATTAAACTGTCATTATCTGAACCTATGAAATTTCACAGTTTTACCTTTTCAGTTCTCTCCACTATCCCACTGGGGGTGAGTGAGCAGCTGTGTGGTTCTTAGCTGCCTACTGGAGTTAAACCATAACAGGCATCATTACTGATATTCAATAATGTTCTGGACAAATAATATATAACAAAAATATCTAATAACATCTAATGATAGCTAAAACATTTTACATGTTTGTGGCCAGAGTTTGCACAGTGCTTATTAAGTATTAAAATGACCTACACGTAGGAATTCAAATGATGGTCAAAGTAAAAGACAGGCTATTAAGCCAGATGAGCCATTTGTTTTATCTGGAATGCCAGTTCCTATCAAAATGCACTTGTGTGCTGGTACCCAAATTCCATAGAGATGGGAATTACAAAAATAATAACATTAAAACATTTTGTGCAAATCACTTGATGTTCTTCTGCCTCAGTGAAACAAATAAAAAGATCAAAAAAGCAAGATTTTCCTGCATGTCATATAGTTGAATCTTTCCAGGAAAATAAACTCAAAGAGGTGCAACTCTGCTGGTAACATATGTGAAATTAGGATGTCTGTTTTTATGTTTCCACTGTTTTTTGTGGGCTTACTTTTCGTATTTACAATGAGAGAGACTTTAAAATATAATATTATAATCTGTTTAAAATGTATTGGATGTGCCCAGTATTCAGAGGGTATAAGGGACAAGTTTATTTTTGATTGTTCACCTCTCTTTTGTATCCAATTTGAGTGTTATTACGGTGTGTTTTGGTGCAATTTTTAGCAGTCTTTGTTGATTACAGTTTTTGCTGCATTAAGTGCAATGTTCCTATTCACATACTACCATTCCTTCTTCCCACATGATACCAAAGGGAAGATTAATTTTGTATCAGATGAGTGAGACTAGTAACAAAAAGATGACTGCAGCTAAGTCTCCTACATTTTCATTTTTATCTTACTTAAGTTGGTATTTATAGAACGAATGAAGAGATCCAATTAACTGTACCTCCTGTTGATGCCATACAAGATTTTCTCTTTCAACACTTCATACTTTTTTCTGCCTTTTTTAGGATTTGTCATAGCTAATATAGCTATGTATTTTTATCTCAGTGTGGGAAGAGTTGAAAGACATACTCGGAAGGCATACTCAGGACTTAACCCTGCAAGTACCATAAGTTTGTAGATGCGTGAGGATCTGCTTCCGAGTATGCTAGGAAGTGGCCACCTTCTCAGATGATGCATCCACTGGATTTCTGATCTGCTTCAGGAGCAATCCCTGCTTCCTGGTCAGAACGTAAGGAGTAGCTTCCATCAACACAGCTTTTGACATGCTCGCCCGAGGGCTGCCTGCCTGCATCTATACTGTGCGGTGTTCAGAGCGACCTCATAGTCTTCTGCAGGCCTTTCCTCAGCCTTGTACATACGCAGCACAAATACCACTCCTCTGCTGTGCTCACCCAGTGATCGTGCCAGTTCTTACTGTGTACCTTAAGATGGATAAAGTTTGGTTTTAGTTATCGTTGCCTGGGACTCTACTGCAATCCCTCAGCATCGAGCTGCCCTACCACGTCTCTTTCGGTGGTCAGGGTGTTTCCTGCAGTCAGGGTTCCCCTTTCTTCAAGAGCTGTGATAGTCTGGAATCCTCTGCCACACTGACTTGCTCTGCCACCTTGAAGTCTATCTTTGCACAGGAGACATCTGAACAATTTTAAACAATTCTTTAGTAATGAATACCCTTTTTTTGTTTGTCCAAGATAAGCAGTATGATGCAAGCATTGGTTTTTTTATCTGCTTCTTTTATCTGCTGCTATGACATGTTACCAGAGAGGCATGTTACAGGGGCATGCTAGGTAAAAGGCTTGCAAGGATGATGTTGGAGGATTGGACCAAGTGGAGGGAGACTTTGTACTCAAACCATTTCCTAGAGCTATCTAGCTTTATCTAGCTACTGAATGGCTTCTAGGTTTTGTCTGAGAGGAAGCCTTGTTATTTTGCTTCAAAGGAATAATCAAGCATGCGCAGACAGAGTGAATGCTAATGAAGAGGGCTTTGGAGCAAAACAGGTGATGATTCAAACTGATGGTATAGATGCACTCAGAATCTCCTTATGTGTTATCTTGGGAGCCTTGATCTGTAATTCAGCTGTAGATTCTACTGGATGGCAAAAATCCCGAGGCCATCATTCTAGGTTGAGTTTTTCAACATAAGAGTCATAAGAATTTGTCAACTTCAGCAAACCAGAATATTTTTGTTTAGTCACATTTTAGAAGGTGTCAGCTCCATTTTTACTGAAGGTTTTAAAAAAAACAGATACCCCAAAAGAATTTAGACTGAGCAATTAAACATTGGCAAAGTTTATAAGCATTTCAAACTAGAACCTTATAATAGGAAGTGTTAGGCAAACTTAACTACAGATTTCTCTTCCATCTGTATTTATATCATGCTGTGTACTAACTGTCTGGTATGCCTGTACAGACTTTGCCCCAAAGTTAACTTTGTCTGCATCTTGCATTCAGTATTTATTTTAAAAATTCTGCATAGGTATGAGTTGTGTATCATTTCATTATATCATTTCTTAGGCATATTAGGATTTTTTTTGAACACCAGGCAGGTGAATAAAAGTACTGAGAGAAAATAACATGGGAAGACAATTACTAGGAAGTCAAAACCCAAGGCCTTTGACACAGATTTTTTGCCTGCATGCCTTCCGCAGAAGCATGATGCATAATTGTTATACTTGATACATTCCTTTCGAAAAGAGGTTCAGGGTTTTTTTAACTTTATGCTCTTCTTCTGCTGTCCACAGTTTTTTCCTATCCATGAAAATGCCATTTATTGACGTGAGCAGAGCTGATTACTCACAGCTGTTCTTACAGATTTTAATTTCCACAAAACGGTTCGTGTCTCCAGCATGCTGTATGTCTCTGCTTTTGCTTTTATTGCTATCCTACGTGTTTCTTTCCAATTTTATCAGAAGACTCTCTGTTCATACTTTTCTTGGCTGTTTAGAGAAATATTCCATATACATGTAACATTGATTAAGGAATCAATTGTGAGAGCTGTTTTTCCCTTCCTTTCACAGGGGCTGCCAAGATAATTTTGTGGGCAGCCTTTTGCCTATCTTGTGTTGTTTAATCTATAGAATAAATGCCCAGATTACTTCCTGGACTCCTTTATTTTTGTTTCAGAGAAAAAATTAGCAGACATTTGATCTAAAGTTAACTGCTTTTCATTATACATTGAAATGGAAAATCTCTGTTATTAGCATATAAAAGAAGCAGATTGGCAACTGCCTGTCCATAATCTCCATGGCACTTTAAGGCCTCTTTCATATATGTAAAGAGGATAACGATAATAAGGTAAATAAAGTATGTAAATAAATGAGACAAGGTATGTATTTCCCCATCCCTGGAAACATTCAAGGTCAGGTTGGAAGGGGCTCTGAGCAACCTGATCTAGTTGAAAATGTCCCTGCGTAATGCAGGGGGACTAGGTGAACTTTAAATGTCCCTTCCCATGCAAACCATTCAATGCTTCTATGCAAGATATATAAATAAAAGATTCTTTACATATATTTATGTAGAAATCCTACTCCTCACCCCAAGTTAAGTGGATTTTTGCAACTTACTTTACTAAGTTAAATTTGAAGTTTAGTTCTGCTAAATATCTTAAGGCATTTTAATATTTATCTAAAATGTTACAAATGAGATGAGCTAATAGCTAATCTTTTAAGACTGGTGTTTGTTTTTGATTATTTTTTTTTTAATTTACTTGTATTATGGAACCAGCCAGAGGTTTTAACTCTGGACTGAAGTATCATGGCATTGTATGTGAAATGCTGGTAAGGAAATGTCCTTTTCACAGAAAGGTCTGGTTTTGCTATATACTTCCCTAACAGTATGCTTCATAAATAGTATTATTCAATTAAATGCTAGATCAGCTAAATGCATAAGTTGTAGGCTTGAAGCCAGAATGAGAGGAAAATGATCAAAAGCTGTATGATTAAAAAGAAGATTCACTATGTATACATTACTTATGAGATGCAAAGGCTCAGTAGTCATTCAAGCTTTGACTGTACATTTCCAGGCTGCTCAGCTGTATCTGGGTCCTAGTGTCATTTGAGGTTGATCATTTATGATGTTGACCATTGCGTTCCTGCGTGCTGTTTGCTGCAGAAGCTGGTATGCTGTATACAGCTACCTAACAGGCTGTTGTTGGCTTGAGTAAACCTTGAATATGTGTGGTACAGCAGGTACATTCAAGAGTCTCTGAGCCAACTTTTTGGTTGTTCTGTAAATGTTACAGAGGAAGTAGATTTTTGAGAAGTGGTAAGTTTATTTGCTTTGTGTTTAAAAGGTCTTTTTATAGTCTAACATTAATTGCTACTGATAAACACTGATGGCTAACAAAAATATCTTAGAAGAAGCCCAGGGGAACACTGTGTGAACTCAGCAAAGGACAGGAGTTTGGAAGATCTGGATTCTATTCTTAATGTGACCACTGATTTGCAGTGTGATTTTGGCAAGTTAGTCTCTGTGTTTCTGTTTCTTTTTCATATCTTTTATATCTCTTGTCTATCTTCACTGCAATTTGTCTCTACAATGCCTAGAATAAAGAGGGAGGCAATCTTGGCTGTGATTCTAAGAACAGTGATTACAAATATTAAATACAAAGTTCCAGTCATTCTATTGAAGTATGATTGTAATGGGATTGTATAGGTATAAAATGATAGAGATTTGTTACATGTTCAGCCATATCTAACCTAAAGGTTGAATCCTGTCTTTAAGATCTGTCTGCATGTTCTTCACTGAGCTGAGAGAAGTTAGACTTGAAGATAATGTCCATGGATACCAAGGAAATAAGATAGTTGTATTTATAACAATTCTGATTCAACAGCTCAATGACCTAGAGCTAAATGTCTTCAGCTCTTTTCCACATACATTCCCTTTCATGCCTAATACATTTTCCAAAAAAATCTCATTAAAAACACTTTCATATGATACTGACCTTATGTTTGAAAACAACTGATTAATTATTTCTCAGATGAGTATTGCTAGGCTTTGTCCAAATATACCCTGATAGTATTTTTCTTTTGAAAGGAAAAATGCTTCTATATTATGACCAATTTTTCTGTCGGATTCCAGGTGATATAGGCAGCCTTTGGGTCTGGTTTGAAACCCTACTAATTTCAGTTGGGTTCCATGAAAACGTAAGTGTGATTCTGTTCAGTAAACATGAAAAAACCCTATAATAAATTAAATTCTCATGGAGACCACTGAACATGGCAAGTTTTATTGCAAAAAGTAGCTGCCAGCCTTCTCTAGGCTCCCTGCAAAAGGGAGTTACAATCACTTGATTTTTATCAATTTATTAATGCTTTTTTGACAATACAGATACTTTGTATCACTACTGAAAATTCTTGTTTCTTGCGTGTACAAAAGAACACGTTCTTCATGCCGAGCTTTGTGAAAGCAATAGTCTGTCTCGTTACATTGTTTTTTCCTTTCATCTCAGGTTGATTCTCTTATCTTTGTTTTTTTGGTTTTTGTTGGGTTTTTTTTGTTTAAAAGTTAATTTAGTCATTATAAAAATACCTAATAGACACCGATGGAAACCAACCACTGAACAAATGTAATATGGGTAGTAAATCCATTGTCCCGCTTGCATCTGGGTTTCAAACTTGTTTTGAAGGGCTGAACCTTTAGACATGAAAGGATAACCAAGTCTTCTGGCCTACTCAATTCTGAGTTTGAAAACAGCATGCCAACTTTGTTAACCAGATTGCACAAGAAAAGCTAGACTAAACCTGTTATTACATATTGGCTATTGAATACCTGTCAAATAGTTACGATCACCATGAGGCAGATCTGGAGAGATGCTTTCAGATGAAAAGCAGTGTATCCCATTACCAGTCACTTGAGCCTTTCAGTGTCCATCTGCTGATTTGAGAAGAAAACATCGTTAATAATGTATTCATTGATTGTGCTCTGGCTTTTATGTTGCTATTAGTTCTTCCAGCATGAGCTATCTCAACATTATCTAGCTTCTGAGCTCCAACATCTCCTTAGTAGCCATGGCAAATTGCTTGGTATTTTCTGGTTTAGGGAATAAAAAGAAGTAAAATGTGTGATGTGACATTCAAATTGATCCATAGGTATGAGGTTGCATGCTTAAGAATCTATACTACATTAATATATTGTATCACTGCTTCAAAATACTATTACAAAAGAGGGAGTTTGAGCAAAAAAAGTAGCTTCTATCATAATTTATTACAACTAACACAATGACACTAATGTAGCTGATAATATAAATCACTTAATACTATGAAATGAGTGAGATACTGTTTTGGGTTTAGGGGAGCTGAATGCTGCTATAAATTGGTGCAGCTCTATCAGTATCAGTGGAAATGTCAATGCCAGAAAAATGGCCAAAAATATTTAGAGAATTTTGTTTGGTTTGGACAGTGTTTTAACATTTTTGATTAACAGTTCCACCAGGCACAGTAAAATTATTGCATTAGAACTTAAGCCATTCAAACCCATAATTTACAGTCTTATCATTTAGGGGAGATGTTTGGGGTTTTTTTAAATTACTGAACAATATGTCCTGAAAAGTGGTCTGAATTAAAGCCTGCAGACAAAACAAGACAGTTTTTACTGTTAAGTTCTTACTGTCTCTGAAAGTCTCACTCTTTCGAAGTACTGATCTTTTTTTTTTCCTTAGAATGGGAAGTTTGTATACACTGGGAAAATAATTATGAACCTGGGAGAAAATGGCATGCAGTCCTTGATCCAAGGCATTTGCAAAATAAAAGTTCTTTTTAATTTATGGTTTTAATTTTTTTTTTAAATATAAGATAGTATGGCTGGCCAAAACACCCAAAGGCTTGGCTGTTTATCTCTGGTACAGATCTCCACAGTTTTCATGCCTTTGTGGCTTCAAGATTGTATTACTGCAGTACGCAGGGACCGAGGAGCTATAGCTATGGCAACCAACCTGATAGGTAGCTGACAGTATGAATTACAGAATCTCTAAGGATTTGCTGCAGACTGGCCTCCCTGATGGTGTGACTGCTCTTTTTTTTTTTTTTTTCTTTTTTTTCTGACCTTCAGGACCAGGACCAGCATCAAGGCCTTGTATGTTCTAGTATTCATCCTTCTGTAAGAAACTTTAAAGAGTTTGTACCGATAAACAGGTACAGATGGATCTTAAACTGGTTTAGGAGGGGATTTTTTTGTAGTGATATTTATTGTAAATCTCCAAGTGAGTCAAACTGTGTCTCATTTTTATCAGTATCAGTATTGCTACATCTACTGTAGCACTTTTACCAACAGAACTAGCTCATTCAGAAAGGTTTTTTACACTATCCTGACTGACTTAGTGGTTTAAGTAAATCCTGAAGCCAATCTCAGTCTCAGACATGCCCTTTGTATTAAAGATGAGGTGGGGAATAAGCTAGGATATGAAACGTTCTTGGTTTTATTCCTTACGTTATGTGAAGAGTGTCTGAATTAGGAAAGCTAGTTGCAGCCCTGACATTAAAAATCCAGGTCCTCCATAGTTGCTGGCAATTGGAGTACGTTTCATAGCAGTATCACAAAGGTGAGACTGAAAGGTGAAATACAGGACAAAATAATTTGCATTCTTGCTTTTCTTAATACCTCTTCAACTTGCTGATTAAATTGTAAGAAAAATTCAACTCATACACCTGGTTAATATGTGGGTAGTTGTGCTTCAGAACCTGAAATCAGTTTCAGGTCTCCTCACACAAAAAAAAAGACAGAAAGAAAAAAAAGGAAAAAAAAAGCCTCAATGCTAATTAAAATATTTCATAGATCAGAGTTTAATGTCTCTGTTGACAATGTATTTGTACTTCTTTTTATGAAAGCTGTTGGCCATTTCTGTAAAGATCATCTGCCAATAGTTATCTATTCACAGTTGCTTAATAATGTACATTTAAAACCAAAACTGAACGTGCCTGTACAATTATGCCTTCAGCCAAGTATCTTGTTAGTGCAGATATAATAATATTATGCAGTAATAATAATAACAATGATTTAATTGTACCGTCCAGGGCACATGTTCTGATATTACAACAGCTATTTAATTGCATATAAAGGTTTCAAAGAAAATGAAATTTGTAAGAAAATGAGAAATACAACTTAGAACAAGTTTCAACAGTCATAGGAAAAAAAAGCCTTATCTGAATGAAACAATTCATAGTATAGAAGATCTGATAGATTTTATGGATTTCTTTAGTGTGTAGAGATCATATGCAGAATTTTATTGCTTAAATATCATCTGCAAACAGTAAACTATTCTTAACATGCTGCAAAAATCTACTAAAACAAGAGTAAGATGCTTTTACAAAAACAATGACAGTAAGGTGATTTTATCTCCGCAAACCTAAGGCATAAAGAAGGAGTTCACAAGGAAAAATCCCTGTACAATGTTGTTGGAATTTGCTGGGTTCAAAATTACTCAGATTCACTTCATTTTAAAATAAGGTGACCTAATGAAGTTTAAGACAGTTATAAACCCAACTGAATTTAAATCACTGTATTTGGAAGACTCATGTAATGCTTCAGTTGTGGTGTGGCAAAGCTGGAGAATTTGATCTTTTTTTTTAGTAACTACTAGTTATTTTTTCTAGTGACTGCTTTCAGTGCTGTGAACAAATTTTCAGAAATTGTTACGAGAGTTCCCAAGGTTGAGTGTTGCCTGATGTTATTGATGAACTGATAGTTAAGGAGAGATAAGAGAATTATTTACACATGGATCATTTACGTGGTGATCTGTGCACCAAAGCATAGGGGAAGTGTGCTAAGTGTATCTGTTTGTAACTAGAAGAAAAATCCGAGAAAGGTGACAGATTTTTTCTTAATTATTGATAGCTTTTGTATATACCTAGTTCAGATCCCTTTTCCTAAAAATGTCATATTATTATTACTAATAACACAAGTGAACCTGTTTGATGCAATACCATTTTCCCAGTTTTTACTGATTTTAGTAAGATTGTAAATGAGTAGAGATTTTTGTCTCGCACCAGTTTAGGATCATAAAAGGATTATAAATATATAGGGAAAGGTGAAGTATGCATGAAGAGATAATCCAGGATAACCTATAGCTCTTGTCATATTTATTTTTCTTTCCTAAATAATCTGACAAGCACATTTAAATTTACTGGAAAAACCTTTGGTAAAGAAGGTTTTACAGTCTTCCTAGTAGGTCTGTAGCTTGGCTTCCCATCCACTGAAGAATTACTATAATGTATGTTCTAATTCTTCTCATTGTAAGATTTAATTAGTATCTCCTGTGCTTCTTCCAGTCCTTCTTCTAGTGGATACATTGAGCAGTAGATGATCATCTTTTAGTAACTACCTTTCGTGTATCAAAAGAATTATCAAGCCCTGTACTCTTTCAGATTATTCATCTCTCTCGTAGGTCTCATTTTCTAAGCCACTTTTAGTTTTCTTCTTTTCTTCTGGAGCTTTTCTATGAATACTGACAATTGCTAAACCTATTGACTTTTTAAATGAAAGCAAAACAAAATAACCGAGTAAGTACACACGCTAATTATTGTCATGTTAGTAATATAAACATGTATGGTGAACACATAATAGACATTAAGGAAAAATGCCCTCTATTTCTGAACAGTATAATGTTCAGTGTGTCAAGCATAGGTCTAAATGAATTGACTGTGATCCACTGTAGATGTCCGTTGCTGAAAACAAGTGTGTAAAATATGTTCTGCCCTTCTATTGAAAATGAATGCCCACATCATCACCAGACTAAATTTAGATTTTTATTTTTTTCTAGAAATTAGAATTCTTACTCTGAACATGGAGAAATTTACAGCTGTATTGCATCAGGCAGAGCTGCAGGGGATGGCTGGGACAGTTTCTCCTCCTTTCTTATTCCTGATGACAGCAACTTGCTATGACTTTTTATTTGACACAGCATAGTCCTCAAACTTCTGCAAGTTTTTTTTCTAAGTTTGGTCTGCATGTTTTAATTGAAGGCTTCATCTGGTTTATCTCTGCTTTGTCCAAGTGAAGGTGTAAGCAACGTATTACAGGAGTAAATTTCGTATTCCCTGTTATTGCCATTTGCCATAAGTGAGTATACCTGAGCTTGGCCTGATCTGGTTCCTAGTCCTCAGTAGACTGTCAGTCAGTTTTCAAGTCTGATACCTCTAATCCTCGCCAATAGCCTCACTTTTCATCGAGCAAATGAAATTATTTTAATACTGCAACAAAGTGGGAACTTTCTAAACCAATCAAAACAAAGACACTTTGAACAGCACAGAATCCCACAGACATTTCATGCAGATGTATGTTGCATCTTCTGAGAGGTAGGCTTCTTCAAGAGCCCTTTTTAATATATGACACCTGTCAGAAGGATCTATATCTGCTTTTGGAGTCGATATTTCTGTAATACATTTTAAATTAAATAAAAAATGAATTGTTTCCATCTGTTTATTAATTAACTATATTAACTACAGCAGAAATTTATGGATTTTTTAAACAGAGAAGCACTTTTTCTAGACTCTGATTACAAAACAGTTTTATTTGAAACAGCTTTGGTGCTACACATTGCCAGGGCAGTGTATTCTTGCACTTTGTCTGTTCTGAGCGCTACCTGTTTGATCACAGCGAGTCAGTTTAGAGAGCTAAAATGCCAGAAAATTCACTAAAGCATGTGCTGAAAGGATCAGTACAGAGCAAGGGAGAATGCAGGATGAGAGAGCAGAGATGTAGCAGCAAGTAGACCAGCTTAGGTTGCCATGATCTGCATCACATTTCACAGACTTCTCAGAAATAAATCATGTTTCCAGCACAACTACAATAAAATTCAGTTATCTGCTGCATGTCAGACCACTGCACAAGGGCTGTCTCCTTCCAAGAGATTCCCGGGTAGCACACTCTGCCTGAGTTAAATTCATTTTGCTTGCTTGAAAACAAATAGCGTATTAAATAGTTACTAAATACAAGCTAATAAGCAATTATGCCATGTGATTTTTATCTCTAATTTTTAATTTTAGAAAGGCTTCAGAGTTTGTCAGGAAAAAAATCCTTAACTGAGCTACAAATGTTCTTTTTCTTTTTTTCTTCTTCCTTTTTTTCCCTTTCCCCCCCCTCGCTTTAGAAAATAAGGAACTTGAACTTTACAGTAATTTCATGTACTTAATGTGGGTGCACAGTAATATGACAACACTGCCCTCTAGTGGCAGTATGTGTTAACACAAGTCTCAACCTACATCAGTGTGAATTGGTCAATGTGTGTTGAAAAGAAGGTATGTTGGCCACGTTATTATTTCTAAATTCAGTTTTGTTTTACATAACATAACAAGGAATAATTAACCAAATGCTGCATACAATGTTGTGATAATATAAGCTTCACCCACCAGCATCAGCTGCACTATGTATATTTTATGTGACTATAAAACAGAATATATATATGATTTCTTGTGATTTTCCAGACTGTCAAACATATGTAGCTGTATTCTGTACATGTAGTTTTATATCTGTATATGGTAGGTTTTTCATAGGTATGTCGTTTAACATGGTAGGATCACTAATTGGTTTTTAGCCTACTATTGAACTCTGGCATTAAAATCTAACCCTTATGGTGACAGTGTTTCTAGACACTGGTATCCACAAGCACATAAAATATCCTTCATGTCTTTTTTCAGTTTGAAATTTTAAAAATCCAGTTTATAGCTTAAGAGAAAATAAGGAAAGGCAAGATTTTGTGTAAGAAAATAAACTCTGACATTTCAATACATCAGTTTTTCAAACTTATCCACTAAAAAGGCTAGTCTACATTGAAGGTGTATTTGCTTACTGTGAAGACAGATGTTACAAAAAATTACATGGTTTCTCACTCGTCCTCTAAAAAACTTCCTGCTTTGGAAGTTTGAAAATTTAACCACCTGTGTAAAAAATCCTGTGAGGCTCATCTTTTTTGGTGTTCTTTTGGTTTTGGTTTTTTGTTTGTTTGTTTGTTCTTTTAATATTCTGACATGTTTTGGAAAAATTCTAACTAAATATTTCATGATGTGTTTTGGGAATAAAGAGGTTATGATGCTTCCCATTCATGCATGCCCCATATAAATCCAAGGTAAAGTGGAAGCAGGAAACAGAAGACCCAGTTAAAGACACATCTTTAGCTTTTTGTATGGAGTGATTTCTGCAAGTGATGAGCAGAACAGATGAGAATGAACGTGTTGATGCTCTATTGTTCTGATTTTACCTTCAAAGACCATTTGGCATACAGCCAGCTCACATGTGTCAGGTGCAGTTAGAGGACTGCATAGCTAGCTTAACAATGCTTTCATTTCCCTTCTTCATACCCAGACAGTTAGCAAGTATGTTTTAGGAAATGGGATTGCACCTTTTGAACGTTACCACTTAATGCACCAAAAATACAGCCAGTGGATACTAAAGAAGTGTCATGGTTTAACCCTGGCCAGCAACCAAGCACTACGCAGCTGCTTGCTCGCTCCCCCCTCAGTGGGATGGGGGAGAAGATTGGAAGAGTGAAAGTGAGAGAACTGGTGGGTTGAGATAAGGATGGTTTAATAGGTAAAGCAAAAGCTGCTCACGCAAGCAAAGCAAAGCAAGGAATTCATTCACCACTTCCCATGGTCAGGCAGGTATTCAGCCATCTCCAGGAAAGCTGGGCTCCATCACACGTAACGGTTACGTGGGAAGACAAATGCCATAACACCGAATATCCTCTCTCCCTTCCTTCTTCTTTCCCCAGCTTATATGCTGAGCATGATACCATATGGTATGGAATATCCCTTTGGCTAGTTCACATCAGCTGCCCTGGCTGTGTCCCCTCCCAATTGCTCGTGCCCTTCCAGCCTTCTCACTGGCAGGGCCTGGAAAACGAAAAAGTCTTTAAATTAGTACAAACACTACCCAGCAACAACCAAACCCATCATTGTGCCATCAACGTTGTTCTCACACTAAATCCAAAACACAGCACTGCACCAGCTACTAAGAAGAAAATTAACCTTATCCCAGCTGAAACCAGGACAAGAGGTTATATTGATGTTGGTACATACCATAGATTAATAAAATTAATTTTAATTTTTAAACTTATTTTAATTCACAAGTACATTTGTTGCTTTTGTGCGAAGTTATTTTTCTGATATCTGTACAAGAATTCAAGGTAAATATTTTCTTAATTTTCATGTGAATTGTCCTTAAAAACCAAAATCAAAAGTAAAACCATAAAAATGCAGTATTCTTTTTCCTAACATTCGATTTATACTGCAAAATACTTGTGTTACATTTTTTTTCCTCTGAGGTCTGCGCTTGGACCAAAAGAGATACTTGATCTGGACAGTTGATGTGCACAGTGAAAAGCCATTGTCTTGTGGTCTTTGTTCCACAATCCCCTCGAGCAGGGTTTGCTATAATGATATAAACTGTGGTGGAAAACTGCAATGTGAAAACATGAAATTTGCAACAACGTAATTGTAGCCAAAGAACGATAATTAGTCAAGAAACAATTCTCTTGAATAAGACAACAGCTATTTTTAAAGTGTCAATAAAAACTATTAGTAGTATAAGCAGTGCCCCCCTAAGGGTCAGATGTAAGTATGCAATGAGCTGTGTTATTTTAAAAATGTCATGTGAAGAGTTTAGATGTTATTACACTTGGAAGATGTTATGCAGGGGCTTCTAAGTTATGGATGTTTGCTTCTGATTCATGAGTTTAACTCCAGTTCACATCGCTATCGACAAAAAATGGCAGATCATAGCACGGTGCTTCTTGAATCAATTATATGTTAATATAGCTAGAAGTTTACATTGCAGATTGGCTAACTATGGAAAACACCATCTGGCAATTTTATTGGCAGTGTTTGTTACCGAGGTTTGAATGGCCAGTGAATGCAGTTCACTAGGGCAGGTGTTCTTCAGCGTGAATAAGGGTGTCTTCTTGCCCTGAATAAGGCAGCAGCATCCTATTGCATTGGCTAAAAAATGGCACAGGCAAAACGTCTCTCTTTTTCTGGTAGTTGACTGAAAACATAAGAAAGAAAAATTCAGTATGTAACAGGGGGCAGAAGAAACAAATATATTGAAGAGATTGACTTTGATATGTGGAGGCTGCTTTTTCACTACAATTTCACTTATGCCGGTGGGAAGTATGCCTTCTCTTTCTCCCTGCTGACACTATCCCATACATCTGGAAGCAATCACTCTTAAAAAGGGCCCTGACATCTTAAGTTAGAGAAAGCAGACCAACTGGATGTGTCAGAGCTATGACAACAAATCTGAAAATCTGTCTTCACTGATTTCAGTTACTGTCATGTTTGATTTGATGCAAAACTTGCAGTATCAGCTCGCTCTTAACGGGTATTACTGTCCGAGCTAAATACCTGGAAGGTATTAAGAATTACTTTTTAATATAAATTGAACAGACAGATCATACAAGCATGTGCTGAGAAAATATTTGAGTTGAATAGGATGCATAAGAGCCTTAAAAATTTTAAAAAGTAAAGTACAGTGAAGTATAGCTATAAAGTAGTCTTTATAGTGTAGAATATATAGAGCAGAATCCTCTGATGAGTTAAACTCCTTGTCAGCTGATTAACCTTTCTGGAATAAAAGAACCTTGTGATTTCCTATAATACAAAGTTAGAATAAAATTTGTGTACTAAGAAAAGCTAGAGAGAAGAAATTTTATAACTAAATACTGTATTTTATATGATGGTATATTTTTCATATTGATCCATTTGCTATGATTTTTTAAAATGAAACTGTTTTCAATGTACACGTTCATGTAATTTGCAAGGAAAAAATACCACAAAATATTTTCACTTTGCAGTATGTCCCTACATATAATATAAATTAGAATTTGACTTGTGAAAGGGATAGCTCCTCCTTGGATTCAACACAGACATACAGTACAGGCTGATATATTCTGGTGAAAAGTTTTCAAACCTTGTATCAGGAAAAGAGAAGTCGACTGGTGATACTGAAAAAGAAGCTATGTCCCTATTTTTCGTTTTTTTAATAATATTGCATATTGTCAGTAGTATGAAATGACAAATCCACTAGTTTGTTACCAAGTAGAACAGAAGAACAGAACATGGCCACTTAAATAAAAAAAATATCTAATTTTTTATTTAATTAAATACATTTAATTGGGTCTATGTAAGAGTAAGTACTCACAATCATGAAAAAAGAAAATCATTCATAATCTGGCTCTTGGAGCCATTTGCTATTAAATTTCATGCTTTATGTTTTAAATTGAGAACCTTTAGAAATGAGGGGGGAGTTGTTTCTTCAAGTTGCAAGTGACATGATTTCTAGGTCCACATTCCTTTCCTGGCTTTCTCTAATAAATACACCCTCAGCCCTCCCCCCCCCCCACCCCCCACCCCTTTACCCCCCAAATTAAAAGAGTTAGAAATGTTTTGGTCAAAATATTGTGTAACAAAAATACTATCAGGGAGAGGAGTCACACAGCTTTTCCAGTGAGTGCCTTTTACTGCTTTTAAGCAGCTCTCTCCTGGGAAAGAGTGCTACAAAAAATACCTGTAACAGAGTGTGACAAGACTAAGTGCTTTAAGAATAATACGTATTAAGAATAATACGCATTTTGAGTAAACCAAATAGTGCTGTAGTTTTATAATAGTGTAACATAATATTAATTGTTAAATTTTCTGAGTAATTACGTCAGTCCCTGTTCTCTTCAGGACAGAATACCTATTCTTCATTGACATATCTTCAAAAAACAATAATTAAATTCTACATTCTTCTTTACGGCTTGAGAATATAAACGTGTATAGAGGAATTAGCAATGTTAGTCAAATGTTGTACTTTCAAAAATATTTAACTAAGTAATAATCTTATATGGTATGTGTTTGCTTGTTTAATTAAATTAGTTAAAACAAACTCATTGCTACTAGTATTTTTTAATGAGATTTAAAAAAACCCCACAGGATTCTACAATCTAACCATTGTTTCATTAATTGTCTATTGTTTATAACATCACTTTTCTAAGTAATTTGCTACTCAAAAGAAATAAGTTAAGTATGTACTTTGAGAAACGTATCATGCAGTGAGTTTATTACTAACCGTATTTCTTTTAAGGAATTAAGAACATGGCACTAATGTCATTCTGTCTGTTAATCACAACACTCCTCAGTTTCTTCATTACCTTCCAAAGTGTTTCCTATGCCTAGACCCACCCACTGTGAAATTATTTTACCCTCAGAAGTGTCTTAGACAATTTTCTTGCCAAATAAATGTTTTTAGCACCTTAAATTTTGTTCTTTAAAAGTATCAAAGAGGGTGAGCTACTAAGCCAAATTCCCCTCAGGATTTGAGAATGTGACTCCGTAATCTTGTGTAAAGAGGCATTAACAATATTAGTCACAGTACTCTGCTTTTTCCATATTCCTGACTAGTTCCTGATGCAGAATTCTCATTAGCATTAACAGATTTATCAAGTAATTCCCCCAAAACACTGAGATTTGTAGAACAGTTCTCCTGTTACTTACAGAAACAGCATGATTTACTTTTATTTACTAATGCATGTGAGAGTTGCACAAAAACAACATTGGAATTGTGAATCAGCAATATAGTAGGGGATGCCTGGGTAGGGACCAAGGGGAGGATTTTAGGCATCTGGGTTTTAATACTGTAAATAACCAAATGTGTTTGTAATCACTGCCTGTGTAAGAATTGCATGATAAAACCATTAAAACCATGATTCACAACATGTAATAATGCAGTAATTCTTGTAGCAAAGGACCAGTAGGGAGATACTTAGAACTTTCAGATTCTAAATTCAATTTTACACCAGCCCTTGCAACATTACAAAAAGGGTACCACTCGAACTCCTCACTCTAGTTACGATCCACATAAGGCAGTCCACCAGCTGGAATTGTTTTGTCCATGTTCTGTGCTTGCTTCCCAGTTTATAGAATTATAGAATGGTTTGAGTTGGAAGGGACCTTAAAGATCATCTAGTTACTAACTTAGACTGTAGGAATTGGTTATATTAGACCCCAGACAGATGGGAGTGATTTTTGTGATCAAGGAATTCTATCTAGAGAGAAGTATCCAGTCTTTTTTTGATGTTCAAGCAATGTAGCAAGAGAAGACTGGACCACAAAATGTGACCCCCAAAGTGTCTTACAGTAACTGTAAGAATGGACCATCTGTTCCATTCAGTTTCATCAGCAGAATAAAACACCTGAATAAGCAGTCCAAGCTCTGGTCCTTACTGTGCTTTCGTTACCCTTTCTTTCCTTGTTTTGTTATCTTTGTGAATTTTGAATACATACAACTAGTCAGCAAATGAAGAATTGGGTGTTTTTTGGATTATTAGTTACAACATCTGTTTTTCCTGTGAATATTGATATTTTAACTTCCCTTAATATTTATTTAACTGCTTAAAAATTTTATTAGTTTTAATCAGTTTAATATAATTTGAAGATTATGTAAATGCATAGGGTGGTTTTTACCTCTCAATTGTCTCTTCATTGCTTGAATTCCTTACTGATTTCACTGAAACACAAAAATTTATTTCATGTCACAAGAAGAATTCTGAAAACTGAGTGGCATCAAGAGTGAGGGAAGTTCTATGGATTATATAATATCTGCTTTTAAAATCGAGCCACCTAATAACCTTATGTATTCTGGGTATGTGTTCCTATGACTTATGTACACTATGGGTTTTGTTCCAGATCTAAGTAATTTTATTTTTATTTTCTTGTGATTGCTTTCAGATAATTTTTTTTGTGTTTGAGTATGAAAATAGCCTTTTGTTTGGAAACTGGTTCTATTTAAATGCTGTAAATCTGGTTGACAGATATGCGACTCTTTTTTTGTGTGGTGTATATTAAAAAGTACTTTTTTATTGAGTTGGATCAGTAGCATGTTTTGAGATCAGAAATAGTGCAACAATATAAAATTTGAGAAGAGAGTGCTCAGCATTTTTAGGATTCGTATCACTGATTTATTGGAAGGAATGAGCTGTGGAGTATGTTAAAATGCAGTTCCTACGTAGGATAAGAACATTAATTTGTTGATTAAAAAGAACCATTAGACCATTTAGGCTTACTGTTTGCCTCAAAGGTATTGTTAGTTCCAAAGATCTATAATGATCATAAATAGTATCTGTCTTTTAAGTCTTTTTAAACAGATTGTAGAATTCTAGGTCTTAAAATGTACTTAAAAATAGAAAATGTTGTTGTAGTACAAAAGAGAAATTTTTGGGAAGGTAGTGCTTATACAGGATATTGCAACTCATCTATTTTAGTTCCTATTCTAGAGTGCATTTAATACAATGTACTGGAATACTGTAGTATCATCCCACTTCTGTAAAGTATAATTTGGTGCACACATTATAACTTTTTCTGACAAGTTAATATAAAAATACATCCTGATTTATGAATGCATTAATACTGATGAAGCACTAGTTATAGGTTATAGTGCAAATACCAATAGTATGGGCTTGTTAAAATGTTCCATTTCTATGTTGATATGTGGGTAATGTTTTAATTTTCTCACTGAAAATCTATTTGGGGTTAAACCATGACAGCTAACAAACTACCTCATGAAACTTGTTAAATAAGGTGTCTGCAAGTTATATGCAGTATTTTTTATTTATTTAGTGCCAATAATCTAAGAATGTGTAAGCACTTAACAAATATTAATAAACACCTGAATATTCTGACAAGAATATTATATCTCTTTTATAGATGACTAACCAGAGGCCTGCAAAGGAGATGTGACTGTCAAACACTGCATGGAAGATCTGTTAAAGAAGTGGGGATGTGTTAACCTGAGTGGCAAATAATACAGTAGGTGTGTTCTTACCTGTCTCGTTGACTGCTTTCTTTCCGTAGCCGCTAATGGACTTGTAGAAAGACGTGAAATCTCAATACCTATTTCATTTACTTGGAAACAAAACACAAAGTGATTATACTCATGTAAACAGTAAAAAAATCAAAAGTTTTAAACAGCCTATGTCTTTGAAAATGAGGAAGACTTTTTCTTCCTTTTACTTGGCTCCTTGGAATTAGGAATTTTCTGGTTAACAAGCCAGTAATGAAAAATACTTCTGCACTGCTGTTTCCACAATACAGATTCCAATTGGATAATCTTCCACCCCGACTCACTCTAAAACTGTATGGGAAATTTATTGATTACTACTTTAATAACAGACATTTTAAGGAAATAATAAGCTAAATGTTTAGATAGTTAAATGCAGTATGATCTCTAAAGAATATAAACTCCAAAATATTTGAACTAATATTTTCAAGCCTAGGTGCTAAAATGTGGTTCCTAAACATCCTTATAGACTCACAATCAAACAAATTGCTGACTGTCTTCCAAAAAGTTCAAGTTACTTTTATTTTGGAATCTAAACATGCATTTAGGAATGCAGCTTTCAGGCACTAATGGCCGATTTTCAGTAAATTTTAATAGTTTATTTGATGATCCATAAATGAAGTCCAGAAGGATCATGAATTTCTAAGTCCTCATTACCACTAAATTTATAGAACCGCTGTATGTAAACTGTTGTGTTCTACTATGGTATCCGTGGACTTCTGGATATAGACATGCATCCTAAGTGTCAGAACAAGATCTAGCTGTATATCATTCCTGTTTTCCCATCGATCTAATGCTGTCATTTGTGTTGAATGGGAATCTAAAAATACAGGCAGAAAGTTTTCAGTTTGGACAGTTTTCCAGTCTGAACAAAGTCAGGGGAGCTGGATGACAAGGGTAAACTCTGCTCCACATTTTAAGTAGAGATCTTACAGACTACAATAGAATAATATCTCAAGGAAAAATTAAGACTTTATTTACTGAATAAGTTTCCAATCGTGTACATTTTAGTGAAAATTTTATTGTCCTATTTTTCAGAATTATCTTAATTTTGAAAATTGATGATATAGAATGTAGAAACTACATTTAGTAACTTGGGGATATAGACTGTATAACACTTCAAGGAAAGATGATAGTAGGCGTCCGTGGTTTTTGGACAGTATTTTTTGTTGCAGAGGAACATTATTAGTAGAACTGTCAAAAAGAGAACTAAGCAAGTACATGGGGGCAAATAAGGATAAAGGGCCACATCCTGCCAAGTGCTGAACATGTTTTGTGGCGCTGGCTGCCTTTAACTCCTGTTGATTTCTGCATGCAAGGAGGGTGGGTTGAAAGAATGTGTGTATGTGCATGTGTGTGGAATCAAAGAACCTTACTTGAACCTGTCTTTGGGTTATAGCCAGGTACTTTAAGTCAAGACGATAGTCAGATGCTTGGGCTATGAAGTTACTTAATGCAAAAGAAAAAAAAGAGTATAGCTGCTTTGGTTTTGATCTTGCTCATGTGATAAAAGTTCCAATAGCTTCCTATCCTACTGGCAGGTCCAAAGACCTTCTCTAATTATATTTAAATAAATGTTAATAACTATTTCAGTATTATTAACGATGGCAAGATTTGAACTCATTAAAGGTGGGAAATTGGTGGGATTAATCTCCTCCAACTTTTATTTGCCAAGAGAGCATTTTCCCAGCATTATTCTTTCTCCATATATTTTAACTTTGTAATTGTGGATCAAAGCCTACTCAGCTTTGGTTGTATTAAGTGAATCTTACTGAAATAGAAACTCAGAAAGGCATTTTCTGCCAAAAAATGTAACTGGAGAAGTCACGATTGAGTTCAGCTTATTAAATCTGTTTACTCAGTGTGCCTAAGTCTTTCTGGAATTTAAAAAAAAAATAAAACATGGGTATGCTTGGGTATTGGGACATGACAAGTAGTACATTTTAAAAGAAATATTCCTGGGAAATAGATTTGAGAAACATGGACAATACAGAACAATAAACAAGACCTCATAAATGTATTACCTGGAATATGTGGCTCTGCGAAATGAAAATTATTCAGAAATCTTGAAAAATCAGAACTTCAAAGACTTGCACTTCATGTTCATCTGAATATAAGAATTCCATCTGGTTCTGTATCCTGTTTCTGAAAATTGCCAATACATTTGTGCTTTCAAAAGAAGGTGTAAGAATTTTACAGGAAACTGCTGTGGCTGGTCTTTTGCTGAACTCTAACTGCTAATATGCTTCAACTTTTAGTAGCTCTTTCCATAAAATGGATAAAAATAATTATAAGAATAGTGAACATCCACTGTATTTATATTATTTTGATATGAATATTTACATATAAGTTCTTGACCATATTTACTTCATGTAATTTAGAATGTAAGATCGGCCACATAAAATGAGGCCAAAGGTCCATCTAACTTAATATTGCCGCCTCTCACCTGCTATGTGAGAATTTTGTTTGGTGAGGCTTATTATTTGCAGACTAAAAAATAACAGATTATTATTCTCTGTTGCCTGTCTTAATTTCATTAATGGTGTTAATCATCTCAACATCGGCATTAGTCATCTTTTGCTTTCAGTCTTCTGGGTGTTTTTTGTTTAAGTGAGGCATCTTGGTGTGTTTTGTTTCTCTTTTGTGAAGCTGTTCCATACTTCTTTTTCTCTTTGAAACTCCTATAGTTTCATAGAAGCTGTAGTTTTTTAGAAACTAAAATTATAGTTTTATAGGGTAGGTTTTTTTCTGAGATGGAATGTCAGAACTGCATACTTTGTAGATGTTGGGAACATGGTAGGTTTATATTGTCTCAGAATTATTTCTGTCTCTTTCCTAGTAGTTTATGTTGCTTGCTGTTTTGAATCCTCTTGCATATTGTACTGCTGTTTTCAAAGAATCATCCGTAATGACTCCAAGACCACCTCTCATTATGATAATAGTTGATATAATCTTTTTACCTGTTTTCCCCTTATGTTTTATGCTGCCTTTATTGATTTTATGCATCCATCATCCATTTTAAGAACATTAGAATAATTATATTAGGTTTGACCAAAGGTTACTGTAGGCCCGTTTCCTCTCTCCAGCACTAGATAAAATAAAATGCTGTTGAAAAAAGAACATTAGAACAGGGCAATCATGTATTGTTACTTTGTTAGAATATTCTCGTCAGCTCCAGCAGTTTGTAGTTCAGGAAATTCCAGAGTCAGAGATACTGTCTTTGTAGTTAATGAATTTTATTTCCTGTTGCTCAGTACCGCAAATGCTAGCAGTAAGTTTTAGATTTTACTGTCCTGACTAATTTTTATCACCAATAATACTTCCTCCTATTCTCTCCATGTGCTGTTAGTCTTAATTGAAGTAATTAAGCCAATTAGTGTTCATCAAACTTTTAACTTCATGTAGACGCTCAGTCAGTTGATCATTCTACTTTTTTTTGTCAGATCAAATGCAGTTTATGCTTTTTCCAATCCTTTGTTAAATCCCAAACTGTTTAATTTCCTACTTTGTCATGTTGCTAATTGTTTTCACAAAAGGTAGAAAGCACTTATCTGAGGAAGGAAGAGATGAATAGAATTTGAGCTATCCTTTGTTTAAATCAAAGCATGCTGCTGATGAAACTGTAGAACTTCATGGTTATTCCAAATGCATTTTGTACCAGCTGCAACTGTTTAAGTAATTCACTATTTTTTGAGGTGTTATGATATGAATAGGGATACAAGCAGGAAGAACTGATAAGTGTTTTGATTTAATATCTTTCTGCTTAACCCCTTTATTATGTTCACACAGGATTTTTGCAAAAATATTGTCCTTAAGCAAATGATCTTTTGACTAAAGATCTGCCTGAAAATATGACAGTCTCTTGCTAGTGTTACATGTAGGATTAGATCCTGCATTATTGAAATTAATAAGAGTTTCTGCATTAAGCTTGGTTATAAGGAGCAGGACCTTGAATCCCAATGTGCAGCTGGACACACTGAAAGATAAAAAGTTATCTGGGGTGGGCTTTGTGTGATCGAGTACAGAGATAAGAACTCTGGCACTATTTATATTTTCAGTACTATTTAAGTGCTGAATTCCTAATATATACTGACATTGCACAGTTTTAAGGACGATATTAATGTGCAGCCAGAGAGAAATGTGTGTCATTCCTTTGAATTTTATTTTATAATAAATATATAATTTTATAATAAATATATAATTATAAATAATATGAATTTATAATTTTATTTTATAATATATAATATTTTAGGCATGGCATGTTGGTTGTGGCTTACAGAAAGAACAGACATGCAGTTTACCTTGTGGGGAAAGGAATCAGCTGCAGTAGTTTATGCTTTTCTCCTGGTATTTCCCTATTATCCAATAATCTCTTTGATGAGGAACAGTCCCCTGTTTTCTGTTCTCCCCTCTAAGTCTGGCACCTGCAGACTTAAATCTTTATTTATTTGGAGAACGAGGCTCCCCCAAAATGCCTCTCATATTTAGCACTGCTGTTTCCATTTACTGCCTGATCAACCTTTTAGAGGCTGTACTCTTTACCTCAAAGGTTATTGTTGCTGGGGAAAAAAAGCTAAAAAGCTAAGTCCTAGATATGCCTTCTGGTCTTAACCAATACCTGTCCCTGAACCACAAGTTTTTGAAATAGGTCTATGTTTGCTGTTGCAATGGGTTTGCTATGGCCCAGGCATTCAAGATACAAAATTTTGTCTTTGCAATATTAGAGGAGATGCGCTGTTGCTCCTTTCCTTGCTACACAGCATATGGCATATAAGGAATTTCTTTTATTGAAAGGGAATGCTTTGCAGATGTTTTGCAGTTAATATGTTGCCTTTTACTTCTCCTGCATTGAGGATTTAGTCCAAAGCCTCATTTCAGTTGTGCAGAACATGTGAAGGTTATGTCCCATGGTCAAGCCTATATGCAGGATACCTTGATTTTCTCAATTAGGGCCAAGTTTCTCAGGGGCATTCTATTTGCTCGTTGTTCAAAATGCAAACACTGTGCAAAAAGCAGCTAGACTCCAAAGTTTTCTTCTCAGATTAATGAAGAAGGCTTTTGCTTTTTCATTTTCCCCTGAGCGTGCCACCAGAGCCAAAATTTCTTGGGCCATTCGGGTAGGTACATAGGCTAATCGTATGGGTGATGTGTTCATCGTAGCACCAGGGATGTTGCATGTCCTAGTGATTTACTCTGTAAAGTCTATGGAGAGAATGCTGGATGTTCACACAGTGCTTCTATCCTACAGCATCAATCTGCTGGGGAGCTGTATCAGCTTTGGCAACATCCACAGAGCACAGTAGGACTGTATCCATGTTGGCTCATTCACTACTGCTTCCTGACTGTTTCTGACCTGGTGGCTTTGCTTCTTGCATCCTTTAGACTGTTAAGGCTACACTGGCTACCATCAGCACTATTGACATTGTCCTGCCTGCATGGTCCAACTTCCTGAAATCTCCTCCTTGATGTTTAAAATCTCTTCAGCTATCCCTGGCAGGAGGAGTGTCATTTGTTTGCTACTCAGGGATCTAAACTATTCTGCTAGAAGGAATGGTGAGAAAATACGTTTTTGTCTGATCATTAAAAGAAGAGCTCATGCCAGAGAGTCTAAACTATCAATGTCAGTACGCAGTGGTATGTATGTGTTTTACTCCAAAGGTGTCTGCTTCTTGAACTGGCTAACAGGGATCAACCCCCTTTCTCATCAGTCTAAGTGGGCTTGCTTATTTCTCAACATCATTGCAGTGCTAGTTGCTGAACTATTTGGTTTGGTTTTCTAGACATAGATTCAAACAGCTCGACAGGTTGTTTCTCTGTGTTCTTGTTTTACTCTTTTCTCTTTTATACTTTTTATACTTTTTACTTTTATACTTTTCTCTTTTTAATGGAGGCCAGGTGGGTTCTCACACATCACATCACTCCAGACTGTTCATGTGGCAGATGTAAGTTCCCATTCTATTGCATTACCTGTTCAACAGTGGTGGTTTTCATAGCTACAGAGCACTGCCTTTAAGACATGCGATACTCATTGAAAATTTGCGTTCTAATCATTCCTTAATTTTTATTTCCAGAATTAAATTCTGCTGCAGTGTCTTAAGAATTCTTAGACCAGTTCTGTTTGCCATGAGTCTTCTGTTGCAAAGGGAACAGTGTTTTACTAATTACTAATATTAGATGGTCTGTGCCTCCACAGTCTTTGAAGATTGTAAGCCTTGATAATGTGTTTTAGGTCCCTGATTTATGTTTAATCCCAGTCAGGGACCATGCAATAGATATGGGATCCCTCTATTTTCTACATTCCGTATTCAGTTTTCTGGTGGAGTATCTGCCTATGGAAGGAGATTGTTGAAACAGGTGGTGAGCTAGGCATTCTGGCTTGGACACATCTAGCAGTACAAGTACTCGAGAGAGGAAGTCAACCAGTATTTCGGAATGAAAAGATGGTCTTTTATCAGAGTTAATTTATTACTGAAAGAGATAGATGGTAGTGCCTAATGGCAGTATTCTGTATGATGACACTACCATTAACCCTCAGAAAACCCTTCTTCAAGGCACATGATCTTGTCTTTTAAACGTAATGGGATCTCTGTATAATGTCTCTGCCCTAGGCAGTGCTAAGACATGCATGTAAGTTCCCATCTAAGCCTCCACAACTTTGCTGCATATCCACTGACTTGCATTTTGATTTCACCATGGTCTCAAGCTTTATGCAAACTTTAAACTCACTAGTTTTTTTATTTTCTGGGAATCTAAATATTGTAAGGGTGTTGTTTCCAGACAATCCTTGTTTATTGAATGCTGCAACTATGGTCTTGATCCAGAGTATTTAGCTAGGATTTAGTAAGGTGTCAGTATGAATTACGGAAGAGGCTTCTGTACAACACTTCCCTAGAAGTCTAATCCTCAGAAGAATTATTGATTCCAGACCGCTTTGCTGAATAAATTTTAGTATGTGTGTCTTGTAAACAAAAAGGACAATAATTGCATGTTTGGGTGCCTTATCTTTTCCTTTTACTGAATTACAGAATAGCAGTATTTCTTCATTACTAGACAAGTCTATGAGTTGTAGTGATAAACAGTTTATCTATTCCAGAATATTTATCGGACCATTGTCTATTAAAAATAAACATCACTCCAAGGGGGAAACAGTGTACATAATGAAAAGTGATTGTTTAATGATTAATTGGGAATGTGAAATTCTAAGAGGCGATAAAGCCTTCAGAACATACTGGTACTCAGTTTAAAACTGTGGAATGAAAATCATAATGATTAATTTTAAGAATTAGTCTATGCTCATGAGAAGATGGAGTTGGGAATATCAGATTGCTAACAGGTAAATATCTTCACATTGGAAAAATACATCAATATTCACCTCAGTATTTTAAGAAAAAAAAATTGGCTTTTCTTTATTTGCTCAAGGCTTTCTAAATACTTTTTTATATATCATTTCTGAAACCAGGGCATTTAGACTTGTGGTATAAAAATAATCCAAAATTCATTGATACTGTTTTGTTTTCAGAGTTTGGTTTTCCCTAGAAAATAATAAAACCCAAAAGGTTTTATTTGCTATGTAGCTTCAATTAAAATTTGGCTAAAAGTTGGAGGTTTTGTTCATTGGAAATGTTAGTCCCTATTTCCATTCCAGCTGCAGGCTAACTTCCATGCATTGGGATAAATAGCAATGAGCCTTCTCACAGTTTCTGAGAAGCTCTTTAAATAAACAATAATTGTTTATTATAGGTAGCAACGCCATTACAACCTGTTGATGTCAGAAGTTCTTTTTAAGAGGCATTCAGTCTCTACTTTGTGGATCAATAACTCTTCTCCAGATGATGTTTAACAATCGCTAAAATATATGTCTACTAATGACATAGTATGAAATTCTATGAGAAAGAGCTATAACAAGTGACATCATGATTTGCACAGTGTATTGGTAAGTGAGTAGCTAAATAGTGCTAGTATTCTGTCTCTGGTATTGCAGGCTAGAAAAAAGCCTGTACTTAGGAGGTATCACCTGTGCCGATGAAGAGGTAGACCCTGAGCTGCAACTGGGATGTATTGGGGGGCTGCCATAAGGTAAAGGGAAGAAAGTTCTGTTCTCTGATAGTAAAAGAGCGCTCTGAGTTGGTCTAAGTCCCAGGTATGCTACCTGGGAATGGCCCCCAGTGGGCTGATCCAACAGCCACTGGAAAAATCTCATTTTGTGCCTTTTAGTTATGCCCAGTGTCTCATTAGTGGCGGATAGATGAGATAGAGGGCATTATACTGGCGTTGCACCATGGGAAAAAAACCTTCTCACTGCATTTTTCTTAGAGAACTGCAGGTGTCGCTAAAAATCACAAAGACAAATCCATGTTCTGGAAGCCAGGACCCTGGGGTAATCTGGGGAAGTGGTGAAAAAGACAAATCAGATTCCAGTTGTGAAGTCTGATAAGCCAACTGGTAAGCACCAGAAAACCTTTCTTTGTTTTTTGTTGTTGTTGTTGGTGGTGTTTTTTTTGGTGTTAGATCTGTCTCAGTGCTTTATGCATGTATGTCCTTAAAAAGTGCTAATTGTGGCTATAATTGTAGTTAGTAAATTCTCCAAGTAGTCATTATGGTAAGAACAGTCTTGAAGATGTTCAATTTCCATCTGTTACCAGATCCATGGCTTGAATAGCAAAATGATTATATTTTTTTTCTTAAAATTGGCTTTGTTTCTTGTCTTACGCTTGTTTGTCACTATGATCAGTATGTGAAAGATAAATACATGTCACTGTAAAATCTTTCTAAAATTATTTTGAACTGCTTTTTCCTGTATAGTTGTAGGACTTCAGATGGTCACCATTTCTAGTCCTTTCTCTAGATTCTTAAGTGGTGAATATTGCTTATTTAAGTGATTTCTTTCCATAACTCCTTCAGTTTGGCTTTCCTTATTATTTAGGAGGTCCTGCTTTCTTAGGTCATCTCATAGAGCATACGGTTACATCCACTTAGTGAAAAGATACAGAAAATATCTTGATAAGCATGTTTTAATTGATATGATACTGAACACTGTGGAGAACGTAAGAGAGCCTTGCAGTAGTGCTCCATTCAGTCTGCATCTTTTAGTTTTCTACCTTTCAATTTGGACATGAAGTAACGTGTTAAGTTTCATCCTTGCCTGGGAGACAAAAAGTCTGGGAGTATTTGCAGTCAATGATCTGTCATGGTGTCAAACAGTGTATCAATAATTTAATAACACAATTACCTACAGCCCATAGTTTTTCTGAAACAATGGAAAATGATTGCTGCTAGCTTTTAACAATAAACAATCATATTGCCACCTTTCTACTAGTAATGGATATCAAAGACATCATTAAATACCTGCTTAAGGGGAAAAAAGCAGGCAGGAAATCTAGAATGAGAAGGACAAACAGACAGATAGCAGTAGGCTGAATGTGAAAGGTCTGTGTGTCTCTCCTATTGTACAGTTTGGTGCAGTCTTGTTGGGCTAGGGACTGTTGACTTCTGCCTCTGAATGGCCCTTAAATGGCGATTATTTTAGAAAAGCTGTCTTTCCAGCATCAAACCGCTGCTGGTTGCCTTAACTTCCGATTTCAGGACAAGTATAATTTGTATGTAGCGATGTGACTGCCATATCCACTTCCAGAGTTGGAGGAAACACAGATCATTGATGCATATGCAGAAGCAGTGTGAGGGCTAACTTTGAAACTGATTTGAGGAAGCTGTGTGATGGCCATAGTGGAAAGTGCAATGACTTTTCCCAAACATCTGTGGCAAAAATGAATTAAGATCTTGTGAAATGTGATAAAACACATGCAGAATTTATTATTTTGCTGTTTTAAATCCTGTTCTTGGCACAGCAAGTGCAAGGGCTTAATTCCAGAAATATTTCATATCTCTGTCTTGCTGACTTTCTCAACCATCGGGGGTCTCTGGTAGCCTCTTCTTGGAGAGTCTATCCTAGGTAGTCCAGTAATGGATTTGGAAAGTTAATCCCATAGTTGAGTTCAGGTTCCAGAGGAAACGGCATTGATAATGTAAAGTGTACTTTTCCAATTGAATTTCCATTGTTCCAAAATTCTCTGTACCTTGTCTAAACATCTTCAGCACGTCTGAAGGACTAATACTTTCTAATTTTTTAGTTTTTTCAAAAATACTTCAATTTTCTCCAATCATATTTATTGTTCTAAAGCAATAAGATATTATGCAATATCATGCACATCTGTCTGTCTTCCTCTACCCAAAAAAAGCTCTACCCAGAGCTTTCCCACTTTCATTTTTCACTTTGTCTTTATTGGCTGAAAATCAAACGCCTTCTTGTTTACTTTGTCAGGCTGTTGAAGGCTATGACTGAGCCCCTTCATTTTCATAGAATCATAGAATCGTTTAGTTTGGAAAAGGCCTTTAGGATCAAGTCCAACCATTAAACCAGCACTGCCAAGCCCACCACTAAACCATGTCCTAAAGCACCACATCTACACGTCTTTTAAATACCTCCAGGTTGGTGACTCAACCACTTCCCTCAGCAGCCTGTGCCAGAGCTTGATAACTCTTTTGATGAAGAAATTTTTCCTAATATCCAATCTAAGCCTGACTTGGAGCAACTTGAGGCCATTTCATATTGTCCTATTGGTTGTTATTTGGGAGAGGAGAATGACACCCATCTCACTACAACCTCCTTTCAGGCAGCTGTAGAGAGTGATAAAGTCCTCTCTCAGCCTCCTGTTCTCCAGGCTAAACAAGCCCAGTTCCCTCAGCTCCTTCTTGTAAGACCTGTGCTCCAGACCCTTCACCAGCTTTGTTGCCCTTCCCTGGACATGCTCCAGCCCCTCAGTGTCTTTCTTGTAGCGAGGGGCCCAAAACTGAAGTTGGGATTCCAGGTGCGGCCTCACCAGTGCCAACTGTAGGGGGATGATCCATTACCTTGTCCTGCTGGCCACACTGTTTCTGATACAAGCCAGGATGCCACTTACCTTTTTTGGCCACCTGGGCACATTGAGCTGATATCGACCAATATCCCAAGGTCCTTTTCCGCTAGATTTTCTTTCTTTGTTACATTTGCAGTAGTGATCAGAAACACGAGGCTTCCTTTGTGTTTCTTTGCTGTGAAACAACACTGCAGACATAACCGTTCTTGGCACTTACTGCCAAAATTTGATTATCTGTTGCCTGGGTCTTATTAACACTTACTCATTTCAGTCTCTTCTTATAATAGGGTCATATTGTGCCTTTAACCACATTTTCATTACCTGTGTTTGACACTTTTCTCTTTTAGCTAAACATCTTTTGAAGATGAGTTGAACACAATATTCAAAGATTCATTGAACCATCAGTAACTGTTACACAATTTATATTGTTTTTCAGCTTTTTTCTCTGCTGTACTAGATTCTCAGTTTGATGACCTTCTGTGTAAGTTGTGAAGCTCATTTGTTTTCCAAAAGGTGTCAGTGGGGTTTGCATCACACTTACTCTAAAACCAACAAAATTTATATTTCTCAGTTTCAGTATTTGGGTTTGGGGTTTTCTAGTTTGTCATAATAATGGACTGTGAGGGCTTTCTGTATCTAGTTCATGTCACTGTGGTTCTTTAAGATTATTACACTGTTAGGTTTCTAATGCAGCAAATGAATGATCAGATTTCATATAGATTTAATGAAAATGTTATTATTACGTGAGAAATACTAGATATCATAGCCTAAAAATCTTTTAAGAATTAAGTAAAAAAAATCAATAAACCAAAAATACGTTCCTTGTACATGAATGGTTTTAATTGACTGACAACTACATTTTGTTCTTTTCATGTAATAGTGTTTGCAAGTACCAAGCTGTTTAAGAATTTGTTGTGCTACTTGGAATATTGGAAAATTTTATGTATGTACTCATATTCACTTGTATAATATGCATAAGTACTTGCTATATTATCTTGTTATGTGAGAAATATCTATGCGTATAATATATATAAGTAATTGAGGCAAATTAAGACCTCACAATTACCTCTTTGGACAAAATGTACCACTGTATGTAGAATGTCGAAATACCACCTAGAGCTGCATTTTACAAACCTGAATTGCTGGCAACTTCTCCCATCCCCATGCAGCACCACAGGAGTGGCTTGTTGCCTTAAGGAAACACAAAAGAACAAGTGAAGGGGAAAGTCACTAAATACTAATGAGAACAACCACAACATTAAAAAAGGATGAAAAATAAAATATTCACAATTTCATAATGAACTGAAAATCAAATGGAAGTCAAACCAAAGAAAATAATAAAGTATAAATTAAAACATACAGAATAACGTACACATGTAGAGTGAGATATATTCAAAAGCAGAAATAAAGTAAGTAGTGATCAAAACTTTTAGATTTCTGCTATAAACTCTTATCTTTGTGAGATTTTGGCCATCTTCCTATGAGAAGGCAAGGCTTTTAGAAAGCGTGGAATTCTCACAGATGAAAAGAGACTTTAATGTTGGCACACAGATGCTCCATTGGCTTCTTAAGTTGTTGATCTGGAAACATTTCTTATTCCAGTGAAAGAATATATGGTAGCGCTGCAGGCTGTGGAGCATCTCCACTTTCTCCTGCAAGAGAAAAGGCTTCAGGAGACTGAATTGTCTTGGGAATGCAGAGCCGTAGGAGAGGGTTCTTCTCCTTGAGCCTGCCAGGGAGAGGAAGGCGAAAATGGTCAATTAGTCTCAATTCAGTGCCATTGGTTTAGTATAGAGGATGCTTTGGTTCTATGCCTGAATATATTTTTTGGTGTCTTTAAGAAATCTTAAAGAGATACAGAATTTGTGATCAGTAATGATTCCCAAGTACTTTTTATAAGTGCTAAGCAGGCTGCTTTGCCCACATTTGGCTTTGCTGGCTAGCTTCATTTTATGCCCTATCACTATTAAACAGTTCCAAGTGTCATCCCAGAAATGGTTGTACTTCATCGAGATAAGGTGAGCCTTAAATATAAAGTTCTGTCCTGAGATATATATATGTCTTATGTGCCTGCAAATTATATTGACCTGACTGGAAATTTGGAGTCCGTGTAAGAGAAGTTTGGAGAACAGCAAGTTCATTTTTATAAAATCATTGCCTTATTTTCCTTTGGGGTTGACTCCTGAACTAGCCTGTAATGCAGTTCATTGTCTAGTATTTTCCTTAGCAGTCTGTCTTAGCTTATCCCAGAGCCAGCATCTGTGTTCTTCTTTAAATCCTCATTTGAGGGACACTGGCTCACTTGGCAGGCAGAGTTACTGGGACGAATATAACTGGACCCCTATGTAATTCCCTCATGGGCAGATGTAGGCTGACATTTTTGCTACTGCTTGTTGTTTGGCAGAAGGTAGGCTCTTGCAAGGCCAGGTTGGGTGTTGGTGAGATTATAAAGCTTATATACAGTGGAAAACAGTAGAAATACATGAAGCCTGAAAAATGAAGAATCCATCATGGCTTTGCATCTGTGATTTCCCATTGGTTTGGGACATAACCATTTGATTTTGGCATTGTACTCATTTACGTGTCAATAAGATAGCTAAACCTCCAGGGAATTACTGTCTCTTAATCAAGCCCATCATTAAAGTGTGTACACAGAAATGGGCCTAGAGACTGGAGTTCCTGCCAAAACCCCAGAAGCCAAAAAAGAACATCAAGATTTTAAAAAACATTCCTGTAAGACATTTACCAATGTTTATGCAATTCTTAGTCGATCTCTTCCACTGCTGCTTTTTGTTGACTGAGAGCATAAGGTGCTGTGTTCCCTGTAAGTCAAGGGAAGCTTCTGAAGAAGCAGATAGGAGCAATGCCTTTTTTCCACCTTGATGTCATTATAGTCTTAGTTTTTCTCGAGGGTTCTCTTGGGTGCCTCTCTGGGTTTCTGTAGTCTGAAGAGCCCTGATTAAGCAAGGCTCACCTAATTTTTAGTGGCCTCAGATTTCTCCCTGTGTGTGCCACAGCATTTTTAGAGGGCCTGTGGACATGAAGATTTTAAATTGTCTGAAATGTGTTTATTAGATGTGCATAGACTGAAATGTGTTTATTAGATGTGCATAGAATGCACATATTTATAGAAATGTTTAATGTATGTATAAACTTTTTGTTGCTTTTACTTGCTGCTAAGAACTGTTCAGTCTAATTTGTACGCATATTGTAAGAATACGTGCAAACAAACACATGGTCTTAGCAGTATTAGCATAAACCTAATGGGAGCATCTACTTCAAGGTCTGGATCTGCCAGGTATTTACCATGACATGGTCATTAGGTTTCAAACAGATTGTGTGTGTCTTACATGCACATACAAACACACTGTCAGCTGCAAGGATCTAACATCAGACCTTGAATCTTATGGGTTTTGTATTTTCAGATTTTCTCCACTTCCCTCAGTAATGTGAACAAACTTTGAAATTAAATTGTCATCTTTGAAACTAAATAAATTGCAGAACATAGTATTTAGGTATGAATCTTCTTTTTAACTCTTGTAAGAAATGTGAACCTATAATCAACAGTGCCGAGGGCAAAGAAGAATAGCTCAGGAGTTAAACTGACCTGAAGTGCATTCTTTTTACTGACTTCTATGTCTTTCCCGAATGAAAAATAACAAACAAACAAAGCTCAACAAACAATCCACACAATTGGTGCACAGATGGTACAGAGCAGAACCAGATTCCTCTGCAGAACTGCAAAGCTTTCATCCCATGCAACACTGATACAGAATTTACCCATCCATCTGAGCTGTTAAGTTTTTGTGCACTGAGTGTGAGACTCATAGATTTGGCTCCTGCATCGATGCACCCCCACAGATAGGGACATGTCTTACATACTTTTCTAGCACAGTGCCAGAATCTTTCTCCTACTCCATGACCTGATATACCAGCTGCAGGTGGCTGACAGCAACTCTCGTCCCCTGCTTCCTACTGCAGTGGACTGTGGAGTGGGACAGTTTGCTGGGCTACATGTCCACCAGTTCTTAATGAGATGTTGGTCTCCAAGGAACCTGCTTGCTGGCCCATTCCCTTGTTGCAGCACAGGAATGCTGACTTCTTCCCCAGCACCAAGATATTGCTCCTGCACAGGACCAGTCCACAGTTTTGTCTTATTCACTGGAAAAGAAGAAACGTGAGAGGACTGAGCCATTTGTAAATGGAGTTATGCAAAGCTACAGTCAGTTTTGTTTGCCAGAGCTTGATGATTTGAAAAATTTGTTCGCATATTTCTTCCAATCTGTATCAAACATTCTGGAAAGTCATCTGCTTCTTCAAACATCTTTTTGGTCCTCTATTGTATCTGGATAAATGAGTCTGAGGACTCCTGCTTTAGTGGACCTCTACTTTTGTATTGATAATTCACAAAATTGTCATTATTTTTCAGACAAAAAAATTTTAATATTTAATTTGTTGCTTCATAGCTGATTCAACTAGTGTGGTTTGTTAAATTTTTGCTTATTTCAGGTCTGGCTCAGCCATATTTCATCAGGCAAAGATGCCACCAAAGCTTGACGGGGAATTTGTCCAAGTAAAGGCTCTAGGCTTTGACATATATTATTTTGCTGTGTCTTTGTGCTGTTACTGTCTTTCATTTGAATTGGAACATAGATAATTATATTCTAGATTTAAAACAACAACTTTGGGTTTTTTTATAAATATTTGTTTTACTATCCAAAGCCTGGAAACACCTTCAAAGAGGTGATTTTAGTATCTTATAATTTTCTGTACACCATAAATGGTTACTTGGAATGTGCTTCTAGTTGTCTGCCCTAAAAGGAAAAAAATACCGACCAAAAGAATTTAAAGTGCTTAAGAGTTTTAACCACAAAGGATACACAGAGAGGCTAGAATGGCACATGGTGCTGAGCCTGTCAGATTCTTAAAATACCAACAATTCGGTGGTCTATAATCCTGTCACTCTCTGTGTATCTGAAAAAAAATGCTTAACATCGTTAATTGAAACTAGAGCTCTCAGGCAAGAGATGTGATTTTTCCAATATCAGTGTTATAAAATCAAGGAGAATTTAGAGTATATGCATAGGGGTCTACTTTCTAAGAAAACCTCCTGAAGTTTTATAAAAAGATTTTGCAAAGCAGACTACTGAGAAATGTTCTCGTGTGTCATGTTATCCATAATTTCTCTTTTCCCATTTGTATTGTTGAGGAATTTCTTTACAATCTTCATGTTTTAAAATCCATGTGCTCCTTTTTCTTCCTACCCATGTGAATTAATCCTTTATTTGTGACTTCATTCCACTGACATTTTTGTGATGTCACAAAAGATCAGATCCAGAGAAAACCTAAGAATTTGTCAGTAGAAGTTAGTGCTCAGGATTTCACAGGATTGAGCCCACTGAAAGAATTACAGTCATGTTGGGGCATGATTTTCTAGCAAAAGCCAATGAACTTTTAATGTGAAGTGGTCCAAAAAATATATGAAGCATAAGCATGAATGTTTTGAAATAAAATGTTTTCCAACATTTTCTGTGAAGGGTCAGCTGTAGAATTCCAAAAAAAATAATTATTCTTGTTTTAAAGTCTAAGAATAGAAAGATTTTAACAGAAATAAAGGTACTAAATAGCACATAATCTACTGTGTACAAACCTAAAGACATTCTACAATGAAGTAGAGCTTTATTATTTTTATTGTAATCATATTACAATTATATATTCCAAGACATTTATTCAGGGATGTCTGCTTGTCTTCTCCCTTTTCTTATCTATGTCTTACAAGCAAAAAATATATAGAGGTGGTCTGGACCAATGAAACAGGAAATTGCAAAGCCTGCTGAATCTTATTTGTTGAGCCACCTGGCTGGTGTTGGAGTTTGGGGTTTTAGGGGGTTGGGTGTTTTGGTTTTTTTTTTTTTTTTGGTGAGAAATAAAGTTTTCCTCTCCTCAGCAGCAACAGGAGTGAAAACAGAGAAGGACCAAGTCGTTCTGAACTGCAGTAGGTGGATTAGGCTGCCATAGCTTTTCAGTACAATCAGTCTATTCTTTATGCAAACCATTCTTGGCTTCTTTCACTGCATAAATGGAGACAGTTTGTGGGCAGAAGCCTAGATGGGGGGAAACTACCTTTATCATTTGTTTATGTTGTTCTCCTGATACATAGCACGTGCTTACGGATGTCCTTATCCAGCTCTCCGCAATAAGGTTGTAGGGAAATAACTGCTGAGGATAGGTAGCTTGAGAATTTATAGCATGCATGCTGACTCCATTTGATCTTGAGAATAAGATCAGACCTTCATTTTACTGAGGTATATGTATATTCTTAGAAATTTTCTCCATCTGACAGCAGCAAGGTATATAGGAGAACGAAAGTGAGCATCCTTCCACTAAAGAGGAAGAAGGAAATCCTTGGTTTAGCACAAGATATTCCTGTAGAGAGGGAAAGATGGAATCTTAAAAGGCCCTGCTGACCTTCACCACTAAAATGAGAAGGGGACCAAATCACAAATGTAACACTTGCCTCGTATTGAAATCTGACCATAAGTTTCTATATGCAAACCATTTGTGCATTTCATCTTGGCAGATACTAGCAGACTTGTATCTGGGAGAAGAGCTGAGAAATTAGTGTTTTCTCAAACAGGATGATTACCTTTAGTGTTGTGTTTTTACTTGATGCTTGTCACATTGTAAATTCCATACAAACAACCTGCCTGCACTGTGATATGATATCCCTGTGACTTCTGCTCCCTAACTGGATGGAATGGGTTGTTTTCTTCTCTTTCTACTTTCTGTTTTAATTTCTAGACTAATAAGCTTTTAGAAAAGCTGCAATCTTGTAACAGCATTCATAAGCTCTTGTCATGTATCATCTGTTACACAAAGTCTCCTAGGTATTCTTTGATTTCCAGGTTTTCCAAACATCTCTCTCCCAGATACTTTTTGAATGATTATTTCCTTCAGCTTGCGTTTTTCCAGAATGAATCTCATTTTGGGTGATATCCAAAGCCCATTGAGGTCAGAAGAATGTCTCCTATTGACTTCAGCAGGCTTTGGATTTGTTCCTTTATTTCCTATATCCAGGAGCCAAATTCTGCACACCTTACTGTTTTAATGGGAATTATGTATAAGCAAGGCAAGCAGTATTGGCTTCCATGACATGATATTTTCAAACTCCTTTGCATTGTATTTCACTCTTTTCACTAGCATTCATAATGGTACAGTATAATTTACAAATATAAGTGCTGTTTATCTATCACCATGGATAGCTTATGGAAATCTTAAGTAATACTGAATGAACTCTGTTGTGTCTGCTACCACCTCTTTCCAGACTTGATATATGTTCTTCCATTACCTTTTGTCTTTTAATTACTTTGCAGTTCATAAGGTTTTGTCAGTGTTTAGGAAAATATGAATAATTTGTGGGTAAAGTTTTGAAAGGCACTGTAATCAGGCATAAAGTCCAGTTACAGGTTAGATTCAGAAAAGCACTTTAACATGTGCTTGAGTCTATCCCTCTTAAGAAATGCAAGTAGATTTTTAAATTTAATTGTTTAAGTGGGACTTTGGTCTCAATAAAAGTTAAGAAAAGCTTTATAGTCATTCCTGAATAGGGAGATCTTTTCAAATTGTGTCTTTTATATACCAGTTCTCTAAGATGAAGGATTCCAACTATTCAACCAAGTTGGTACCTGTAAGGGCTATTCACCACTAGAGTATGAGTATCTCTGAAGTGAGGATTCGTCATCTAAATTTAAAACTGGAGTGTGTTTAGCAGAGGGCCACCAAGATGGTTGGGCGATGAAGGATTTGCTGTAGTAGGAGAAGCTGAGGCTTGTTCAATGTGAAGAAGATAATGGCTTTTGGGCACCTTTGTAGTAGGAGGTCACCAAGAGAATGGAACCAGGCTATTCACCATGTTGTGTGGTGGGAGAACAAGAGATAACAGGCAGAAGCTGAAACAAGACAAGTTCAGACTGGGTGTAAGGAAGAGCTTTTTTTTATAGTGAAGGCGGTCAAACACTGGAACAGATTGCTCAGAGAAGTTGTGCAGTCCTTGAAGGTTTTCAAGACCAAACTGCATATGAGTAAGTTGGTCAAATCTCACCGCTGACCCTACTTTGAGGCAGAAGCTGGAGTAGTTGAACTCCAGAGGTACCTTCCATCCTAGCAGTTATGCTATTGGCCCCCCTCTGTGTTCATACATTTTTTTATAATAGCATTTATTCAATTATTTTTCTGGAAGGAGAAGAAAGAGATACTGGAAAGTAAGTGCTAGAATTCCCTGGACTTTCATAGGAAAAGTGTTAATCCATATTTCCCTTTCCATTTCTCAGTACCTGCTCCTTCTGGCATACCAATTTAATTGTCTGTGGCTCATAAATTAACTAGCTAATTCCTTTGTGATCTGGGGATGCATATGCCCTCCTTCTGGTTTATATTTTTTCCTAGCTGTTTTATTAAGTACTTGTTATAAATAAATGTACCAGAAAGATTCTGCTGCTCTAGTTGCTCAGGCATCTTTTCCTTAGTTTTCTTGTTAAAGACTATTTTCTTTATTATTATTATTATTATTATTCCTCTATTCTTTCATTCTCTCTCCTTAATCTTGTATCAATTTGAGTAATATTTCACAGAATCGCACATCACAGAATGCTTGGGGTTGGAGGGGACCTCTGGAGGTCCAACCCCCCTGCTCAAGCAGGGCCGCTGGAGCTGGTTGCCCAGGACCAAGTCCAGAGGGCTTTTAAATATCTCCACAGATGGACACTCCACAAGCTCCCTGGGCAACCTGTACCAGTGCTCTGGTACTCTCACACTGAGAAGTGTTTCCTGATGTTCAGATGGAAACCCCCATGGTTTTTGTCCTGTCACTGGGCACCACTGAAAAGAGTCTGGCTCCATCTTCTGTACACCATCCCTTCAGGTATTTATATACACTAAGGACATACCCCTTCTCCAGGCTACACAGTCCGAGCTCTCTCAGCTTTTCCTCATGTGAAGTACTTTAGTCAGTCATTTCAGTGGCCCTTTGCTGGACTTTTACCAATAGTTGTGCATCTCGCTTGTACTGGGGAGCCTGGAACTGGACACAGTGCTCCAGGTGTGGCTTTACCAGTGCTGAGTAGAGGGGAAGGATCACATTCCTCAACCTACTCACAACATTCCTCCTAATGTAGCTCAGGATGACTTTGGGCTTCTTCAAAGCAAGGGCATATCACTGGCTTATGTTCAGCTTGGTGTCCACCAGGATTCCAGGTTCTTTTCTGCAGAACTGCTTTCCAGTTGGTCGTCTCCCAGCATTTATTGGTGCATGGGGTTATTTTAACACATTTTGTTTTCATACTTAACAGAAAGTCTGCAAGGGTAAAGACCAGCAGCTGAAGAAATCTAAAAAGGCACAAGCAGTTACCTAATGCAATGTATTAATACGCATAGAGCCTTAGTTGGGCTTTATGTAGTATTACAGATTGACTAAGCAGGTGAAGCCTATCATTTCAGATCATAGTTCAGTGCTGTTGCTATCACAGACTTTAAAATTTATATCAACTCCTCTATTACAATTAGGTAATTTTTTGCAGTATTTTTCCTTATCTTCCAGAATAATCTTTAGTTTAAGCCTAGGGGCAGTTTCAGTCTGGGGCAGGACACTTCCATTTTGTTTTGGTATTCCCTGCATGCATACAAACCTCTCACAGGATGGTTCAGGGAATGTTAATCATCAGGGACCTACTCTGTACCCAGAAAGTTTAATCTATGAAGAGATGCTACTAGACAGATGTTTCTATGCAGAAGATATAAAAATTCCTCAGAGGTAGTTCTTGTGGTGTTGTCAACTCATGGCACGTAATGGATAAACAGATCTAGTATGGGAATGAACTCTTTCATTTCTCTTTCTCAAAAAAATAGAGGCTTTGTAAAAGAAAATCATCCCAAGTGGGAACAAAAAGAGAAATTGTTGAACATCTTCAGGAAAAAAGATTCAAATTAATACATCTTTGGGTCATTTGATTGTAGTGTTTGGCTAAAATTGTAATGTGAAAATTGGAACCTTTCTTTTCCAGAAACGTCTGGTTGAAATATATCTACTTGACAAAGTTTTCCACTTTGTCAAGAAAAGCTTAAATTAAATTTCATTTCTTTTAGGAAAAGATTCAATGGAAATGACAGTTTTCTAGCAGAGAGTTGCTCAACACATTTTTAGCACTTTGTGCAAATCATTTAACTGAAATACCTCGGTTTCCATCCCTTGTGAGAGGAGAGTTATATAGTGTATTGACCTCATAGAGTGTTAGGAGAAATATTTTGTGTTTATTAAACACTTGTAAAGACAGAGAAGACCAATCCCCAAATGGAATTATAAAAAATACTGTGGTAGTCTAAATGCCACCAACTTTTAATGAAATTAAAAGGCACTATCAGGAATACTCTGAATCACTGGTGTGAATTAATTAAAAGAAATTGTTTCATTAAATCATTAAACTCTCTGTAGACTTTGTTGCCCAGAGTTGCATCAGGCAGCCATTATGTGCAAAAATGTGTACACATCTTTTTTCCAAACTTAGAAGTGGCATTTAATTTCATCTGTCACCTTACCAGCTACTCATTTGGTACTGTGAGATGCTTCTATACCTTTCCTCAAACAGCTTTAGTTTTGACTGTCCTGAGTAATTCCATATCATCAGCAGGATGTATAAAGTTTCTATTTACTCTGTATTTGAGATTACTCACAAGTATGGTGAACATCACAGATTCCAGCAGAGACCTTGTAATGCCTTGCAAGTAACCTTCCTCCCTTCTGACAACTGGCTGTTAGTCTTTCCAAACTTGGAAAAAGCTAATAATGCACAAGGGGACTGTTCCTCTTGTGCCATGGTAGCTTCACTCTTTTAAAGACCTGTCAATTTTCCCAAAGCTTTATGGAAATCCAAGTCGTATGCACCCAAGTATCCAAGTATAGATTTGCAACACTGCAGTTACCAGGTCATCTTTACCCACCTTTAGACAAGGCTAATACATTTTTTGAGGCGTGACTTCCATCTGCAAATCTGCATTGATTCTTCCTCAGTTAAAATCTGTGCCACAGCTGTAACTCCCATCTTATTGCTGTGCTAGGATAGGTTTCTTAAAATATGTAGTCTTTATCTTCTAAATTATTTGGATGCTTACCCTTTAAATACCCGACATATTACTTTGCTTTTTTTCATAAATGATGTTGAGGGGACACTTTATAGAAAAAGAAGGTAAGAGTGAACAAAATAACACTTATTTTTGTAAGTAAATAGTTAACATTGTGGAGTTCATTAAAGAATGGTTATAAAGAAAAAATGAATTCTGAAAGTATATTTCGTGCAAGAGAAAAACAAAACAAAAAATCCTTCAAGGTGAGTCAGTTCCTGAACGTGTGCTAACTGGTTACTGACTTGTGACTGATTAAGTATTATTTTCTTTATGAGCTCTCTGATAAATATTTTTTTGTGTTTTCATTTTCAGATACATATTTAGGCAACTTTTATAGGAAGTGGATTAATCTAGGCTTTGGCTTTCATTCAGCTATGTCTGGCATATACAAATCTAAGATCTGTAATAGAAGAGTCTGTTTCAGAGACACACATTCACATCAGGATCCTGTGTTTCTAAATTTTACAGTAGTCTTAATTTTCAGAGCTTCATACTTTGTACATGCTGGATTTCGCTGTTGTGTCAATTGGATTTTCTTTCTGTGAAGCACTGCAAAAAGCGTGTGTGAATTCAGATGAAAATTGCCTGTGCTGTTGACATTTTCTGCTGTTGAAAATGTAGCAACTCAATTCTGATTTTCAGCTTGCTTTAAACTTACAGAAATAGTGCAACTGCCACCTGTTTCTAATTATTCCTGAAAAGCCAGTAAGAGGTAGTACAAAGGCCACTCAGGAGAATGATTCAGAGTAATCTGGAAATTTTAGCTATTGATCTTTGACTGATGACGTTCTCTTTGCTAAGCCTGACGTGTGCTGCCCAGACCAGAGGTTGTTTGTAGTGTGCGTTGCATCCTGTTCTGTCCGAGGCATGAAATCACAGTGATGGAGGTTCGGAGGAGATGATGATATTCTTTTTCTTAGAAGTAGTGCAAAAGACTGAAACAGAAGGGGCTTAAAGAGGTGCTTTTTTGGTAATGATAGCTTCAGTGAAAAATTGCAATCTCTGCAGCTGATCAATGACATCAGCAGTTACCGAAGATCTTAGCCCATCACTGCTATAGTCTTATGACAAATGTTCAAAACTGGATGTCTGTATTTAAGTAGGCTCCTGCATCTATAATGGTAATGCGTTTATAGATAGTTTGATCTTTAGCCGGGTTGTATCTCATAGCCATTCAGTGAGATTTGTGGATATCTGTCACTGAGGTATAACAATTTTACTGACACTAGGGAGACTAAATATGGATTGAAAATCTTAACATTAGGCAACTGTGTGAATATTTTGCCCCTGTTTCCTAGAAAATGGTATTTTTCTTTTTAACCTTAAAAAACACACAGTGAGTAAAGCAATTTTTAAACAGCTTGGCCTGGTAGTTACAGCATCCTTCAAAAGCTTAGGACTGGTACAATCAAGTTAAAAAAATGGCCAAGATTTCTTAAAGATACATAAAGTAGGAACAAAATCCTACTTTTGTGAAGGCAAGTTTATCGCTTTTCCACATTCCTGGGTATGAGGCCATGTGACAGAAAAGCCCTGTATGAGCTGGATGTAAAATACGCAGTTTCAGTATGATTGTGGTTTATTTTATGTAGACAAATAAACATGTGCATGTGTGTGTATAAAATCCCTCACCTAACTTTGATTCTTCAGGAGTCCTGATCACTCATAGCTTCCTGGCTTACTGCATTAATACTATTTAATATAGATTCTTTTCTATTTCACTTAACACTCTTCTCGCCTTTTCTTAAGCAAATCTCACTCATCCTACCTCCATTTCTCAATGATGTGTTTATTTTCACAGTTCTCTCAACCATCCCTTGCACAGACAAGCTCACTGACCATTTTTCAGTAGCTTTTGAGACCCAAGAATGTACTTTCCTCATATGATCAGCTGGTAATTTGAAATCTAGGTCTCCTCATCCTCTTATTTCCTGGCAGCTTTTTTTAAAGACTATCATGGGGCAGCCAGTCATCCTTGAATGCTTCATGCAAGAAGCTGATCTCTACAGAAGCTCAGATAACTGTGGTCTTAAGGAATCTTCTTTACTGAACGCCTGTTGTCCAGTGTTATGTGCTTACCTTCAGGTATATTTATTCGGAGTGTCACATGAGCATCTGCAGAGCAGATAACAGCAATTTGTGGAACTTCTGTCCTAAGCTGCAAATAATTCTTTTGTAATACAAGCTGCCTCATCCGTTATGCACAAGAAAAAGGAGAAAGCATTGAAACATACAATGAAAATGAAGTGATAACTTTACCATAGCTTACTAATGTTTCTTTTTTTCTTGTTAAAATGGAAAGCTTTTCAAATGGTAGAATAAAGATTTATATTTTTATTATCAGGGACAGTATTTAGAGCTACAGCTACTAAAGATAACCAGCTCCTCTGTTAAAAGACTTTTTTGGAAGTGACTGCAAGGAGCAGGCAGGAATTCTCTCCTTCCTATGTTCACTGTTTGCACCAGTGAATTCTGTGCTGCCTCCGACATGCCAGACACATGGCATTGCTAGTATGCAGATACGATGAATTACAGCTCAGACCTGATGTATCTGTTAGTTTTATGGTATAGTATATACTTCATTTATTAAAGTATAAACCCTAATAAAACTCTTACGTAAAGAAAGCTCTCAAACGGTCATAAGCTTAATGTCCCTCCATCCTTTTTACAGGAAGAAAAATGACTAAAACTTGAAGTCAGACTCTGGCATACTTGAATACCATATGCCTGCGTTATTGAAAGACTGGAGCAGAGTATCTGGAGAAAGATGAGAGAGTGTGGGTGGCAATAGAAAAAACAACCACGACTGTAAGTTAGCAAGATAATATCCTTACTTTCTTCTGTGGGTCTCAAGAGTGATTAAAAAAACATTGGTGTTTTAAAAATATTGCTGAAGACTACAGTGTGACTCATAATGCTTCAGAGAATGGAATTCTTGGAAGTTTCACTGTAATGCCAGATTTTAGAATGGAGGGCAGCAGAGCTGCAGAGAAGTAACACGAGGCTATGTTGACAGAGAAAGAACATCTCTGAGGAAATGCAGGCGAGCGAGAAAGAAAGGAAAGAGAATGAGCCTGGGGAGAGATGACAAGACAATTATTTATACTGAGAACTGTTGCTTGCACTGATGGGAATGTTTCATTGCTTTTTGAGATTTTATTGGCCAGCATGCCTGCCTACAAAATGCTTGGTCATATGCACAGCAGGGGAAGATCTGTAAACAGGTCAACCAATCAGACAGTGAAGGCAGTTATATGTGACTCCAAAAGTTGCATCCTAGACCTGGCCTGAAACTTTCAAGTCAAACTTTTTTTGGGGTGGAGGAGTAAATTTCTGGTAAATTGAGCAATTTTATAAGGGAATATATTGGCTAAGAAGGTTTCTCAAGTCAGAAAAGTCTTTCTGGTCAAAAACTAAAAGGAGAATTAACTACCTGGAATTAAATAGTAGCCTCACATGGCATGGACCCAATATTTTGCTTGATACTGTAACCTACCTGTTTTATGTACTAAATAAGTACCTTTGCTAGAAGAGTGAGCAGTCTTTCTCTCACCATCCCCCACAAGTGCTGATCCATACCTGTTCCCCTAAAGTTCCAAGGAAGTGGTTTGTGTATTTCACAGGCTGTGACATTGGCAGGGATATGGAAATTTCAGGTTCAGATCCATGAGCATGGGTTGGGCTTGTACCAGAACCTTCTCCTTTAGGTGAGTGTCCTAACTATCTGGCAGCCGAGGTGTGACTGAATTTTCATGATTAGTTACAGGGGAAAAATATATTGTTTATACTGGAAGCCTAAATACAGAAATATAGGCTTTTTTTAATTATTACTTTTTAAGAGCATTCTTGTTATCTAGTGCCTCCTATAAACTATTTCTATAGTTTGTGCATATGATTAAATAAAACATTGGTTCAAAGCACTGAAAATACGTTGATGGCTTAAAGGTGGATAATACTGCTGTCTAGATTTGTATATCTTTTAAACATTTAATGAGTATTCATCTGAAAATTCACATCTGAGATATGTCATGACTTTATATTTGGCAATTCCTCTCTGAAAAAAAAAGTAAATCATATATCCAGCAGGGGACCAAATATGACACCATTCATACGGGTGATGGTCATATATCACAGTTACATAAATACCCTAAGTGAACAATTAGTTGATATGTTCTTGGCTGAAATTTGTTCATGTAATTTGATCGATGAAGTGTGTGGATAAAGAATAGATTAACAGGTCATAACCAGTTCATGAATGATTCGTGAACAGGAAGAAGGACTACAGAGCAGGGAATTTGAATGATGTATATTTCATTTCACTTGTATAACAGGAAAACATAGATTTTTGAGTTGGCCAAAAGGGAAAATGAAACTTTTCATTTTTTGTTTTATGTATTTTTTCTGGAAAATCAAATCTAGTTATATTTAGAAATGAAACAAATTAAAAAGGTGGTCTATTATGAAAATATGAATATAGATTTTTTTAGGTTTTGCTTTTAATGTTTTTATGTTTTAATGAATTCTTGTTGGAATAATTTTGCAGTTTTCAGGTGGATGGCACATGGATTTTAGCCAGGCTGAACTGACACTTGGGTGGATAAAACCTTTGACAAAAAATTTGTCCAGCTTTCCTGGGCTTATGATCTACCAATTCTGTTGTTTCCCAAAGCAGTGAATTGAGAAATGTTTATCCGTTACAGGATTAGTGCAACTAATTTGCTCTCATATTGCTTATCATCCTGTAGTTTTCATAATACGTGAATGCAGCCAGATTGTTATGATCCCAGAGTCAGCAGTAGAATCTACAATGCATGATGATAGCAGGTTCTCAAATAAAACAGGATCTTGGACAGAGTGAAAAAATGCACCAAAAAATTTGAGTAAACAACAACAAGACAATCTGCATCTTCTCGGTTTGTGTAGGAGATAAGTTGAAGCTTGGAAACATTTTCTGATATGCCCATTAATGGATGTACAACTCATCCAATCACTCAGGAGCTAATACGGCACTTTTCTGTTCTGTGCATAAAAAATGTCATGCCAAATGACTCTGAGTGGTATCCTTAATGATGAATTTACAACCATCAGTAAGGAGCCTTCTTCGATTGTCTGCATTAAAGCAGCAGATGATTATAATCCCATCCAGTGATGCTTTTCCTTGGCCTTATTAAAAAGAACAGCATACAAAGCAATCATACCCTTGGGTGTCTTTTGACTTGCTCATAAGTATGGCCTAAGTGTTGATTTCTTTTCCAAAAGAAGCCAAATTCCATTTTACAATGATGACAAATCCATCACCTAAAAACAAATGATAGGGGAATGACAATGAATGCCCTGATTGCTCACCTGAGACTAAAAATAATACCAGGTTTCACAGACAATGTTTAACTGGGTATATCTGTCAACTGTCAGTGCAGTGCATGGGAAATAGACAACGGACTCCCACTTTTCATCATCCCGCAGTTTGGGGCTTATCTCATGTATTTGTAATGCAGTGCTGCAGTCTCTCTTGGAGACCCTATATGCTTGATGGCTTATTCCCCATCCTCTGGCCCATGAACCACACAGTCATACTGCATTGAGCAAGAGAAGCTTGACGTATCTGGAAATTAATTGTGAGTCAATGGGCACATATAATACCTGGAAAGATAAAGTCTGATTTCCCTTTTTTTCAAGTCACTTTTCTAAGGATTACTTTTATTAACCAAGCAAAGGGTTCCAGAACGGGACCACAGTAACACAGAATATGTGGTAAAAGACAGATCTTTCTAGCTTCCAGCAGTTTCTGCAGGAAGTGCTAATGTGCATCTCCTCTGTTTAGCTTCCTAACCAACTGTAGGAAACATGGATGTATTTCTATAGTACATACCAATCTCATGGATTCATGGAATCATAGAATCATTTAGGTTGATATTTCAGTTTTATAGTAAATCACTACTGAGTTTCTCCACACCTCCCTTTTGTGTTCCTAAGAATGCAGCTGAAATCTTTAAAGTTCAGTCAGTAAAAAAATGAAAAGCAAGATCAATGGCATTTCTTCCTCAGTCTGCTTTTTTTTCCCCCTTCCATTCTGTTCCTCCCAGTAGGTAATTTCTGGAAATTATTTCAGCCGACTGAATCAAGTGAAGACATCTCATGGCAATAGAGGAGGTCTTGCAGGTTAGTTCTGGGGAATGATCGCATGTATTACAGATTCTTTTTTTGTTTTTTTCTTTCTACACCTTTGGTGCTCTGATCAGGTAGATGGACCTATTGACTTAGTTTGATGTTGTGGTGAATTATTTAGTATCAGAGATACATCAGTCAGCTAAACACTAACTAAAAAAACTATAGATATTTATGAGCATCAAAAAAACTAGAGCTCAGCGTAATAATTTCAGTGGTATGCATTCTAGAGAAGGCAATATACAGTTAAAAGAAAAAAGAAAAAAAAGAAAATGGAGAAAACAAGACAACTGCGTTCCATCTAATATTTTCCATTTCCTCAGAACTGTTCATTATTCACTGACATACAGGCAATGGTTGTGTTCCTCTTAAGAGTGAGAAGAAATAGAAATTAACTTGGTAATTTGCTTAAATTTTTGTATAATTGTCACTTTTTGAAATAAATAATTCATTCTATACTCCCTGCCTCTCCCTTTCCAATGTTCCAAAAACACTTTGGACTAATTCTGATCTGTTTGCAATTGTATGCATGTGTCTGTGTGTTAATAGCACAGTATGTTCTCTATGTCCATGTGCTGCAAATCCGGTTAACAGCAGCCTTGCGTCCTATTCTTTCCTGGTTGTACTTCATCACAAATGGTAAGTGATGAAATACCTAAAAATATTATTTATTTTTGCATTGAATTGTACAACTTCCAGAATTTCTTCATCCCAGTCCCATAGTTTTTATAAGGGTCACTTTCCTTATAACAACTTCAAAAGGTCATAACATATACCTTTAAACTGTATTTATGACTTAATAAAATATAATTTCTTGTGAACATATGTTTTAAAATTTATCCTTAGGTTATGTAATGGTTTTTATTTTTAGAAATTATTTCCATTATCAGGTCTTTGGTACTAACTTTACCTTTGGCATAATTATGTTTATGAAGTTACATGAGCTCTAAGAAAGCTCCGGAAGATGTTTCAGCCCAAATTTTTTCAAGTTTATGATACTTGAAGTGAAGTTCTGTGCTGTGAGACCTTGTTTAAATTCCACAATGTGGCACATAATTTGAGGATTTGCACCTGATAACCAAGAGTGATTAAATAAGTATACTGAATTTTGGCTGCTGCAAGGACTGTACATCACGACTGACTCTTCAGGCAAGAAAAGCAAGACCCATCGAGGAAATAGAAATACAACCCTAAAAATCTCACCCAGGGTGCCTTGGAATGAATGTGAGAGTCTGGTTAAATGCAGACCGCTCAAACACTTGTTGATTTATAAGCCTAAGGAGGTGAGAGGGAGAAGACGGACAGAAGAGATAGAAAGCTTTGCCATGGTCCTTGCCCTCATTGCTAGGAGTTTCAGTAAAATTTAAACCTGTTTCTAATTTATTACAGTGCCCATTACTTTATAATGGGTAATGAAATCCCCTTCTGCCAGTGTTGTCTCAAAAGTGAGAATACAAGATACTGCTTTTAATACAAAGCAGCGCCAGTTTGGGTGCCAGGTGAACTAGCACACCTTGGTAGTTTCCACAATCAATTTTATACATGATTGCATGAAGATTAATTTGTTAACTTCCAACCCTCTAAGACTGATTGGATGGTCATCTACATAACGGTTAGACAATCTTACTGGTTAACTCGCATCATGCTCATTGGGGAAGGGTCTCTGTGGGCTGAGGTTTCTGGTGTAAGGGGTGTGATTTTTAGTATTATAATGAAGTAGTTAATGCTTAAGGACACATCTTTGGCTGTCTGTCCAACAAGTATCAGATCTGTCTTGGTTGCAAGACTCTTGTGTTGCCAGCTTTCCAGGATGTAATGTTCTTCAAAGTCGCCTTGTCCTAAGCAGCACTTACTTCAGCTAATCATCCCTGGTAGTTCTTTGTGTGGACAACCCGAGCTGAAGTAAGGTGTGCATTCTGTTTCTTCAAGGATATGTGCAGACTGTTAAACAAAACCATATGTCCCTACAGTATTTGCTAGTTAGCTTATACATTCTGGTTACAAAATTTGATAACAAATCACCCCCTTTGAGACTTACTTAAATATTAATACTAGATTAGTCTACTTTTCCTCACATTTTACTAGCTAATAATGAGCATCCTTTACACTGCACTGCATTAGAACATTAATGCAAACAAATGCTATTAATCCCAAACGGCATAGACTAATACTTTTTGTTATCCATAATTTCAAATCAAGAAACCAGGAAGTTAACCACAGCCAAATTTCCTGAAATCTGTATGTGGTGTCATCCTTCTGTATTTCATGTAAAATTTTTGTTTGGTTCTAGACTTCTTTTAAATCAGTGGCAACACAACTGCTTTGATCTATGTACACCCAACAGCTAGAGTTACAAACTGTATACAACCCTCCTTGTGAGGCTGACGTCATATCCAATGCCATTCCATTATGTAGCATAATTTTAGCCAAATCAGAAATTTCTTCTTGCATAGCTTGTATAGCATTGTAAGTTTCATTCCCAACAGTTTTTACTGTGGCTGAGATATTCACTATTGTTTTTTCTAGTTCACTAACCCCTAACCAGGGAATAAACCACCTTACAAGTGAACGGAATGCCGTAGGTCTCTCAGTTAAGAGGTTTGTTCATTTTTGTCTCGGCATATATGAGTGAATCCATCCATTAGATTGTTGTTGATTTATTATAGTAATGGTAGGAATTAAAAGCTCCCGGAATGCAGGGAACAGCCCTATTTGAAGGTAAGATCTTTCTATCTTGATTTCCACATACTCAATACCATCCTTTCCCATAGTGGGCTTTCCATCCGATATGCCTCCTGTCGCAAACTGCATCTCCTACTTTTACTATAATAGTGCAATATGGATAATTTCCAGTTTTGACTGCATATTTACAGATTAGATCACGTCCAAAAGGATTGGGTCTGGAATTAATACATCTTTGAATGCATCTCCCATATTTTGTTAGATTTAGGTTACTAATTTCTACATCCCAAATTTGTCTTTCATCTGTCTTTGGGAAGATAGATGCACTATTATTTGGGAATACAGGAGTCCAACTTGCATTTCCAGGCAATAGTACTGCTAGCAGAGACAATCTTTGTTGTGAATGTTCAGGGAATTGTGTATAAATCCAAAATTTGATCTATTAGCAATTTGAGCTGTTCTCTGGATTAGTTTTAGATGTGGTTTGTGATTCTAAGTTCCTGATTTGAACATATTATGCCATGTATTAGGAAAAGACCAATTATTATACCACCCATTTTTACACAAAAAATCTTATTTTAAAAGTGTTTGCTATTATCAAAATTAAATAAAACATCACCTCTCCTGGGATAAAAATGATCTCTATGTATGATTCAAATTCAGACCATGTGCAATTCATGAAACCTTTCTCAGTTTTAATTTAAAAGAGTTATTTTCTTCAACAGGCAAATTAATGTCTGTACTTCTTTTCACTTGAGTGTAATGTAGCCATGAATCAATCCCTGAAATCTTAACTGCAGTGTTCATTACCCATAATACCATGTAAGGTCCTTTTCAGTTCTCCTTCAAGGGTTCTTTCCTCCATGTCCAGATGTACACTTGGTCTCCAGGCTGAAATGGATGAACTGGAGCATCTAAGGGGATAGGTGCTCTCTGGTGAACATAGGGAAGAAAGTGTTCTAGACAAAGACAGAAGATATTCCTGAATCATTTGTTTTCCACTAATATGAATCTGTTCACTTTTTCCTGTAAGGTTTATAGCATAATATCTTCCATATAGTATCTCAAAGGGGCTTACCCCTTCCTGAGTGTTATGCAAATATGCATTAGAGCTATGGGGAGTAGGTCTACCCATTTTTCTTGGGTTTCTTGACCTAATTTATCAAGTTGTCTTTCTAATGTCTGATTCATTCTTTCTACTTTTCCACTAGACTGTGATCTCCATGGAGTATGGAGTTCCCATTTTATTTTAAGAAATACAGGGACCCAATGAAGTGTTTCAGTTACAAAATGAGGGCCTCTATTTGACAATATTCCCTCTGAAACTCCAAATCTAGGAGTTACTTCTTTCAAAAGTATTCTCACTACCTCCTTAGATTTGCTGGTGTGACCCAGGAAAGCTTCAGGCCAACCTGAAAAGGTATCTACCATTACCAAAAGATACCTATACCCATAAGCCTTGGGTAATTCAGAAAAATCTATTAGCCAGTGTTCCCTGGGAATAGAACCCCTTTTTACCTCTCCAGGTGGAGGTATTTTCTCAATTTTTGGATTATTTTTAAGACAAATTGAACATTGTTTGACAAGTCCTACAGCAAATTGTTGCATCCATGGTCCTATGGCATATCTTTTGATGTTCAGAACCAATGCATCTGCTCCCATATGAATGTCTTCATGAGTTCATTGTAATAATTCTCTCATAATCAGAGTATTTACTATACATTGTCTACTAGGTGTAATCCACCAACCATCATTATTCTATTTGCACTGCAGTAGTTTGGCCAACTTATCTTGCTTTGCTGAATACTGGGGTGCAGGCATTGTTAATTCAGAAGCAGGAATTAGTGCCCAGATCACCTTAAATGATACTTGTTTGGTTGCTTCATCTGCCCTTTGGTTTCCTTGAGCAATATTTCTCTGACCAGATTGATGATCTTGACAATGCATTACTGCCACCTCCTTTGGTTCATTAATCGCTGTTAATAATTTCAGAATTTCCTTACCATATTTAATTGGAGTTTCCTGTGATGATAAAAGTCCTCTTTCTTTCCAGATAGGTCCATGAGCGTGGAGTACACCAAATATGTACTTAGAGTTGGTATACATATTGACCCATTTGTTCTTAAGAAAACATTTCAAATGCAAAACTGTAAAATAAACATCCTTTTCAGAGGCATTAGGCAACAACATATATGAATTAGGAACCACTGGGTGTACATCCAAACAATTTGGCTGATTGCTTGTGAATCTTGAACCAATTTGTGTTCCTGTAAATGAAGCTTCTTCACTGGAGGATAGGGGTATTATATTTGGAACTACATTTGCATAACAGTCCTTATCATAAGAAATTATTTATCAATGGTTCAAGGCCCATTCCTGTTTCCAGTTTTATGGTATTTTTTTTTCTTACTGGTTTCACATGAGGCTTCAGCTCTACCTTAACTGGAGTTACATTCTTAGCTCTTCCAGGTTGTTGGGTGGCCCATACCTTGGGAACCACTGCATCCAGAATTTCTTCAGGTATGTCTTCATTCATCTTGCCATCAGCATCCTGTAGTAAACATAACTGTGCTTTCCAAGCATTGTCTTGTGGAATGTGAATTTAAATCTTATTTTTGACAAAGGTTATTTGAGCTCCCAGTTTACTTAATGAGTCTCAACCTAGGATTGACATGGGACATTCTGGCATACATGAAATTTCATGTGTTAAAATTCTATTTCTGATTTTACACTTCATAGGAAGTAAGAAAGGTTTTACCTCTTGCTTTCCCATGGCCCCAGTCACTGATATATGATATTTACTTACTGGTCCTTTGCAGCTTGTTACTAAGGAATATGTTGCTCCTGTATCTACCAAAAAGTTTATAGTCTCATTCCCCAGGTGAATTGGAACCAGTGGAACTGCTGGGGAGATATCTATTCTATCCCCTGATCCTCTTTACTCTGAGTCATAAGTTCCCATCGTCAACAAATCAACCTCAGGCACCTGCCTCTGAGGTGTTTGACCGTCCTCTGCCCTAATTTTGGACATTCATTTCTCCAGTGTCCTCTTTTCCTGCAATAAACACGTTTTGAACCTTTCTGTCTTTCTGTTTCTCCTGTTGTATTTCTGCTTTTTCCCCGCTTCCTCTCTATCGTTGTAAGCTTCATAGGCAATTTCTGTTAACTAAGAAATGGACATTCCTCCTGCTCCATACACTTTCTGTAGTTTTTTTTCTGGATATGTGGGGCTGACTGTCTGATAAATAGCATATTAAACGTAGTTTTATTTTCTTCTACTTCTGGGTCTAAATTAGTATGTTTTTGTGCAGTTTCACATAATCTTTCATAAAATGCAGAAGGATTTTCATTTGCCTCTTGTTTTACATTGTATAACTTAGAGACATTTCTTTGCTTTGGAACTCCACATTGTATCCCATACAAAATAAGTTGTTGATATTGTTTTATTGTAGAGGAATGAAGGCAGTGGGTTGATTAGCATTGATAATATGCAGCTGTGGCTTTGCCTCGAAGGCAGTGGGTTGATTGACGTGGATGATGTGCAGCTGTAGCTCGTTCCTGCTAAGCAGTAAAATAGCCCTGAGGATTGTGGGAGAGGTGGTCTGACTTCTGGAGAAAGGTGAAACAGCATGGACAGTAGAATCTGGCTGATGATAAGAGCTTTGTTGCAGCCTGATAATTTGTTTGTGCTGCAACAATTGGTACCCCGTGTGAGGTGAACTGAGTTGGGCTCTTCCTACAACAACTGGTGCCCAACGTAGCTGAGGCAAGCAGGAGAACCTGCGACCCCTAACAGACACCGAGAGAGGTGATCTGGTGATGACTAATTGATATGGGTGTATTGCAATATTTGTTGTCCATCTTAACTTGAATTGCAACTTTTGGTGCCTGACATAGATGGAGACTAATTTATATGAGTGCAGAAGAAGAAAATTCTATGTTAATGATGCTTATAGATATATTTGAAAAAAGAAGCATCAAGTATAACAAGAAGGCAATAAGAAGTTTGCTAGGGTGGTGCAAAGTAAATGATGTGCTAGTTACGCCAAAAAATTGTCTCCAGCATTCAGACATGGCAAAACACTGGAGAATTTCTTTTTGAGGCTGCCTTGAGGGGGGATAAAATTGCAATATCACTAACAACATGGAGATTAGTCTTAGACTTACTAGAACAATCAAAAGTGGACAGGGAGACAAATACTATATTTGCAATGCTTATGGATATGTTTGAAAAAAGAGGTGTAAAATATGATAAAATGGCAATAAGAATTCTGCTAGTGTGGTGTAAAAAGTATGATTTTCCAGTCACAGTGAAAAAGGTTTTCAGCATTCAGACATGGCAAAGTGTTGGAAGGATAGTTCTTGAGGCTGCCTTGAGGGGGGACAAAATTGCTATAGCCTTGTTAAAATCATGGAGGTTGATCATAGATTTGCTAGAACAATCAGAAGTGGACAGAGAGACAAACCCTATATTAACAATGCTAATTAACCCACTGCCTTCATTCCTCTACATCTTATCATTGCTCTTCCAAGAGGTAAATTTGGATCCCAATCTGCTTCTGCTTTTGGCATAAACCTAGCAGGATTATCCCAAGAATTTTGTCTTTTGTTCTCCTCTTTAGTTTTTCCAAAAACCAATCTCTTTTCCTCTGGCGTAAAGAAGGTATTTAAGTGTCTGAATGTCTCCCCATGTAGGGTTATGATTGTTATAGTTTGTCCCAGCCTATATGTTTTATCTGGATTATCTATATGATCCCACTGACTCCTTCCAATTAAGGAAATCTGAGGTAGTGAATGGAACATGTACAAAGACGGGAATTCCTTCAGGACCCACTGCCTGCCAAAGTGGAGCCTGAATGATGGCCTGCTGCAAACTTGTTCTTCCTGAAGTAGGACTGAAAGTATCTGACTCTTGAGTTCTTTCCACTCCTCCCTTTAACTCATTACTATTACTCTTCGTATATTTTGCTGTGCCACTAAAGCTTGCAAATCTTCGTCATTCCCCCCTCCTTAATATGACCCTGCCCGATTTCACGTGCTGGACAACATTTTTCCTGCTGTTTTTTCTACAAGCTTTCTGCCAGTATCAAAATGTCTCCCTTGCCCAACAATTTACATTTATTCCTAATACCATGATCATCCTTTAGAAAAACAAATCTACATATGGAACTTCATTGCATTTGTCCTGTCATCCACAGAACAACATTAGCTACAATATAGTATTATAATTCAAAGTTCCATTTTCTGACTAGTTTTCAACATCATCCGATTTGTACATTGGCCACCATTGATTACAATATATTTCAATTTATCTTCTGTCAAAGGATCCCCACCAAACTTATTCCAGTGTTTTAGGTTGCATCCCAAAGGAGAGTAAGGGTGAATCTTGATAGAGGAATGTGTAACCCATATTTCCTAGGAAAATTTGTCATAACAAAGGTATCATATATTAAGCTCAAGCTTTCTCACGATGTGATTTTTTTTTTTTTTTTACTCATCGACTTACACCAAGATATTTCTCACAAAATTACCCAAACTAACAAAGACACAATCACAATAAATTAACAAAAATACAATTAATGTGGTGTTCAACGGTTCCTCTGTCAAAAGAAAACACCCCCCCCTTAGCTTATACAAGATCTTCGTTCTTTTTTGCACTGTTACGTTGCTTGCTTACAACTGAGCAGGGGAGAGGAATGGATGGAATCCCTGAAGAATCAGTTCAGTACGTGCTGGAGTCCACTCGGTCGTCTTCTCCTCTGGCTGAATCAAGTCAACCTGGGCAGCGTGCTTTCAGCACAGTCCCATCTGGGTCACCAAAGCTGTCATCTCAGAAGTGAATTTGTTACACTGTGTGCAAAATCAAAGAACAAGTCTAAGAGCATGAGATACTGCTTTTAATACAAAGCAGCGCCAGTTTGGGTGCCAGGTGAACTAGCACACCTTGGTAGTTTCCACAATCAATTTTATACATGATTGCATGAAGATTAATTTGTTAACTTCCAACCCTCTAAGACTGATTGGATGGTCATCTACATAACGGTTAGACAATCTTACTGGTTAACTCGCATCATGCTCATTGGGGAAGGGTCTCTGTGGGCTGAGGTTTCTGGTGTAAGGGGTGTGATTTTTAGTATTATAATGAAGTAGTTAATGCTTAAGGACACATCTTTGGCTGTCTGTCCAACAAGTATCAGATCTGTCTTGGTTGCAAGACTCTTGTGTTGCCAGCTTTCCAGGATGTAATGTTCTTCAAAGTCGCCTTGTCCTAAGCAGCACTTACTTCAGCTAATCATCCCTGGTAGTTCTTTGTGTGGACAACCCGAGCTGAAGTAAGGTGTGCATTCTGTTTCTTCAAGGATATGTGCAGACTGTTAAACAAAACCATATGTCCCTACAGTATTTGCTAGTTAGCTTACGTATTCTGGTTACAAAATTTGATAACACCAGGGGCTGTGTACCAATTAATCTTTAAATGTCTCTGGTAAGAATTGCAGATCTTAGATGTTGTCTTCATCAGACATTCAGGGATAGCCTCTGTGTTGGGATAATTCTGGGCACTTGGGAAGCGATGTGTAAGAGGCTGAACTACCTTACCCCATCTGGCCATGTCCTAAAGGTCCTTTCATGACGGAGGACATTTATTACTTGAAAGGAAATGGAAGCAAATGTTTCCATGAGCAAAGTCAGGAAGGAGCTATTAACTTGAGAAAGAGAGGGGAAACATCAGATTTTCAGAGTTTGATGGGCACAGGAACTCCATGGACCAGACTGAGGGATCTGTACTTTTGTGAGCATAAGCATTATGCCCTGAGAAGAATTCTTACACAAAACTTAACAGCTGAAGGATTTTAACCTTGTCCTGTAATGTATTTTCACACAGGAAATACTGAATACTACTTACTGTTCTAGTTAAAATGTTCTTGGCTGTTGATTGTTAGTGCTTTTACCACTGTAAACCACTTAAAATCTCTGAAGAAGCAGGTGGAAGGCCAAGAAGATGAGAAATACTTGGAGTAGTCAATTAAGCGGAGGTCATAAATGAACCCCTTTTCAAGAGGCATCATCAAGAATTTGTCTGAAAAGAGACATTTCCAAAGAAGGAAGCAGGTGTCAAATTCCTTTTGGCAGCTGGATGCTTAAAGGCATTTAAAGTGAAAAGCTACCTGATCTACCAAGACACTGAGGGTATGTGCCTTAACAAGCAGAAGGGAACACCTATCGATGTTGGGGTTTACAACTTGCACACTGTAAGGAGGGTGCAGAATGGTGAGGAAAAGTGCTTGATGTGACCATGTTCTGCAGGATTTAGGGCACTGGCACTGTCAGTGAGGAGGAACTTGAAAATTATTTTTTGAGCTCTGTATTCAAACAGCTGTCTGTCTTCTGCAGTATGCAGTAGAAAAAGAGGTTTTGAGCCATTAGAAAAGCAAAGGAAGTGCAATAGCCCAGATTTTGATCATAATTACACCCAGGTGGTTCTGAAGTGACTACACCCGTGTCATTGAAGTTACACCAGTGCAAAACTTGTGTGAGAACTGAATCAAGCCCTTTGTTTTCTTGCATTTGTGTACCAAAAGAGCACTCTAACAGCTCTTAGTAAATAATAAATTAATAATGATGTGATAATCTCCCTTATGACTGGAAGAAGTACAGAAAAATTAGTGTCAGAGTAAGAATTGGCTTGTAGGATTCTTTGAATGTGTAATTTCTAGATCTGTATTGGATATGAGGCTTTTCTGGACTGACTTTAATTTTTATTTCAAACAGCAGGACCATCAAATTCAGTCAAGTTAGTATGTGGTGAACAGTACAAAACCTACAACATATACCTTATAGATCAGATCAGTAAGACCTCTGCTCTGTTCATCATAAAACACCTTTAAATCCCCAGAGAAAGTAGTAGTGAAAACTAATGAAAGCAGGTGCTTTTGCTGTCTTCCTGCTGTAAAGCAAATAATATTGTAGTAGTCGGTTTTGTTTGGGTTTCCCTGTTTGTGCCTCAGAATACACCAGATTGCAAGGTTACATCACATTTTTAATGACTGGAACCACGTCCTGAGATCCCCCTCCGACCACACCACAACTTCCTTCTTTCTTTTCCCCTCCCGGCCAGAGGACTGTATGTAATTATGCCGAGGACATAATTCAATTAAATATTGACAGAACATGTAATCACCACTCAGATCTCCCTCTGATAAATCTCTTTGCTGCTCTCTGACTTCTGTTTGTGGAAAGGCAGTAGAAATGCGTTTGGAAGATAAATTTCTCAATATTCTGTATCAGCCGGAGAGGCTCCTGCCTGATGCCCTGGGCTGTTCAGGTGTAAACCGTGCGGTTCTCGTCGGTGCTAAACAAAGCTCGGTGGGATGGAGGCTTGTGCTTCATGTGAAGCGGAGGATGCAAGAGGAGCAGATAACTTTTGATTTGTGCAAAGGAAAAGTGTGATCTCTTTCAGGGATTCCGGGCATTCAACAGCAAATTTTTCTTCTGCTGCTGATTAAAGAGAAAGTGATAAGTAAGAGCCCCACGTTCCGTTTCAAGGAGGAATGTAGTTTTAGAAAGCGGACTTAATGGAGAGGAAAAAAAATTTAAAATCCTGACCTTAGATAGCCTTTGACGAAAATCAAAGTGGCAGAAAGTAAAGACGAGGCTGTTTCTGCAACTATTAAAACCCAAGTGAGGACAGTGATCATTTCTGTCCATATGACCGGAAAATGTCCCGGGGGGTGGGGACGGGCCCGGGGGTTGCCCGTAACTTGGGATTACAACTAAAGCATGCCAAAAGCGGATCGGAAAAATAGATAAGGAGGTGAGAGAGGAAAGAAGGGCTTTATTGTAAAGTAAGGAAAACTAAGCTGTGGGGAGGAAAAAAAAATGGTAATCGTGGTGACAGAGGCTGCCCCTGTAGCCGACTGGGAGCGGACCCGCTGCGCGGGTGTGCGAGGGCTCCTCCGCCGTTGGTCCTCAGGGCAGGACGCGGTGGGGCCTGAGGGGCCCTGCGGGGACAGGGTCAGGGCTGCGGGGGGCGGCGGGCTGTCCCCGCAGCGGCACCTTCCCCGGCCCGGCGTGGGCGCCCGCCCCGCCGCCTGTCCCCTCCCGGGCTGTGCCGGCAACAGCGTCCGAAGGGAGCGGGGCGCCGCCGTCCTTAGCGAGGGGCAGCCCGGTTTGCGGATGCTTGGGAGCGGGGAAGCGCGCTCCTTCGTCCCGCTGGGGTCGGGGGAGGGAGCCGAGGCTGATGCGCCAGGCGACAGGGACAGGCACGGGTGGTGGCTGGAGGCGGCTCGGGCAGGGACACCTCCACCGTGCCCGGGAGGCGCTGCCCGCCGGGCGGAGCGGGGTGATGTCCGGCCGCAGCCCGCCCCGCTAAGGGCAGCCGCGGGGCTCCCCCTCCGCTCCGGGGCTTCGTCGGGGGAAGCGACGCTCAGCCCGCCGCCCCAGCATCACCGGCGGGGCGTTTTGACGTGCTGAGCGTTTTGGGGACCAGCAGAGCAGGCTGAGCGGCCCAGCGGGCATCTGAGCTGGGTCTTTTTGACACCTCAGCCAAAGTGATCCGATTTCCAGGGGCGCTGCGCTCCCGCCGCGGGCAAGGACTGCGGGGGGCGGAGGGGACCGAAGGCTGGGGTAGGAGCCGCTGGTTCAGCTGTGAGGGACCACCCGGTGCCGCTCGCCTGGCGGGAGCGGTTACACGGGCCGATCTACACCGTGAATGTTGAGGGGGAGGGACGTTGTGGGGGCAGAGGAACATTGTCATGGACGAGAGAGGGGCTGAACGCCCTTACAAACAGCTTTCCGCCGGTGTAGCTTAGCACTGCGAGCGCGACTCTGTCCTCCAGCTGCGGAGAGCGGCGTCCCCCGCCCGCCTTACCTTCGGGCGGTAACACCCTCCCCAAAACACAGCCCGGGGCTGGACAGCCCGGGCGCCCTGTCCCGCTGCTGTCAAGGCCAAGGAGGCGTTCAGAGGCACAGCGGGAGGTGCTTAAAGACCCGCTGTTTCTGGGCGGCTTTGCACAGCTCCTGCGGGGTTTAGGGGATGCTCTGCGCGCTCGGCTTCACCTGCCGGGCTCCGGGGGAGCCAGCGCCGGCACCCCGCACCCTTTGAACCGCGGCTGCCGGCCCCGGGCAGGGAGAACGCGGCTCGCACCGCCGGGCTGGGCGCTGCCCTCCCGCCCGAGCCCCGCACCGCCGTGGCACCGCGGGGCCGGCCCGGCCTCGCCGCAGGTGCGGGTCGCGCTGCCCCTGGCCGGGCTCCGGCTTCGGCTCCGGCACCGCCCGCGACGGGGCGTCCCCGGGGGGGGCGGCTCTCCCGGCTTTCCCCCGCCTGCTCTTTTGGCCGGGATTTGCTTTGACTGCACGGCGCCGGCCAGCCCTGCACCTTCGCCCTCCCACGGCTCAGCCCTGGGGGCGGCTGGCCGCGGTCAGAGAGGGAGCGCACAGCCCTCCTGGCGGTGGCTAGGACCACCGAGGTGCTGCCTCCCCCGGGAGCCCCGGAGGTTTGCATTTCCCCCTGGGGGTGCCCAGTGCCCCCCCTCCTCCCTTCTCCCTCTCCTGCCGCAGCCGAGCGAGAGCCCGTCGCCGGGCGCGGCAGCTGCTCGCCGCCCCCGAGGCCCCAGCAGCGCATCCTCTGCCGCTTCCCCTTCCCCTCCTCGGCTGCCGGGAGGGTATGGCGAGGCAGGCAAAAGGGAACTGCTGTCTGAAAGTAGAGGGAGGCAGTCAAGGTTAGACGTGTATTTACTCAACCTTTATTATTTAAAAAAATTCATTTAAAAAAAAAAAAAGGTGAACAAACGTCTTACAAAACCCCCCCCACATAAATAGGACATTCCGTACAGCTCTGGCTATTGGCAGTTCTAGTACTTGACAACATCAGACGCGATTTCCTGGCATTAGAGAAACCCATTTCAAAATCGGTCATCACAAAGAAATACTAGAAATCCCACTTAGCACTTGCTAGGCAGCACGGAGCACTTGTACACAACTTTTCAGACACACACCCGCGCACACACGCAGCTGGGAACAGATCCCGTAGGAAGAGAGTCTCCTTAAAAAATAGTAAACGCTTCTCCAAAAAAAAAAAAAAGTTATTTACAAAACGCACATGGAAATACAGTATTGACAGAGCGTGGCTGGCAAATCAACATGATTTGAATAGAGAAAGGACTATGGCACATCTTGCTCGAAAGCTCGCACAGCAGCCTCCTTCGAGTGTCCCCGGGGAAAGACAGCTCCTGCCATCCGCCTCGCAGCGCCTTCTCCCTCCCCACCTCCCCTCCCGCCCTCCCCTCGCCTCTCCACCCCTGCACTTCTTGCCAGGTCCTTTTTACACTTGGATGACCACCGTGCTGGGGCTCTGGAGCCGGGTTTTGTACTGGTCTAGCCAGCTCCTCAGCTCCGAGATCTTGTAGCCCTCTGGTCCTCTGCCTCCCTGGTACATCACCTTCTCCTCCTGGATGATGTAGAGCCTCTCGAAGTAGGCACCGTAGGCGGCGCTGGAAGCATTGTCCATGGTGTCCACGGCCAGGGGGCAATCGGGCGCCCCTTCCCGCATCAGCTGAGCTGCCCGCAGCCTGTCCTGGAGGCACTGGTGCTTGGGGATGTTGTAGGCTGCGTCCGAGCTGACCCAGCCGTCGGAGGGGTGTGCTTCTTCGATGTACACCAGCAGGAAGTCAGCAATGTCCACGAAGTGCGCGGCCAGGCGCTGGAAGGACCTCAGGCGGGCCATGAACGGGGGTCAGGTGCAGCTGCCGAAGTTGAGGATGAGGGGTCTCTTGCCGCGGGCGAAGTCCAGGATGCGGAGCTTCTTCTGCCCGTCCAGCTGGATCACCTCGGGGTTGGGGGCTAAGGAGCCCACGTGCGCCGACTTGAAGAAGTCCAGCTTCTGCCCGTGCCACACGGCTTTCAGCGATTCCAGCGTGAACATGCGGTTGGAGTCGGACACGCAGACCGGGGGGTCGTCGGGGGGCGGCCCCTCGCTGGCGCTGGCCGCCTCCTCCGCCGTGGGCATCGTCAGCATCTTCTTCCTAATGCACAGAAAATCCAGGAGCCAGAGCATCACGGCGGTGAGCAGGAAGCGGGGGAAGAGGAGGATGCAGGCGGCCGCCTGGGTGAGCAGCTGCAAGGTGTGAACGCCAAGGGAGTGGAGCATCGCAGCGGCTTGTGCTGCAGGGCGCTGGCTGCCGGGGGTCCCCCACGCACCCTGCTTGCCGGGGTCTGTGCAGCACAGCTGAGATCCCGCTTCTCTTTAAGCCCATTTTATAGTCAGGGATTTAAATGAAAAGTGACTCCACCTCCGGCCAGAACCCGCCCCTCTGGAACTTGAGCCTGGGGATTACCTACCCCTCCACTCTAATGACCTAAAAATACACAGACAAAAGGGGAGAGAGCCCCGGCGGGAGCTGCGAGGGACGTGCAACCAAGCAGGGAGCCGCCGCTATCAGGCGCAGGCAGAGAGTCCGAGACAGGGCACCGCCGGGGTCCCCGGCCGCAGATAGCGGCAGGCGCTCACAAACAGCCCCGCCAAGGACAATGCAACAGGCGCGGCCCGGCCTGGCCCGGCCCCGCACGGGCTGTGCGAGCGCGGGGCCGCGGCGGGAGCGGGGGCCGGGGCCGTCCCAGCGGCGGTGCCTGCAGGTGACAGGGACGGGCCGCTCGTGCCGCGTCCCTCCCCGCGCCTCCGTCCCCTCCCCGCCCCGCCAGCTCCGGCGCCCCTGGGCACGGCCTCCGCCCCGCCACACGCCTCGGCGCCGGGGGGGCGCCCGGGGCTCGAACCCGCGGACGTGCCGCGCCCGCATCCTCCCCGCCGCGGCGGCGGGGCGGCAGGCGGCTCGCTGACCGGCCTGCGGGCGCCCTTCGCCTCGCCGCGGGCGGACCCGGGCCCCAGCGGGCCCCGGCGGGCCCCGGCCCCGGGGGGGTGCCAGGTGGGCGCGGGCCGGCGGGCGCTGCCCCGCGGCGGAGGAGGGGCGCGGGGCGGCGCTCCGGCCGCTAGGGGTAGCTGTTGCCCGAGAAGCCGCGGCGGCGGCGGGGAGCCGCGGGGCCCTGCCGCCCCCCCCGGCCCAGCGGGGTCCGCGCCCCGCCGCCTTTGCCCGGCCCCCGAGCCGGAAGAGGCGGCACCCCGCCGGCGGGCGGCCCCGGGCCGCGGGGGTCGCCGGCCTCCCCGAGGGAGCGAGGGTCACCGCGGGGAGCCCCGGGGCCGCGGCGGGGGGCCGCGCCGGGGCGTGAAGGCGGGGCCGGGCCGTGCGGCGGAGGCGGCCTGCGGGCGCGCTCGACGCCGTCCGGGCCGGGCCGGGCCCTGCGCCCCAGGGGAGGGTCACCACGTCCCGCGCCGGGGCCGCTCGGCCCGGCCGGTGGCCAGTTCGGCAGGGAGGTGCCCCGCGGCGCGCGCGGCGGGCCCTCCGTCACGGCAGCGCCAGCGCGGGGGGCGGCAGGAGCGGCCGTGTGCCGGTGCCGGGGGTATACCTGCGCCCCCCTCCCGGGGGTTGGCCCGGCAGGGCCCGCAGGCAGGTGGCCGAGCTGTCCCATCGGGGACACGTGCTGGGACCTGGCAGGGCGCCGTTTGTGTCGGTAGCACCGTGCTGGCAGCACAGGGCACAGCTCAGGCCAGCCGTCTTTGGCCTTCCCCCGGGCAGGAGGCGTTTATGGCCTCGACGTTCCCTCTCGCTGACCTGGATGGGGACCTGGCCCTGGGCTACGGAGCTTAAATCAGATTCGGCCTGTGGACGCAGCCCTGGGCACAACACGCCAGCTACGCTCCCAGCCTTGCCACCCCACCGATGCGGGGCCGCACCTTGCTTCCTCACCAGCTGCCTCAGGAAGGGATAGTGTCCAAAATCCTGAGCGCTGCCCTCTGCTATGCAAATGCAACTTGTGCATCCCTGAGCCGCTGCTACAGCTGCCACTCGCCCAGGTACCTGCCACGCTGGCGCTGGGGACGCGCGACCCATGCGTTCGATGTGCATATGGCCCCTGAGTGCCCCGTTCCTGCCCCTGGCCAACACCAGGGCTCTGGCTGCAGATTCCCAGGGACCCTGCGGACCTGCGACTCTCCCTGGGTGCTGCCCACACTTCTCCAAATGTGACTCTGTGCATCTCTGTCCTTCCCGTCTAACATCTGCAAAATGGAAAAATTAATGCTGAGCCTCCTCATGGGAGTCTAGGCGGCTTCATTTTTATGTAACTTACTACGAGAACTCTGAATAAAAGGCAACATTAAAATATCCTATTTTTTTTTTCCTTTATCTGGTTCCAAATAGGCTGCTTTAGAGCAATCTAATCAGGCACCTGGTTTGCAGCCCCCACCCTCATCTTTAGTTGGTATCAACAGCAAGTGAAGGGATTTAAGCATTTTAGCATCTGAATGGAAATATATGCTCCAGTCCTCATAAAGCCACATTCATACACTAGCCTGATTAATAACTTTTTTGGCATTCCATGGTGCTCAGTCCAGGGAAAATTACTGAGTAGATATTTACTATATTGTCAAACTTATTTTGAACTCTTCATGTGGGCCTCTCACCACCTCTCTGTGCAGTTATGCAATCTTGAAAACCACAAATTAAAGCCTCTAAACAGACGCAATAACAAATTGTGGTAGCTCTGAAGAAACCCCCCGGAAAAAAAATTGATCTCTCAAAGCGACCTCTTCAAACTATGCTGACAGACAAAAGCCTGAGTAAACAGATGGGTTTGCAACCCTGAATATCAACAAACTTTGCTCTACTAGATCAGCGAGAGATATTCAGAGGTAAAAAAAGTATTTGGTCTTATAAAGCGTATTTGTAGATGGATAGGGACTTTGGAAATTACTTTTTCTCCATTCCTTTTGCTTTATTTTTATAGTTTGAAGGAAACTTGTGAGTTGGGGTGTCCTGTTCAGCTGTGGACAGAGCAAAGAACCAAAGCATTTTGCTCCAGTGGCCCACTGCTACACTTCCCTGCCACAGGAAAATTCAAGTAGAACCTGAGACGTGCTGTTTCCTAGCGAAACGGTGGCTCTACACAGCTCTACAAGCCACGCACCGATGCGTTCAGTTGACGTACAGGGCTTGTGTATTTAGACAAAACTCCGTGGGAAAGGGTGGAATTCCTTCTGCAGCCCTTTGGTTCTCAGGAGGTTTGAAGTGACATGTCACTGCTGTTCTCACTTCTGCGTTATGCTGGACCGTTTTCAAAGCCGTGTGTTTTCACTCCGGTAAACCCTCTCTCTACTTCACAGGGGCCATACCTCCCAGCCAGATCTTGGATTATTTTTAGATCTGTGGAGGTAGTTGGTCTTTCTAGGAATCCATATTGCTGCTACTAACAGCGTGGGAACTTATGTCTTCCTGTGCACTGAGGTTTTCATAGAATATATCCTAAACTATGCGATTTTCAGTGGCGCATCTGGTTATGGGTGCTTTTTACTCTTCTGCATGTGGTCTGTAGCTCAGCAGTCACTAACTTAACTTAAATATATATGTTTGTGTGTGTATGTGTCCCCACATGTGTGCACATACAGGATTCATGTTATTTCCTTTTTTTGAGAACTTTATATTTGTAGTTTTTCTTCATTTGATAAATGTAATTTGTAACTTTTAAAGTTCTTTTCATAAGCAGGAGCTAGAAAATAAATTCAGCAACTTACAAAAACAAAACCTCAAAAAGCTGAAATTCAAGCCATCAGGTCTGCTTTGATGTAGAGGATGTGTTGAAATGGTATATTTACATATTTGTATTCTATTTTATAATTTTCTGCGCAAAGGCATGCAATACTTTCTGACAGGAAACTAAATGTGTTTTGGAATAGTTCCACCTCTCGTGTCATCTAAGCTACGTGCCATTGATGTGTTAGAACAGAGCTTTATGTCAGGGAAACAAAAAAGACTTAGCTGAAGTTTGGATCTGTCCCTGAAATAAGAGCTGGACAATTTCTCCCCGTGTGCGTGGCTACCCAGTGACTACAGAGAAGTGCAGTAGTGCAGTGGTAAATTACTCACCTGTCTGGTATCTGTTAGAAGTGGGTAAATGTTGTATTGCTGAAACTGGAGGTGGATAAACTCCATTTGCAGTTGTTTGCTCTTAGTGACACCTCTGGAAAAAAGTTACTGTAAGCTGGAGTCTGTGCATGGGTCTGGCTGTCTCTGGACCTACATCCCTCTTAATCTTTCACCACTTTTAGGTGATACCTGTTTTTCTTTTCCTCCCTCCTGTTTGTGGTTTGTTTCTTTTTTAAAATATATATATGAATCAGAAAAAAACCATGCAAAGTCAAGCACCTAGCTAATGTTTTGAGTAGGTTTGAGAACTGAAAGAAAAAAAGTGCCATGCCGCAGATTGGTCTACAAAATCACTAGCAGAGCCACGGACTTTGACTCTCATAGCCACCCGGGCGTTCTTACCTTTGAATACATGATAAGTACGCTGTATATGAAAAAAAGGTTCCCTGCACTGAGGCTTTTTGACATTTCCCCCCTCCCACACTTCTTGCTGACTCAGGGTTGAACTAGGAAGGAATTGTTTAATTTGGAGGGAGGACTGATGCCACAACAGGTCTGTTACTGCACACTCAGGTCTCAGCCTGAGTAAGCAGAAAACAACGTTTTCTTGAGTCTGTGAGCCACCTACCAATGCTTTGCAGCGTGACCAAGTGTACAGTTCCCCTGACGCGTTAGTGGGTTTCTGCACCTGCCTCCACACTGCTGCTCGCTAGTGCCCCTGTTGTGCTAGCAGCCTGTCAGTCTGTGGTAGAAACCAGATAACCAAAAGGTTCTCAATTAAAGAACTCTGGTTCTAAACTCAGATGATTTTGCTGACAGGGTTTACTGTAGGACCACTAAAATAGTGTGTAATAGCACAGCTTATGGTTCGACTTGATGAATGCCAAACAGTGCAACTTCCCACCCCATTAATCCTTCCTCACTTCTGCTTGCACCGTGTCCTGCAGTGACCTGGTTCGGGGACAAAGGAGGCAGAAAAGCTCGGCTTTAGAAAAATGAATTATTTCCTGACAGGTTAGTTCCCTAAACTGGCTCATGGCAAAAAAAGAGGTGATCACATGTGATGCAGAGAATGCACAAGAGAAATGGCCACAGCATGTGGCCAAGGCAGGGGTAGGTAACAGCACCATCCCCTCAGACTGCCTTAGCAATGTTATCGAACTGCCCCCAGGTGGAACTGCATAGTGAGAATGTGTCAAGAGCAGAAATTTCCTGAACAAGCTTCACTGCAAGGAAAATGTACGTAGTCTTACCCTTTTGTGTAGTGGAAGAGCATAGGAGATGTACAGGAGATGACAGTGGCTGTCACAAGGTCCTGCTGGGCAGTGTAGCCCAATGGGGTGCACAGCCGGCTTCTGGGGGGAGCCAGCAATGTCATCTTCAGCAGCAGCTGCTAACATGCTTCCTCCAGCAGTAGGAAATCAGATTATCCAGAACCCCCCCGTGCCAAACATATCTTTGCTACCCATCGAGCAAACTGCTCAAAAGCTGCCTTGGCTCAAGAGCTCAGGCTGGACCCCCTGGTAGTACGGTATAATTATAGTCATCTGAATAGTTTGTTCTGCAGCAAAGACAACAGTCTAGTCCAGAAGTGGAACCCCATAGAGTTATACTGAAGTGGCAACTTTATACGCACTGAATACAGATGAAGTCCTTGGCAGAAAGAAAAAATACTTTTTCTATTGTCTTTTTTCATACCAGTTTCAGGTGTGATGCACAGGAGGATGGGTAGATGCAATTTGCTTGAATCTAAATCTCCTCTAAGAATGTGGTAACAAAATTCACCATGTGCAGAGTTTTATAACAAAGTTTCAGCATATGACATCAAATTTCAATACATTAACACCGTTTAGAGAGATAAGAACAGCAGGCTGATAACTAAGGTCAGTTTTTCATCTTTTAAATGGCAGCACGGCAAGGGTGTTTTCTCAAAATATTAAGGTGATACTTTTGAGGTGACAGACGGGGTCCAGGCTTTGTTGAGGTAAAGGGAACACTGCTCCTTTGAGCAGCCTTGCCATGGGGACGTGTCACAGCAGACTGCCAGTCTTTGCTGCAGGCTGCTTCTCAGCGCCCTGAGGTCTGTGTGGCGAAAGCCATGAGCAAGCAGTGGCAGAACTACCAGCAACTTCCTTGTGATCAGGATGTTGCCCAAGCCGTGAGGCATGATAACAGACAGGAGGACGGCTGAAGGCCCAGAGTGTGGTTTCCATCTTCTCACTTTCCCTAGCAAGTGCAGTAAAATATAAAGAATTTAAAAATAATTTCATTTAATAATTCTCAGGTTTTCAGGCAATTGCGTGTGCCCGGCTTGAGCTGATACACATGTTTGAATTGTCAATCTGTGACAGACTCGGATGGGAAGGCAGGAAAAATAGCATTTAAAAAAACCATTTATTCAAGAAAAATCTTTAGGGATCATGTCTAGGATAATCTTTTTCAGGGTGACCCTCATTTCCTACAATACAATGGTTTTACCCCGCAGTGGTTTAACCGTTTTGAATAAGCTGTAGAGTGGAGAAACAAATATTTTATCAAGAATGGAGGAGTTTACCCAGAAAGGCAGGAGTATCAACCCACTTTAGAATATAGAACAGGGATGATTAATCTACTGACCTTTTAACCCCAACATCACAAAAATGTATATTACATCCATAACGTGGTCTGGTTTTGTGTAAATGATCGCTTTATGCATGACAGACCCGTTCAAAAAGCAAGCGGCATGCCAAAGAGGAAGCTAGAAGTGCATCACTGTGCACTTAGGCTCTCATCAAATAACTCACTTGCTTCAAGTCTTTTCTTTGAATATAAATGTTTATGAAGTTTTCCAGTGATTTTTTTTCTCCTGGCATTTGCCTCACGACTCATTATTTTTAGCCATGTAAAATGGCATTATGCAATTGCTGAAATTTGTCTCTTTCAGCCCATGATGATTTATAAGTCTTAATTTCCAGGATACTCCCTTGAAGTTACCTTCTCTTTGTGACCTCAGGATTTCTCTTCCCAGACCTTTGGTATTTATTTTTACTATTTCTGTGGTCAGGGTTTGGCAATGTTGTTTTGGATTAATGACAAACATACATAAGAACTGGAAGGAATGCACAACTTAATCTCCTAATTTAATGCATGGCTTGTTTATCAATAGTAGAAATAAATTTCTGGACAGGTTTGACACATCTTAATAACAGGCCTCTGCAGCCAGATAGAAAGATTTTGATGTATCTGAACTGCATGGATGCAATTTGCTTATTTTATATTGCAATGCAGTATTTCTTTCTCAAACTTTGCCCAGAAAGAATTGGAAGTGGAAGTCAGTTAGTTTGGACAAGTATGCATTGTTTATATGGAATATTGTAATTGACATAAAATTGTGTAAACCTGCTAACTTCTCTGCTTTTGGATGAAGAAAAGATCTTTGGCATAACAAGAGCCTGAATTTCTGTTCTATTTTTTCCTTTTATGCAGAAAACTGCAAATAATTTAATGCTCAGATGAAATTACTCAGCGTTTTACTCAATTGTTGAATTTTCCTCGTAAACGGTGTGTTTTGCTTTCATCATATATCCAGTATTTTTTTAACTGGCGTTTTCTGATGATCTTTTTACTTTCTCTGTGTATTATTTACCTTCATTGCTTACTTACTTAGGCTTGATTCCTTTCCTACACAGCCTACTGTGAATAAAACTCTCCTCTGAAAATGATTAGTTTTGCACTTTGTTTACAGAATAGTCTTGCAATGTTATATCTGATAGTCATTAACAGGGAAGTAGAAATAAAAGGAGAAACATTAGTTCTTGCCACAAATAATTTTTAATTCACTGGGATCAGGATCTGGGCCAAAATGTTTAGGTTAGCTCAACAGCTCAAGTTCATTTGAAGGGTCTCAATGTTTATGCCTAACAGCGCGTCCTCCTATGACTTTTTATTTTTAGCTGCTCAACAGTTCTTACTTTCTGTGAATTTTAAAGTTATTCTTAGACTAAGCAATACAGTCTCTTCACAGGGAAAAACTGTGACAAGCATAGCTATGTGATACAGCTCATCATTTCATAGGGGCCATCGTTTCCACCTGAAGCTCTGGCAGAAAAAAAACAACCAAAGATTAAATTATTGCTTTAAAAATAGATACTAAATTTTGGGTTCCAGTTCACTTTTCTCAGTGTGTGAATCGTTGTGGATAGCTGGAGAGGTCCACCACCCTGCGTGAAACTTAAATTAAGGGCCACAGTTATCTCTGAATATTAACATAGGTGCAAACCCGCTTCCTGGGATCCAACTATACATTTTTTTCTGACATTTTAATAAAATTGTTTTTGTAAGAGTACTAATCCCTTGCTACCAGTTCTTACCTGAAACCAAGTCTGAATTTCTTGAAACAAGAAAATGGTGCTTTTTTAGAAAAAAGTATTAATAACCCCCTTTTTATATGGGAATTACATACTTCTATAAAGTGGGGAAAACATACATGAATAAAATGGATCAAAGCGATCTAAGCCCACTAGTAGAAAGGGGAAGGAGTTCTGAAATGCATATTTATTTATTGCAAAGAAACCCTGGATTTACTAGGTACCGAGGGAACATTTTTTTAAGAACAATTATGTTGTATTTGGAAAAACTGACATTTTCTTTCTTAACTAATTTTAATTGGCATTATGCTCCCACTGAGCCAAAAAAAAAAAAAAAAAAAAAAAAGGAAGACAGCAGCAAAATATAAATTAAAGTAGGAGTTAGCTGATGAAAGCATAGACAAAAGGCTCTGAAACCTTTCTTACAAATACCTTCTTCAAAGTGGGGTGGTCCCGAGGCATTGGTGGCCTGTGCCTGTTCCTTGGCCTCTTTTACAGTCATCGATGTTGCGCTGCCAATGAAGCAGCTGTCACTTTTTACCAGCGTAATGCCTGCCAGCAGCCGGCTCAGAGTGCTGCTTTTAATTAAATTTCTGATTTCCATTGGATTTTGGTTTGCAGTTCACAGCTAACGGAGATTTTCAGGATGGGGTCTTATAGGGCATCTAGGAGTATTTCAGACACCTCTGCATTACAGAGATCTGTTCAGAGACATCAAGCATCACCTTAAAAGTAGATACCTTTTTAGCTTCCATTACTTGCAAGAGCTCTTCCAGGATCTCGCTGCCGTAATGGCTAGAATCATTCGTATTTCCAGCCTAGATGTATCTATGGTTTGCTCGTGTGCCAACATTATGTCTTTGCTGAGACAGTTTTCCTGCCTCCCCTTTATGTGTTAAAGAATCAGAGGATCATTTAGGTTGGAAAGAACCTTTAAGATCATCAAGGGCAGTGCTGTCCCCTTAGGCACCACTCCACTGGAGCTAATAAGCCGAACTCTTGTGGGGCACGTCAGCGCTGGTGGGGACAGGCAGATTCAGGCTCTCTCGACTAATGATCTGAGTGAGCTGGGATGCGAATTGGCCCTCTCCTGGTGCCTATAGGGCTGTGGCAGTGTAATGCTAAGCCTGAGCTGGCGAGTTCTGCTGGAGACTTCATTAGCACCGTGCTAATTCAGGCTATATGGATTCTGGGCCAGTACGAGGCCGACTGAGGCTCACATTGGTCTGCACCTGTTTGTTCAGATGTGCTCACAGTCTCTTCTCGTGAGATGGATTTTCCATTTCTCTGATCCTCCTAGAAGCAGTCTTCGACACCTGTTTCATGTCAAGTCCATTTTCCTGCATCGTATAGGAAGAGATTAATTGGAGAACAAGAGATGGCTCTACCCTCTCCTCCTTTTCCTTGCATTAGCATTGCCTGGCACAGCATACGGTCGCTGGTTCAGCACAATCATTCTCATCAGTCTGGTTGATGTCTGGAAGTCAAGGACAAACACAGATGCAGCTTGACAGCTGAACACCTGGGCAATGAGCATGGCATATCAGGGACACGCTGGGTGTACCCTACATGTGCTGTGTTATCTGATCAGAGCTGTGCAATACAGCTGGGACCTACCTAAAACCCAAAGGGCAAACGAAAAGTTTATATACAGCAGTTCTGGAGCCTTTCTGTTGTATCAGCCAACACACCGTAGTCAACCCACATTGGTGAGCCCAGTGCAACTGGAGGGCATGGGGTGGATGGTGCACTCGCTGGCCATCTGTGTCGTTCACGTTTCCCACAGGCTGGATTTCCTGCTCACGCAGTGCATGGCATGGGATTTCCCAGACACAAACATGGGAGCCCAGGCACATGCTCGGGGGCCGTGTGACAGGGCTGTGGCTGTGGATCTCCCCCATATGGAGCACAGCTGTGTCTGCCCTTGAAAGGGATGACCTAAATTTCACACAGTACTCCAGTGACGTATGACCGGCACAACCCTCACTGCTGGAAATACCCTGTGTGGTTTTGAATTGTACTTGTTTACCATGGCTGCCTCTCTTTAGGAGCTCATGCTAACCCTGAATTTGACTGAACCATCTAGATTTTTCTCCTCCACGTGCAGCTGGCAAGTGCCCAGTTTATAGTGACATTTTTTGCTGCCAGCTTCATAAAACTGAGCTAGGCAGTTCTGGATTTCATCCTGTTTGTACTGCTTCAGTCCTTGAAGTCATTCAGGTCTTGCAGTGAAATAGCCCAGTCCTGTTCTGTATACTCACAGATTTCATAAACTCATTCCCGATTTTTTCACCCCGGTTTTCTACATCGTCTCTGCTGACCATATTCTTGTGATGATGTTTGATCACGATAATCAGCAGACAGCAGGTAACCTTAGCTGGTGTAAACTGTCACAGCTTTTGCTATCAAAATAGTGCTGGTAATGTTTCCAGCTTAGGTTCTGCCAGTATGTAATTAGAAATGTACCTTTAAAATGCGATATTTCTTTAATGACTGTAAACATCTTTTAAAAGGATTCAGAAGGCTTTGCTTAAAAATATTACCATGCATATGAAATAGTTGCTCTTAGACAAAATTCACACTAAGAGTGTATCATAATATTAAAGGTGTTTCAGTATTAAAGGTTTATATGTTTCTGTTATTAGGAATATTCCCAGCTGTTTAACTCTGCTGTAACTGTGTTTTCTGTATACAAATGACCGCAGCTACTGCGACAAAGCACCATCCTCTTTCTTGAGGGAGTTGCCGGAGAGATATTGCAACACGCACTTGCTTGGCATGACATCAGTCCATTTCAACAGTGGCCTTGGAGCTGGCCTTTCAAGCAGTTTTGTTCTGTTATCTGAAGAACTGGGCATTATGTTGCTATCTTATTTTTTCTATGCCACAAGGGCTGTCTTAGTCCCATCCCCTCTCTCCGGCTTCATGGCTGTGAAGAAAACCTAAGAAACACAAACCAAACACAATAGTGCATCTGAAAGCAGCGTAGCTAACAACTGCAAGAGATACAAACTGGGCCACATCTTGCATATGTTCAGTACTGGTGACTTAAGTGTTGACATTGTCATGGTGACAATTAAGAAGCAAGAAGGGGAGGATCCTAGATCTGTGAGTCACCTCTCATAACGAACCACCCAAGCTCAGGCCTAGCGGGCTGCATGGGTATGACCCCATCTTGGGGGGTAACCAAGCTGGAAGAGCATGTGTGTACACTAAGGAAACAGGAACAGGTCCTGTAATGAGCAGTCCTGTTTGCGGTGAGCAGTGTCTCGTCTGGGGAACTGGGACAGATGTTGCTTAACTAGTGGGTACTGCCATCACTTTGGCCATTTGGTCTTTGATAGAGGGTGATCACATTTGTGCGTGTGGCAATAGAAGGCAGCAATGCAGCCACCAGCATTTAATGAATCACTTTTGAAGGTGTTTGTAACTTTTTCTCTTTCCAAGCTATAATCAGTCAGAGAAGGACTCTATTAAATATTATCCTCCATTCTATGTGTAAAAATTATTTACTTTATTTGGTGTTTGAGGCATTATTTTTTCCATTAGGAAAGCAAGCTGTAATCTGTTAAACACCTGCATGGAAGTGTCCCAAAATGACCTGATATGATGAATACTGTTATAGTCTGTAGTTGAATAGGTGCTTCTTTCCCAGCTGTGGGAACTATGGAAACTGAAAATATTCTTTCTGAAAAGTTCTGGAATCAACTTTTTCTCTTGCAGAGAGCTTTCTAGTATAGAATTAATGTTGCTTAAGTACATCTCCTTGCAATGAATGTTCCAAAAATAACAAGAGATGGTAAATAAGGTGACATTTATATTTGTGCAGTGCTCATTGCCATCAAATTCCACAACCACAGCCCTTTTGTATAGATATTCAATTTAACAATACATCACCTTTGATTCACAGCTCTGAATAGCTGAAAAATCCTCTTGTAATGCTTGCCCTTGGCCCCCAGTAACATGCCGTTTGCTTGAATTACATATGATGAGTAAGCACTTGAAGCAGTGTACATCTGTACATGTCAGTAATGTTTGTGGAAGGTTTAATTTAGCACCATATATTATATTGCAGTCTTCACTTTCTGGGAAAGGTGATGTGAAGAATTTGTTTTGCTAAGTAAAGACTGCAAAATTCATTACTTACTGTATGTTATTTTGATGTACTATATTTTAATTCTGGATGGATTTTTGCCATTTGAGGGCTGAACAATGTAAATGTTGAGGTTCAGTCTGTGCATTTGTGTCCTGAAGTACATGAGGATGACAGTACTAAAGAGGTTACTAGCACCTTTCTGCCAGTTCAGCTATGTTGTATGTTGGAGGTGAAGTCACTCCCTTCTGTGTAAGACAGAGCTGCTTGTATGCGGCATTTGTCTCCCTGTGTGCATTTGAAGTGTGGGGTACAAATTTTTACTTCCTCTTCTGCTCTAATTGAGCTGTGTAAAACTGCCCTAGAATTGCCATAGTTGTAACTGGATAGTACTATAAATGTATGTGCAGGCGCCCAAAATGTAACTCTTCTCTTTAAAATATATTTGGGATTTTTTTTTTTTTTCTGTTTTGTTTTTTTGGGTTGGTTGTTGTTTGTTTTTTTTTAAGTGGGAAAAATGAAATGCATTAAATTTGTTCAGCTGGCCTATTTGATCTCATCCAACCTGGTATCATACATAACTTGAACATCAAAATATTGTGGGAAACTGTGAGTAATCTGAGTCACTCAAGGTCTGACTAAGGCAAATTTTCAAGGCGATACTGAGAAACATACCTTTTAAAAGACTGTTGGATGTCCTGGTCCAAGCTGGCATACCTGTGGTGTTAGGAATGGTGTATTAGACACTGCAGAAACTAATGTAAAGCATGTGGTTCTCTTTTCATCTCTGTTGCCACACTTCTTTAAAAGGTTATCAACATCATTTCTAACTTTAGCAGCATCTCAGCCTCCATCTCTGAGTCCTGCACTTCTTCCTGTTACACATTCTTCCCATGAGTTAATATAATTTCTCCAAAGTGGCATTCCTTCAAACCATACTATAATAAGCATGGGTAGATGTACATCTACTTGTGGACCACTGGAGACCAGTCTTTGCCCAGATGTAACTGCAGACCTACTCAAAGACAATTCCATTAATTGCCACAGATCCATAGTTGCTGAGTGTCTTATGTGCTTGTCCAAAAGGAATTCACTGAGGCTATCAATGAACTTCACTCAATAACCACAAGTTCATAACAAATTTTGACTCTTACTAATACAGTACAATACAAATGAATGTGTTAACAGTGCAGTTGTTGTTTGAAAACAGCAGTGTTGCTTATGAGAGAAGAGTTTCTATTTTCCTAGTGCAATTTTCACACATTACTATTCATTTAAAGTGAAACAGAAATGAATAGCCACCCAGGCTTTGTAATCTAGATATTTAATGTCTGTTATACATCTATTCTTTTATTGTAACTTCTTCACTGTGTGTTTTTCAACTCTTACTCTGTCCCCATTAATAGCCTTCAGAAATGATTGTTTTTTTTGAAATATAACTTCAAAAGAGAAATGAAATTTTCCCAGCATGCTAAAATCTTGGGTAGTGTACAATGTTGTCACTAGTCATATAATTTAAAATTAACACCATTGACAAATGCTACTTTAAAGCTTCTATTGAAAAATCATAATATGTAAGTGCAGTAGGGCTTTTTGCTGATCTGGATTTATATTTGTATAATGTACAGTTAATAACTGGAGAGATCTTGTTAGAGATTGATTACTCTTCTTCAGTGTGTCCCTTGTTTTGTATCCCATTATTCACTCAAAGGGCTTAATTAAATGAATCTGAGTATAAGCACATATTTGCTGCAACAATCGCAATTCCCCATAGATAATTTTCTTTGGCTTGTCTTGCTGGGATTTCCAGGAAAGTTCCCAGAAACTGTTTCACAGAATAGAGGGATTTCTCTTTTTAAACCCCTTTTTTGGTGTTACACAAATTTGAGCCCAGAAGAGTCTAATTTTGAGAAATAACCATGAATACTATATGCATGTGTGCCTTTATAATAACAAAATCTTCAGAATAATTTGAGTTTAAGTCGAATCTTATTTGATTTCTGTGGTTGGCTTTGGAAACATTTGGTAGTTATTTTCCATTGAAATTTGCACCCGCTTGGGGCAGCAATATAAGTGGTTCTCCTGTTATTTCTGCTCTGTAATCTTAATTTTAAAGCTAGTTTTCCATTTTTTTTCTTCTTGTTCTGTGTGTATTTATCTTTTACACGGCAATATATAATTCTGCATTTGCTGTTGGTGGTCTTGATCTTAGTGTGTATGCATATATGTTGAAGGGGTACAACATACAGCCCTATAAAGACCATAGTTCTTTAATTTTGAGAAAGGGAGAAGGAGGGATTTTAATTTACATCCGTATTGCTGAAATAAAAATGTAGCCTCTCCATTCAAGAATGTGGCTGTGATTTTTCAAAATGACTTGTAAGGCTTAGAGGATTCCATTTATGGGTGGCTAGCCTGGGATGTTTTTAAGAAACAAGTTTTTAGAGAAGGTTCAACATTACAGAAATTTTAACAGGACAAGCTGGCCCCAAAGAACCAGCAAAACTCTTAACTGCTGACCATGAGTGCAGTGCCATTCTCTGGGTCTCTGTTGCATCTGTTGGGTCAAGGTGCTTTATTCTGTATTAGACATTAAATAAAGGTGAATCATGCCTTAGTGTACTGACAGTCTGATGACAGGCACTAAAGAGATGAGGCACATGGAATGAGTCAAAAAGGAGAAGTTCTGTTATTCCGGGATGGTTTTTTTTTTTGGCTTATTAACTTAGAGATCAATTAAAGACATTTCTATGAGAGCAGGAGAAAACTTCCTCTGAGCACACAGCAGACTGACAAGGTACAAGTCAGCTTGAATCCAGAAGCTGTATCACAGTGTCAGCATGCCGTGACTTAGTGGGAAGTACTAGCTTGGGCAAAGTAATCTGTTCACAGTGCTGCCCAATGTTTGTGCTAATGCTGGCTGGCTTCTTGCCAACTTGGGTAACTTAAAGGGAAGAGTGGCTCTGACTTCTCACACATTCGCACACATGCATCCATTTTTGTGAGTATCAAAGGCTTGTTCTGAGGGTTCCCAAATCAGCGGAGGCATATTGGTCATCTCTAAGGGTATTTACATCAAACCCCAAGAGCTCTAACTGGCATTAGCTGTGGTCAAGAGTTATACCTTAGAGCTCCATCTCATATGTGGTTTCATATGGCAAATACAAAGTAAGAAAGAGATTCTGCTTCCAAAGCTTCAGCCTGAATTGAGAGGAAGCTTAGATGGAAATGATCATCCAGCCTAATCCCTTGCCAAAGCAAGATTAGATCCTGCAGGCTGTTTTCTAGCATTTGCCAATTTGGCTATAAAAGCACCAAACAAATAGGATCCATTACTGCGAAGAGTCTGGGAAACTGTTCCATTGTTTAAAAGATGTCATGACAGTGCATTGTCTTCTGAAATTAACTATATATTTTTTTCTTATCTTAATTACATCTTATCCTTGGTTGTGTTCTGAGGTACCAAATTAAAATCTGACATTCTTAAAGGCTGTGTAGTTGTTGGCTATTGCAATTCACCTTTGTGTCCTCAAGCTGACCAACCTGGGGTGCTGGTCAGCCCAAGGGAAAGGGCTACACATCTGTGTGACCATAATTAGTCGATGTCACAGGGACCAGGGCAAATGATGGCTATAAAACTCCTTTTGCCTTCTTCATGTATCTGACCTGCTCTTCCCTAACACATCAGTTCCTCCATCCCATCACAACTTTTGCTGTTCTTCAATGAACGTTTGCCAGCAGCTATATCTACTTTAGTAAGTAGTGTGGCCTAGTAAGAGTGTGAGGTGAATGCAAAACAGGACCTGTAGAGTAAAATGGGTGGTGCTGAGGGCTTAAGATCCAGAATCATGCATGCTTTAAGGTTTTAGAATAGTTCTGGGCTGGTCCCTCAAACTGCATGTGTGTACTGGTTGGAGATGATTAGATGCACTCCTGGAACACACTTTTGGATTATTTTTTTCTGAAAGCCTTGTGAATCTGAGACTGCTTTATGGTGTGAAACAGAGCATGATGAGTAGGGGTGAACTAAAATGATAATGTAGGTACAATCCAGATCTTTTTGGGAATGTATTGTCCAGAGCTGAATGCAATGTTATTTAGTAGTAAGAGAGATTTGAGTCAGACTTCAGGAAAATGTAATGATAAGGGCAGCAAAGCGCTATGGAAGTTGAATAAAATCTATGATGAGAGGTTTTTAAGAAAAGGCTAAACAAAACAGAATTTGGGAATAAGATCAATATAGTTGTTCCTGCACAGAGAAACAGGAATGGATTCAGTCAGTTTATGACATCTCTTCAAGCCAGATTTCCTGTATGATTCCAAAGTGCACCACCATATCTCTTCTGGAGTAAGGACATTTGCATAGACTACTCCAAAGGGCTTTGTTTTCTTGCTCTGTGACGGTGCAGTGCCTCATGCTATACTAGTGATTTCTTTCAGTACTGGACCTCCTTGTATTTCTTCCAGCTGATGAATGTGGAATGCCAGGGAATGCCAGGGAAGGTTGTGGAGCAGATCATCCTGAGTGCCATCATGCAGCACATACAGGACAGCCAGGTGATAAGGCCCAGCAAGCATGGGTTGATGAAAAGACAGGTCCTGCATGTCTAACCTGATCTCCTTCTATGACAAGGTGACGCGCTTAGTGGATGAGGGAAAGGCTGTGGATGTTGGTCTACGCAGACCTTGGTAAAGCCTTTGACGCCGTTTCCCACAGCGTTCTGCTGGAGAAAGTGGCTGCTGAGGGCTTGGCTGGGCGCAGGCTGGCTGGGTGAAAAGCTGGCTGGCTGGCCCAGCCCAGAGCGCGGTGGTGCACGGAGTTACATCCCGCTGGCGGCCGGTCACACGTGGTGTTCCCCAGGGCTCAGCACTGGGGCCAGTCCTGTTTGATTCTTTATCGACGGTGCGGCCGAGGGGATCGAGTGCAGCCTCAGTCGGTTTGCAGAGGCCACCGGGCTGGGCAGGAGCGCTGCCCCGCTGGGGGGCAGGCGGCTCTGCAGGGGGATGGGGACAGGCTGGATCCATGGGCCAAGGCCAGTTGTAGGAGGTTCCACCCGGCTCCGTGCGGGTCCTGCACGGTCACACCAGCCCCAGGCAGCGCTGCGGGCTGGGGCAGAGGCTGGGAAGCTGCCCGGTGGAAAGGGGCCTCAGGGTGCTGGGTGATGGCTGGACATGAGCCAGCACCGTGCCCAGGTGGCCAAGGCGGCCAACAGCATCCTGGCTTGTGTCAGACACAGTGTGGCCAGCAGGGCCGGGGCAGTGACCGTCCCCCTGCACTCGGCACCGGTGAGGCCGCACCTGGAATCCTGTGTCCAGTTTGGCCCCTCGCCGCAGGAAAGACACGGGGGGGCTGGAGCGTGTCCAGGGAAGGGCAACGGGGCTGGTGAAGGGTTTTGTCCAGGTTTCGGTTGGGACAGCGTAGATTTTTTCTTAGTAGCTGGTACAAGGCTGTGTTTTGGATTTAGTATGAGAACAATGTTGATAACACACTGATGTTTTTAGTTGTTGCTAAGTCATGTTTATACTGAGTCAAGGACTTTTTGGTTCCTTAGGCCCTGCCAGCGAGAGGGCTGGAGGGGCATGGGAAACAGAGGGGGGACACAGCCAGGGCAGCTGACCCGAACTAGCCAAAGGGATATTCCATACCACGGGACGTCATGCTCAGTGTCTAAACTGGGGAGTGTCCGGTGCCCTCTGGTCGCTGCTCGGGGACCTGCTGGGCATCGGTCAGCAGGGCGTGAGCAGTTGCATTGTGCATCACTTGTGTTTTTTTTTCCTTTTGGGTTTTATTCCTCTCTCTCCGCCCTTTTTCATTCCAATTGTTATTATATTCTATTTCAATTATTAATTTGTCCTTATCTTAACCCACGGGTTTTACTTTTTTCCCCAGCTGCCCTCGCCATCCGCTGGTAGGACCCGGGGGGAGTCAGCGGGTGAGTGGCTGCGCGGTGCTCAGTTGGCAGCTGGGTTAAACCACGACAGGTCTGGAGCACAAGTCTTGTGAGGAGCAGCTGAGGGACCTGGGCTTGTTTCACCTGGAGAAAAGGAGGCTCAGGAGGGACCTTATTGCTCTCTACAACTACCTGGAAGGAGGTTGTAGCGAGGTGGGGGTCAGTCTCTTCTACCACGTAACTAGCGACAGGACAAGATGAAATGGCCTTAGGTTGCTCCAGGGGAGCTTTAGATTGGATGTTAGGGACAATGTCTTCACCAAAAGAGTGGTCAAGCACTGGCACAGGCTGCCCAGAGAAGAGGTGGCATCACCATCCCTGGAGGTATTTAAAGGACACGTAGATGTGGTGCTTGGGGACATGGTTCAGTGGTGGAATTGGCAATGCTGGGTTAATGGTTGGACTTGGTAATCTTAAAGATCTTGTCCAACCTAAATAATTCTATGATTTTGATAATGTATGTCCCTTATACTTATGCATATCACTTTCAATTTTTCCAGTTTTAATTTTCTGTCCTTCCTCCTGCTGTTTAATATGGGTTTTTTTTATCTTCCTTGGCTGCTGTTTAGAACTTCTCCTAGTTTAGCTACAACTACATTGGTGGCAATTTACTCTCCCAGACACTGAAAGTTTTCAATAAAGTTGAATGAAAAATGGTGTCTACGAAGCAATCTACATTGCCCGCGGTAATCTCCTGTTGTCCAGATTTCAAAACATGTAACTGATTCTCTTCAGGTCAGTTTAAAATCAGGTTCAGCGTGACATAATAGCAAATGCTTTACTAAAATGATGGCAAATGATTGTTTCCTGCTATTAACTTGTAATTTGGTCAAGCAAAAAACTTCAAATTAATAAAACTGCAGCCATTCTCTTCCTTTATATTGTACATCATTGTGAATTATTAAATTTATTGAAATAGAAATGCTGCCCACAAAATACACAGTACTGAACCAAAACCCAAACAAGTCTCACTTCTAAGCTTCAGATTACTCAAAAAGAGCCTCAGTAAATTTGGGCTTCTTTGCCCTTGAATTTAAATGGATGTTAAGACCTTAAGTCAGTAAGGTTCTTTTTAAAACACTTCTTTCTGTATGATTTATTGCTTTATGCATTTTCTGCTGTAGCTTATGAAGATCACGGTGTCCCAAGAGGACTGACCTTTTCAGTGGATGGTACAGGTGTCCAGTTTCAACACAGAGGACCAGTCTAGCCTTGCCTCTTGGCTGCTGTTTAATCCAGTCTCTGGGAAAATGAAGTAGCCTCAAACCTACCCTACTAATGTGTTTTAAAATCCAGGTCACTCATCTCCCAATAATTTATCTTAGCACTGACTCCTGCTCAAAAGATAACAAAAATTTAGAGCACCAAGAACATTTCATGTGTGTGCTTTTTTTGCTTTATGATGAATTTTTATTAGAAATATATATATATATATTCCTTTCTCAGATATTTCCATTTCGCTAGGATAAATAGTATTCAGAAAGATTTTTCTTGATGTCCAAAATTATCTGTATACCCCTATCAATTTCTGATACTGATTTTAGTAATGTTAAAAAAGAACAATAAAGGGAAAATGTTTTGATACAAACATCAGCTTTGGAATGAAAACATTTTCAGCTATGAGGCTCCATTAGTTCTGCAGTTAGCAAATACTTCAATTGACACTGTTGTCAAACCAAGGACATAAGACTGAGAGTGTGATATGTTATCTGCTGCCAATTACGTAAGTTCATGATGCATAAGTTATTGCAAAAAATAAGGTCATGGCTCCTAAACCAACTCCTTTTGAAGTTGTAGTTCTTCATAAAACCTCCCACATATTTGTATATTTTAGTTGGTTAACTCTTAACTGAATTTATGTAAGTGCTTATGAAAATGAAGTATTATATGACGTTAAAGAAAAAGCAGAACCTTGTATGGTCTACAGGATTACCAACATGCTGATATCAAATGCTTGTAGAGAGGTGAATCTGTCTAAAACACAGATTTTAGTTCCAAATCAAAGAGCTTAATCAAAGTTCCTTATCAAAGAGCTGTTTGAAAATAAATGTTTTTGACCACCGAACATAAACATTAAAGTTATTACAGACCATTATATAGTGGGTAGGTAAGAGGATTAGGACTCAACCTCCTCAGTTCTTGTCTTACCTTTTATATAGTCTTTTATGGTAACCTTACACTAATCACTGAATTTTTCGATTGCCTTCATTTATCTTTCTGTATGACTAAATATGACTAAATGTCCTGTTTGTCATATGAAGATAGTATGTAAGTAATAGACTTAAGCCTTCATTTGAAAAATGCCCGCAAAGCTGTGAAGAGCATCAGAGGAACAAATCACTCCACTCAGAACGGGAACAGTGAGGTCCTTTATCATGTCTGGGGCAGAGGTTTCAGAAACTTGAAGAATTGTTTAGGTACAGGACTTTTTTTTTTTCACTTCAGAAAAAAAAGTACGACTTTTAAATATTCTCTCTTTTCAACATTTGATGGAAGCATGACCTTTGCAGATGATTTGACAAAGCCTCCCCTGGAACAGCTAGTAGTCATTGTTCTGCCTTATTTAGGTCAAGGACTGAAAAACAGGTTTTTATAGTCTACTAAATAACTTTACTGTAAGTCTTCGGGTTTTTTTTCTTGAGTTTTTGGGAACCCCCCCTCAGCTACCTCTGTTGCTCTGCAACTTACCAAGTTTGTACAAGTAGTTACCTATTCACTGGCCTGGAGAAAGACCAATGCAATAGTCCAATGGGCAGTCTGAGTTCAAGTCCTTGCTCCAATTAATGTTTAATTATTTATACAAAGAGAAACAGGTCCAACAGGAGAGACGGAGGAGGCTGTTCTTCAGAATAACTGATAGTTTGGTAGCCTGAAAGCTTGCCTGGGATGCAGGATTCTGACGTTCAGACATCTTGCAGAACAGAAACTTGAAATCTGGACTTCTGTGCCACCAGTCAGTGCCTTGATGATAGGATGATTATCTGGGAGGGGTGACAGTTTTCTTGCTCTTTGATGTATTTCAAGTCTCATCCTAGGCATGAGAATCTATCCCAGGTAAGAGCTTCATAAGAACTGGTAAGTACCTGCAAAAAGTTATGGTGTCAACAGAATATAATTTGTCAGTGAAAAAATGCATCACTGTAAACTCTGATGGGGGCATGACTGGAGTTTTCACAACCATGTAGGTCCAGAGTGGTTTGGCCATTGTGATGATCCCTCAAAGCCAATGTGTTTGAAGGAGAGGTCAACAAGCAGCGCTGGAGGGCATGAGTCTCAGGAAGCCTGTAGAATGCCAAAGCATATGTCTGCATAAGTGTCAAACTTGTAAATTAGCTGTTGTTACAAAAGTTTAACAATGGGGAAATGGTCACATACAAACATTGGTTTGGGCATTAGGCTTTTGAGTCTTGCTGTTTTTAAACACTTCAGCTGACGTTGATATGAAACTAGGGCATAAAACCAGGAGCCAGACATGTGATCTGTTGCCAGTTGCCTTCAAACTACCACGTGATGAGGAAAAAAAGAGAGGAAGTGGATGGAGAAATGGGACAGGTCATCTGGACTCTGATAATTAATGTTCCTTAGAAAATAAAAGTTTTGAAACTTTCCTGGAAATGAGGTTTTATGATCTGCTACAATGGCCCACAGGGGGAATGCTGCAACCTACACATATTGACAATTGTGGTATTACCAGGCAGTTCATTTTTATGAGTAATTTCCAGAGCAACCCTCAACCATGCAGTCATGCATACAGTGCAACAGTGTGCCATAGAAGAAAGACTCAGCTAGAGGCCAAAGATTATACAGATTTATTAATATTTGGGAAAAAGATCCTAACAGCAGAAAGCAAATTGAGCAAGAGAGAGGGGAAGAAAGAATGGACTTGACAACAAAGCGAGCTCTGTAAGGATGTGATCCAGAGCACAGTGAACTCAATAGAAAGATCTCCATTGATTTCTTAAGATCTTGGATAGATCTCAAGGGAACAGAGACACTCTGTCTTATACCTTTCCCCCTTCTTTCTCCAGCTGAATTGAAAATACATTCTTTCTGGTTCACAACTAGTATCATTTAGTAATCAAGCATCACAATCAAAATGTTGATCATACTTGGGATGTTAGAGCCAAGAATCCTTACCTAAGCAGCCACAGAAATGGCTTGGCTTTTCCAAGGGCTAAGCAATTTGCAAATTCTCTCTAACAGTACTTTCAACATTTTATTAGATTCAGAGTAGTCTTATCGCATACTTAACTTTGCAAACCCACTCTGCTTTCTCCTTTACAAAACTTTGCAAACCCACTCTGCTTTCTCCTTTACAACACAGAGACTAGCGGAGAAGTTGGATCCGTAATCTTGTTTCTCTTAAATCCTTCTCCATAAACACTTTTCTTGTAAAGGTAATGACCCATTTAGTTGTCTTCTCTTTATGTCTGGTTTAAGTAGTTATAGCTGTTACTTTTAAATAGCTATTAAATATTTCAGTAGTTCTTAAACCATGCCAAAGAATACTTGGAATAAGAGAACAATGAACACAGATGACTGAAAATGAAGTTGTAGAAATGAATTTGATTATATATTATTCAGAAGAAAAAAACAGTTTTTTTGAAGTCCCTGTTAAGGGCTGTTAGAGAAAGCAATATACTTTGCACTGAGTGAGGCTACATAGATCATGAACCCTGGCCTCAAGTAATATATCTCCAAGATCAGCTCAGTTATCTGCTTTCAAAATCTTTCCTTCTATGGGAACAAAGGTTTGCTGCATAATGTAAGCAGTGTTTGACAAACTCATCCTGCTGTGATAGCAACTTGTATTTCATCCTACACACTGAAGAACATAATTTATCTTAACACTAGGCATTGAGCAAGGCTAGCTGTGGGGAAGTAGAACTACTAGGGTTTCCTTTTACTACTGAACTCAATTGAAATCTGCAGTTAAGCCAAGCCTGGTTTAAGTACTCTGTTAATTATTTTCTTTAACATGGTGTGAAAGACCAAGGCTGCTTTGTCGCAATAGGTGGGTAAGTTACCAGCGAGATGTGCCGAGTTGAGGAGCTGGTGACAACAGACAGAAAGAGGAATCCGCATTACTCCCCATCAGTTTGGAGATATAAGAATAAACTTCCTTATAGAGAAACCCGGAACATTTTCAGTGCAGAACATTCAACAGATAGTCCTACTGTCTGATAGATCACAGCCTTCTCAGTGACCTGGAGTTCAGGAGTGAACCCTTCCAGGTCCCTAAGAACAAACCCCTCACTTTGCCCAGGCTGTATGTGGTTGGAGTGCCTGCTCCTCGTCTTCCTCTCCACCGGGATGCCAGCTGTGTCAGAAAGCCCAGATTCCATGATCTGAGGATTTACCCATTCCCTTCACTAGCACAGAAGCTACTGGCTTTGGCAGTTCACTCTGTGATGTTTCCTGTAAGACCCCGTAAGGCAGCATCAGTGGAGAGACAGTTGTCCTTCCCCTGGCCTAAACACGTGCACACACACACTAACAACAGGCATTAGCAAGTCCTCCTGTAAGGTGATTCTGACCGAAGGGGCACAGTGCCAGCACTGTCTCAAGCTCTGCAACAAAGCAGAAAAAATGCAGTAGAAACAGTTTAAAAGAACATAAATGAATAAAAACCGGTGGTTCTCTGCTATTACAGCACTGGACACCGAACATCAATTCCAGTCTAAAGTCTAAAATGATGAAGCACAGAGCATGTGGAGTTTTCAGTTTAACTTCTGACCCAGACCTCCCTGAGGACAGTGGGAATCCCTCTGGGTTTGATAAGGCACAGTAGGGGCTCTTTTCTCAAGGACAGGTAAACACATAGTGATTAACAGGTCATAAAGGAGAACTGATCTTACTTCAAGGACTTGTTTTCTCAGATTCAACCTGCACTATCATCGGTGAAGATCCCCTGGGGGTCCTGCAGTTTTCCCTCTTTGGCTTGCTCTCAGGATTTGTTTTAGTGAGTCCCCTGTCCACAAAGAGGTGTGACAGGCTGATGCTTGAAAACCTGGTTCTGTTCACTCTGTCTGTGTCACAATAGATCTAATTTGTCTACCAGGAAGCCCCTTACGACCTGAGGAATAAAGGGGACACAGACTTTATTTGTAGAAGGTATTTTAAAAACTTGGCATTGTTGCCACAAATAATGTTCAGATGGAAAATCCTGATTCATAAACCAGGATACAAAGGTATGAGTTTGTTGGCCAGAAACAATTACTTATTCCATGCTGTGGAACAATAAGCCCACTAGCATTCTGAGCTTGGTTATATACAGAAGTGATGATGATGGTAAATATGATATAGTTCTATGTCTATGACAAAATTAATGGATTTTTCTATGGACCCAGTGCAAATGCTATTGGAGTCCCCAGAAAAAAAACGACAAAAACCCCCCCAAACAAAAATCAAAAGGTGCTTTTCTGTGTTTGCATATGTAAGAAGATGAATGTCGGTTTGGATTTCAAAAACACAAGTCTCAGGATGTATCCAGACACATCCAACACATGACTACACAGCTGATGTGTACATTTCTCCTTTTTTCCACTCTCACCATAACGTTCATCAAAGCAGTGGAGATGTTTGATATTCCTGGTGAGATGAGGTCAGTGCCCCTCTCTTGGAGCTGAATCATGTGAAGTAGAAGCTGAAAGAGGACAGAGGGCATGGGAGAGAATAGGTACTATTTTTAGTACAGGGGCATTCTTCAGTAGCCCTGGTATCATAGGAATCTGCAAGGAGAAGTCTCTGTTGGGGACGTGATTCATGAAATAATATACAGAAGGTATGTGGTGACCTGCAAGTAGCAGGCTTCTCTACAGTCATGTCATTGACACCTCTTTGCAATTTGATTTTACCATAAATGTGTGCTAATATTTCAGACATGATTTTTTCCCTTGGTCTTTTAGAGGGTAGCACAGATGGTGACTTCTCTTGTGCGTTTTGCCCTTTACGCTTGTTTCTAGAGACCACCTGAGTGCCTCCATTGTGGCTCTGTTCTTTTCAGAGTGCTATTGATTACATACTGCACTTCGTGGGAATCCGGTGTAAAGGGACAGCTTTATAAGCCATCACGGGCTCCAGGTATCTATTTTTATCAACCTGAGAAGCTGTTGCTTACAAAAAGAGACCCCTACTTCCCAGGCCATGTGTGGCTGACCTCGGTTAGTCCGAACTCCTTTGACCTCAGCGCAGCTTAAGCGATATGACAGCCGAGTCAGCCCCTTTAATTCCAGTCTTTGTGAGGCTCATGTGATAATCATGCACTTGCTCTGTCAGAGGAGCCGGCAAAGCGCAATTCTGTCTGTACGTGCTCCCTGCAGCAGACCTCTTTTCTTGCCTTCTCTCTTCCACCAGATTCCTTTCATTTTGTTGGTTCTATTCAGGAACAAAGAGGACTTTGTTGGATTGCCTTTGCGGTTTATTTTCCTGAGCCTTGGAAGATAGCAGACTTTTGCCACTGTTTTATCCAGCCCTTTATCACATGCACAATACCCTGAATGCTTGATGGAGGCTAGTGTGTGTTAGCCTAACTCTCTGCTTCTTTTTTTTTTTTTTTTTTTTTTCAGGTTGGAAGCCAGGGCTGACTTCTGGATGCCAAGTTAGGAATAATTGCCTGAGTAAAAACTCAGGGAGGAGTCTGTCCACACAGCTGCCATAAAGGCTGCAGTCAGAGGAGCTACAGTTGTCGGTAGATTTTGTCTTGTTTTTCATGTTCTCTGGCCTTATCAGGTCCCTGTGTCTACACAGATACGTGTTTATTTACAGATGTAGTACACATCCTCATCAAACAATTTTTGGGCACATGTTCAAAAAGAGGTAAAAAATGCATTGACTGGCCACTACAGCTAATAGTTAGTAGCTTTTATCTAAACGTGTAAAAGTTTTTTGACATGATAAACTGCTACAGTTTTCACAGATGTGGAAAGGCAGTTGCAGAAGAGTTAGATGAAGGACTCTGGTTGGTAGACTTTAACATAAAAGACTCCTCCAACTCTCTGGACAAGTCAGTAGTGTGGAGAAGACTAAAAAGAGGAGCTGACTCTAATCCTTTGCCCTAACCACTGTCCCAGCTGCTTTTCACATGACCTGCCACTTTACCTATTCCCAACACAAAGCTCCCAACGTGTTTCCTTTATTTAATGCATCAAAACATCTTTTTTAAATAATCGAAAATGTGGCCCTTACTCAAGGCTGCCCCTGAGCTTTATCTATTTTGTCAATTGCCAGAAGGACACAGTGTGGTCCTGGAGAGTCTCTGGACAAGGTAATAACAGAGAGTTGCTTCATCAAAGCTCTTCCCATGAGGGACGAGATCTGTAACTTTGTTTTTAGTGGAACAAGCTAACATCTCCAAAGGCGCAGTAGGCATCAAAATACAGTGCTTCTGAGCTCTGTATGCAAAAGGTCAGGCAGTGTTTAATCCTGAGGGTGACCTCATGGACCTCGAGGGAATTTCATCAAGGATGTAGTTAGTCTGTATTTTGCAATAATCTGTAGGAAATAAGCTTGGCATTTCAGAGATAAAATTCGCAAGCAGTACCATTCCAGTCACCCAAAGTACTTTGTAGACGGGATTTCTGTGACAGTTTATTTCTAAAAAAGTCTCATGTTCTAAACTGAAACTTTCAGCCCTTACTCAGGCAAAAATTGCACAGAAACCAGTAGGAATACTGCCTAGAGCAGAGTGAAATAAAAGCTGGAGAATCTGGTGCTGTGTTATTTGGCTCATGCTGCAAAACTTCAGCAAATTTGTCTCTCACAAGCAAAGTGAGCAGTTTTGACAGCTTTTATTATATTGAATTACAATGACAAATAGGGGCATTGGTTTGTAGAACATTTGAAAGCGTGATAAACACAGTCCTAATGAGAAAGATGTTTCTTTTTATTTGAAAGAACACCACTGTTTTTTCTCATGCATACTCTAGGTGCACCAACAAAAATAGAAGACCTGGTTATCTAAGGCAAAATTCCTGAAATATCATTCTCTAATTCTCTAAGCTTTCACTTATTACTTTTTATTCCCAGAAGTATTTGATGATTTTATTGTCCACAAAAACTGTGACAGTAATAAAAGAAAATAAAATTCTTAGTGCAAACATAGAGTACCTCAGTGTTTTCTTATGAATTCAAGAACGAATGTAAAGTCAAACATGCTTTTCAACATTAAAAATCTTATTGTCCAGAGGATAAATGGTGCTTACAGTAAGCGGGTTGCTCTTGTATCTCTTATGCAGTTACAGTTCTTGGATTGTTTAACTCCAGTTTTACCCACCGTGGCACTTTTTGATCTTTGAAGACTACAGTGAGTAACTTGTACTATAAAAGAAAATAATTTTACATCCACATGCACATAAAAGTAGTAGCAGGCTCTTTGGAGAATGATCTGTTTGGAAAGCAGCTAGTATGTTACGGGTGCTGCCATAAGTAGCAACAATAGCAAGATAATTTTGCTTACCCACCAGTAACAGTTGCAAGTGAAGGCATCTTGCCACAGCTGTTAGGAATTCGATCACTTGTAACAAAGTGTTTAGGCCAGGATGCGGGCATTTTACACGAGGGTCGATTTTGCTGAAAACAGTTTAGTGCTTCTGTCTCTTGCATTTCTAAACTTGCCTCGATGTCTACCTAATACCTTCTTTAAATGTGGAGAGTTGCACTGAGCCTGTGCAGGTTCATTCTGTTATGCCAGCTCCCTGACACAGACCCACGTATTTCATCACCTGCATTACTTTTGACATGGCATTAAAATGGAACTGGGAGGTTACTGCTGTTCACACAAGAGTAATCATGTGTCCAGAGCCTCCCCACAGGTACACATGTTTATGCATGCCCTTCACACACACGTGCATGTCCCTGTGAGCCCACGTGCTCCTTTGGCATTGTCAATCTTACTTTTTTCTAAGTTTCTGAGGAATTTTCAGGAGACTCAGCTCAGCTGTGTCTCTGCTGGCTGACACTTTTTGCTTACTTCTTTCTTACTTTTCACTTGCCCATTTCTCTTTATTCTCCCTGCATGCCTGCCTCAAACGCTGTTGCAGCCTGCTGAGATCAAGCCCAGGAGCTGCCCAGAACAGAGACGCTTCTCCTAGTGCATCCTGGCAGCATTGCCTGTTCTCTGCAAGTTCATCGCTCCAGGAACTTGCTCTGTGTGCACAAATGCAGTGGGGTGCAGGACCAGATGAGAGGAAGCAGCCAAGAAAGGCACAGGAGCAGAACACAGATGGAAATGATGCAAGATACGACAAATGTATATTCCTAGTTTAGGTGGATGCACAAGAAACAGCTGCCGCTGGGGCAGCCTCAGATCATCCAAACTGTGCTGAGAAGGGGCACAGCTAAAGGATTTTTTTATATGTTGTCTCATCCTCAAGGCGTGTTTTTCAGAGTGCAGAAATGCTTTTTATTGCATTAGAAGCCACCTGCTGCACATTTACAATTTTTAAATCATCCTTGCTTAGATTCAGAAGAGTTAGGGATAGGGAACTCCTATTGGATCCCATTATCATTTGAACTACCAGAGCAGTATTGTTCTATATGTTAATTTGCCAAGCACTCTGCTCATGTTTAAATAACTCGGTGTAATAGCCATGTAATTATTGTCTGTGCCTCTTAATACATATTCATAAGTTTGAAAAAAGTTTTAAAATCTTTCTCTTAGAGTTCAAACACCTTCCTGCCTCTTTTTAACCCTTTAAACCACTCCTCCTCGTCAAGAAGATCATGTTGACTTAATTTTATAGATGGGGCAGTGGAGGGAGGACGAATCTACACTGACGACTTATGCTCTATTTCCTTTTACCAGATTGCTTTTAGACTCTCTTTTGAATGAACCGATTCCCTTAAAAACAAAACCCAAGAGGAGGGTTTGCTCCTGGAACCTCTCCAGAAGCACAATGAAAAAGGAAATGCCAAGTTTGACTCCTTGCACCCCACACAGACTATCCCCAGTGGCTGCTCAAAGTGATGTTTGGGAGGGTACATGTCCCCACATGAGCTTCAGCCCTTGGAGTGGCAGAATTGCTGGGAACCAGCTAGCACGACAGGCAGAGGTGGAGTTTATTTGGCTGAGATGGTGCTATCCCAACACATCTACTCCCATGCCCTCTTGCTGTCCAGCAGCCTGGTCTCTCGGCTCACAGCCTCGCAGCCCCAGCCCACTGGAGGATGCCTTCCCCTCTGCCAGCCTGCCCGCCCCATCCAGGCACAGCCTGGCAGCCTCCTTACTCCATGGCCAGGGTTTCTGGAGAGCTGTGTATGCTGGCATCGCATGGGGCAGCTCTGGGATGTCAGGGCTGCAGGCAGCACTGCTGGGTTCCCAGAGCAGCAGGGCTGCACCTTCCCTCTGCAAGAGGGTTTCTGCCGGGCCATGCTCAGGCCTTCCCCCATGACAGACCTGAAATGCAGAGGTGTATGCCCAAAAGTACGAGGCCTTGTCACCAGGGAATTTGCCTGGTGTAGGAAAAACACCTAAGGCTGGTGAGGATGCTGGCCTGAGCCTATAGGCAACTGGGCAGACACCTTCTACTCCCGAGTGAGAAAGACTGTGCTGCTCTGGGAGCAGAAAGCAAATTCCTAGGAGAAGGACTGACAGCTCTCATTGACACCATGGCAACACCCCGCCATGTTGACACCAGTGTCCTCAGCGCTCCAGGCAGTGAGGCCCTTCTCCAGCTCCTGCCTTAAGTGCAGGGGAGCAGCTGCTGAGGCACCAGCCCTGCCAGGGGACCCTGCAGCCCTCCTCAGGACACAGCTGCGAAGGAGATGGGGTGTAAGTCTGCCTTTATGTTTTTCATGCTTACTACCACTTAGGCTTTTGTATGCCAAATACTGTATTTGTATATGCTAAGTGCCTGGTCCTGCACGGTCACACCAGCCCCAGGCAGCGCTGCGGGCTGGGGCAGAGGCTGGGAAGCTGCCCGGTGGAAAGGGGCCTCAGGGTGCTGGGTGATGGCTGGACATGAGCCAGCACCGTGCCCAGGTGGCCAAGGCGGCCAACAGCATCCTGGCTTGTGTCAGACACAGTGTGGCCAGCAGGGCCGGGGCAGTGACCGTCCCCCTGCACTCGGCACCGGTGAGGCCGCACCTGGAATCCTGTGTCCAGTTTGGCCCCTCGCCGCAGGAAAGACACGGGGGGGCTGGAGCGTGTCCAGGGAAGGGCAACGGGGCTGGTGAAGGGTTTTGTCCAGGTTTCGGTTGGGACAGCGTAGATTTTTTCTTAGTAGCTGGTACAAGGCTGTGTTTTGGATTTAGTATGAGAACAATGTTGATAACACACTGATGTTTTTAGTTGTTGCTAAGTCATGTTTATACTGAGTCAAGGACTTTTTGGTTCCTTAGGCCCTGCCAGCGAGAGGGCTGGAGGGGCATGGGAAACAGAGGGGGGACACAGCCAGGGCAGCTGACCCGAACTAGCCAAAGGGATATTCCATACCACGGGACGTCATGCTCAGTGTCTAAACTGGGGAGTGTCCGGTGCCCTCTGGTCGCTGCTCGGGGACCTGCTGGGCATCGGTCAGCAGGGCGTGAGCAGTTGCATTGTGCATCACTTGTGTTTTTTTTTCCTTTTGGGTTTTATTCCTCTCTCTCCGCCCTTTTTCATTCCAATTGTTATTATATTCTATTTCAATTATTAATTTGTCCTTATCTTAACCCATGGGTTTTACTTTTTTCCCCAGCTGCCCTCGCCATCCGCTGGTAGGACCCGGGGGGAGTCAGCGGGTGAGTGGCTGCGCGGTGCTCAGTTGGCAGCTGGGTTAAACCATGACAGGTCTGGAGCACAAGTCTTGTGAGGAGCAGCTGAGGGACCTGGGCTTGTTTCACCTGGAGAAAAGGAGGCTCAGGAGGGACCTTATTGCTCTCTACAACTACCTGGAAGGAGGTTGTAGCAAGGTGGGGGTCAGTCTCTTCTACCACGTAACTAGCAACAGGACAAGATGAAATGGCCTTAGGTTGCTCCAGGGGAGCTTTAGATTGGATGTTAGGGACAATGTCTTCACCGAAAGAGTGGTCAAGCACTGGCACAGTGTAGAGGAATGAAGGCAGTGGGTTGTTGATTAGCATTCATAATATGCAGCTGTGGCTTTGCCTCGAAGGCAGTGGGTTGATTGACATGGATGATGTGCAGCTGTAGCTGTGTGGAGGAGGAGGCGGGGTGTTCTCACCTCTGGAGGAGGGAGAAACAGCATGGACAGTAGAATCTGACTGACGTTAAAAGCCTTGTTGCAGCCTGTTAGTTTGTTTGTGCTGCAACAATTGGTGCCCTGTGTGAGGCTGACTGAGTTTGACTACAACAGCACAGGCTGCCCAGAGAAGAGGTGACATCACTATCCTTGCAGGTATTTAAAGGACAGATGTATTTAAAGGTGTAGATGTGGTGCTTAGGGACATGATTCAGTGGTGGTCTTGGCAATGCTGGGTTAATGGTTGAATTTTATGATCTTCAAGTCTTGTCCAACCTAAGTAATTCTATGATTTTGATAGTATAGGTGGTGTGCAACAGCACCATGTTAATGGGATATCCAGGGCCTGTTGTATGTAAGTTGAAACTCTCTGCAGGGTGGTGGGTGGGCGGTTCTCTTTACAATGATGGTTAAAAAAGAGGCAAAAGATATGGAGACATGCTTCAAAGAAGCAGATGAGGAGGTAGAAAAGTAGAAAGTGGGGGAGCAATAGCCTTCTGGAGACATACAAATATACTTGGTAACCTTGGGGCTATCTCCCTGATGTGGAGAGGGGCTGAAGCTCCTGGTGACTGGAAGGGAAGCAGAAAGAAATCTCTGTGCATCCTGTGGGATTGGCAGTGGTGCTGGAAAGGGACACTGTCTGTGAGGGATACGTGGGGAAAGGGGGGAAAGACACACACCGACAGCATGGAATTATTGGTGACCTGGCTTATGGGTGGCTTACTGGTCACCTGGCACAGGTTATGCAAGAGGCAGCTATGACCTGTCCAGCCTGTCTCACCAGGTTTCTCATGCTGAGGTCAGCTAGCTGAACACATGCTCTGCTGAGAGCTCCCAGGCAGTCATACCCATGCTTGTCTTGATATGGTGTCATCACTGTAGGAGATGGTAAGTAGAATTTGCCCAGGTACCAGAAAGCATTTAGTTGCCAGTGAGTGAGGTAGGAAGGGAAACCCAGCTCTCATGGCACAGAGCAGAGTTTTAGATAGCTGCCCTTTTGCAGTTGTCTGGTATAGCTGGTGGTTCTACTCTGAGCCTTCTGCGTAGGGCTCGGAAAAGTGAAAAGTGGCCGTCTGTCTCTTTGGTTGAGGTATTTGTGGAGGATATTAAAGAGTTTCATTAGTTTGCCTGGTGCACGTTGGGCAAGTACCTGTACTAGCCTCCTGGTATTTTCAGTGCAGATGTTGCTTGAGCAGACAAGCTGCCTCATCTCACAGACCTCTGTCATAATCGTGCCCATGCTGGTAATAGCCAGCCTTGAACTGGTTGCCATCAGCTGGTGAGAGCTGGGAACAATAAAATGATTGCAAAAGTTTTCTCTTTTACTATGGGTTTCTAGAAGGGGAACTGCTGATGCAGGGAGCCTTGAAGCTGGTCTGGTGTATATGAAAGTGTTGCCTCTATTAAGGGTAATCCTAGGTGCACAGCACAAACTAGTCTTCCAGGGGAAAAATGGTCTCTAGAGCCAACATCTTTGAGCATGGAGAGACTGGCATGGAGAGCAGATGATGCTGTGTCCCGTGTTGGTGCCATCAACGTGAGAGAGCTTCCCTTTGGCATCAGTCTTGTCTATGCCTTGGAGGTCCTTAAGGAACAAGTCTGTCCATCTGACACAATGCCTTGGGAAAATGGACTTTTTTTTTTAAGAAGGTGGATCTATTGATAAGTGTGAAATAGCAGCAAGGGCTGTAGGGATGAACTCAAGGAACTTGTTCACTTCAGTGAAACAAGTGGGGGCAGTGCTGATCATGCTGCTGCCTGCATGTTGGATGACAGCTACCAGAAAGCTTAGAGCATGGCCCACTTCTAATGTGCTTGCTAGTCCTTTGGAGCAAACAAGGCTTGAGCATGATGTGGAGCTGTGCGTGGGTAGGTTCAGCAGCCCATGGATAGGTGTGGGGCTGGGGGTCGCTCCAGTTGCTGTTTGGTGCGAGTGAGACATGAGCTTTCTGATTTACTTGTCCCAGGTATTTGTGACAATGCAGAGGGAGACAATGAGAGTATAACTCTCCTGTTACGTTAACAGGGAATGGATTTGGACTTCCTCAGTCCCAGCGTTTCTGTTAGACCCTACTGCAACTCCAGCATTTGGATCTGTTTCTCTTATTGTACATTAGTTTCCTTTGGGGAATCCCTCTTTCTCTATATAAGAAACACGAAGCACAAACCATAACAGGCTCTATTAAATTATCCAAGAGATGTTGTGCTGGAGAGCATCCCTGGAAGTCATCCCGTTGCTCTGAGGCAAGATCACACTTAGCTAGATGGTCCCTGAGAGAAATTCCTGTAACTCTTCCTCGACACCTCCAGCGATGTGGCATCCACTACAAACTGAGGTTGTGATGCTTCGCTTGCCTTGCACTTCATTTATTTTTTTCCTCTTGACCTCAATGTATCTTTACTGCAAGTCAAGCTCACAATTTCTTGTCCAACTCTTGCTGCATACGGGAAAGCTTTCTTTTTGTAACAGCCTTTCCTTCATATTGGACAACCCTTTGGAGGCCTCTTTCTCTCTATCAAGGCTCCCCTTTCCCAAAGCACTTAATCTTCCTGCTGTGCTCTGCTGGCCTCTCTCTGGCTTCCCTGCACTGCTCTTCTGGTGTGAGCTTTGTGTCCCTGCTGACCTTGTTAGCAATTTAGGTCTAACATTCAATGTGTAACACAAACCTAGGAGTGAGGCGACTTGCTCCAAAGACCAGGACCCTGGCTGAATTCTAGCATGTGATTCTCCTAAAGGATAATAACTCTATGGGGATTTGGTGACCCCTCTGTATGTCCTGGGGAGGAGAGTGCTGGCCAAGGCCTGGGGAGTTCTGTGGCATGTTGGCCCTCCCTGCTCCATCTGCTTTCTATTGCGCTTGAAAAGGAAATTAACTGAGCTAAATGATTTCAAAGTGACATTCTCCACACTGCACTCTAATTCCATAATTGCCAGCTCCGTGCAGTTCCCAGTACTAAAATGTTTAAAATAATAGCCTTCAAAAAGAGCCAAGGCTTCGAAAGGGCCACGCACCACCTCTGCTGGAGCAGTAAAATGGTGGCAGAATAATTTCCATATGCAGTGGATGGGTGTTTGGTTATTTGGGGGTCAAGCATAGTTTCTTCCTTTGCCAGGAATTTCTCTAAGCCAGGAGTCAAAATTACATTTTTCCTTTGTGAACTCTTAAAATGCTGTGTTGACTGATATATCGGCTGTGGTTTGGTCTACAGTTGACCGCTCAAGCTTGCTGGTGCAAATTTTTGAACAGACAAAAGAAACTTTCTTGTTTTTAACATGGGCTACTCTGTATCTCCATATAGATAGAAGGATGGAGTAAATTTTTACTCTTAGACCTTTGATCTGGTTCATTTCCCATGTGCAGTTCTGTAAATGCCTCGGTGGCAATGATAGCAGTGGCTCGGTTTTGTCTGACATGCGTTAACTACATCTTCAGTGTGGTGTAACATCTGGGACAAGAAAGACAATGCTCATCCGGCTGACAGCGGGCAGCCACCAGAGATTTGTTGGCCAGTGGTGGTTTGTACATCACAGCTCAGAACTGCTGGCTTAGAGGCTTCAGCGTGCAAACCTGCAAGACTAATTTTGTTTTTTACTAAACCATTTGCTGGTTTGTGTTGCATTCATTCCCTAACACTATCTCCATTTGCTCCATGCACACCTTATTTTTCCTTCCCCTTATTTTTTTGGTCAAGTGTTTTATTTCTTGAAATCTACCTCTGAAACCGTTCTGCGCTTTTGGCATAACTTATCTACCAGTATGATTGACTTTGCTATATAGTATTGAGTCCGCTTCTGGAACTCATCAAGTTATTGTAAAGGCTATTGTATGTATTCCATTAAATGAATGTGTATCTTGCCATACCTTTAAACAAGCTTTCTGTTGGTTTTGACAGAGAGAATTCAGCTTTTTCCTTAAAGTAGAAAATAACCAGAATAAAAATAGCAAGTAATCTCTCCAGCAACGAGCAGTCAGAATTTATGTTCTCAGTGTGCATGGCTCTGAAGATGTGATGATTTCCATTCAGCTGAGCATCAGAAAGATCAAAAGACTTTACTGAAGTGTAGCTGTCACTTTGATCAGAAAGCTGTATTGGAAACTTAATGAAAATTAGTGTTTTCTTTTGACAGTTGCGGTTCTTCCTATTTCTAGTTGTGGTGTTGGTACTATGGGAAAATAACCTGACCCTGTTGGGTCCAGACACTGCGGTTGGGTTTTGGGTGAGAGATTAGATCAGGCTTTCCTCCCCTACCACACCCCCCTGCCCAAAAATATAATTGCCTTGAATTTTGGCTCCATCCAGCTGATTTCTGAAGGTGGATTTCTTTTTCTTTTTCCTGATCACAAGTTATTTCATTCATTCCAGATTTTCCAGCTTTCTCAATTCCTGAACTGGATGCTCTTGCCTACTCTGGGCAGGAAAAATGATCTGATGGCTGAGGCCGTAGACTAAGACTTAGAAAGTTTTGGTAGAACTGTGTGGAAAAAGCTGGCCATATTTTTGGGGTGAGTTCAATGACCTGAAGTTTGGTTTTGTTGCAATTCCATTGTGCTTGACTTTACAGAGATCACAGTGGAGGCTAGGGAAGACTGCAGGAGGAAGGTTTGGGAGGTTGACTGTTGGGATGGTGGCAGAGAATGAGTCAGGAATGAACAATGCAGGTCGTCCCATGGGAAACTTTTTGACTGAGCTCTCCTTTGCATTCTCTCACTCAGGTGGTGACTGAATATGGCTTTGAAGTGATTTGCATTTATATTTATATTTAGCTGGGGGCAAAGCAACCTGTTTTCCTCAGCTTTGTTCTGAAGTTATCTAGAAAACTCTTGGTTCAGTGTATTCTGCATTCTTTCTTGGACTGGGATCTTAGTTTCTCTGGAAAAAGCAATTTTTGTTCTTTTGCTATTGGTTTTCTATTTTTTAAATCCCCCTAAAAAAATTCTCAAATTTAAAGTTGGAGCATTAATTTCCATAAGTATTTTACTTTGTGATCTAATCCTTAGAGCATTAGCATATTAAACAGTTGGATGTTGATCTCAGCTGTTTAAAAAAATAAGATCTGTGAGTTAATTCCAGTGCTGGACCCTAAATAAGTGCCTGCAGATAAGGCACTCCAAAAGCTCTTGTTTCTCTCTGTAACCAGCTTCTACAAATACCAGCTGTAGTCATGTTCAGAGGTTAAACTGACTAGATCTGGGACAAATTAACATATTTAATTTGGATGCCCAGCTCTGAACTTTATAGGGTTCAAAGTGTTTATCACATGGTGGATTTGAAGCCTGATGGTGACCAGACCACGGCTTTGCATCACTGTAATTCTGCTGCTCCAAACACAGGGACCATCTTCAGAGTGGATGGTGGAAACCAGGGCAGAGATGTCCTTACACGCCCCTACCCTTAGAAGAGATGGCAGGAGCACTTGGCCTCAATGTCTATTTTTTCATCAGAAGTCAGCTGGCAATTTTGCTGGTGTTGGCTCTTTGGTGATGCAGAGCCGTCTGCCTCATCTAGAGCTTGAGCTGTCCCTGGGTCCTCTGCAGAACCAGCTTTGTGGGGAAATGGGCATGTTTTTTTTTTCCACAAAGTGACCGCTTCCAACAATGGTTGGTGCCAGCTTGCTTGGAAAAATTAAGCGGGTGGTTAAAGATTAGCCTGTGGCCTGAAGGCTATGGCCTTTTGAAAGAATCTTGTTTAAAAAAACAGACAGAAAAACAAACAGGAGGGGTTGTTCTCAGTTGTCTTCAGTAAAAGGAGCAGTTGATAACAGAATGGCATGTTTCTTCAGTGACACCTTGTGTCCCGCCCAATGAATATATCTAAATCCTTCCTGAACCCTGGAGAGGAGTCAAGCATCCAGAGAGAGTGTCTTTGCTCATGGGTTCAAGACTTCTGTGTTCAGCACGCTGGGCAGACACTTTGTCTCCGCTTTCCTCAGGAGCGTGTTGCCAGAGCCTGCCTGGCTGCTTCTGACAGCCAATATTTCCCACTGCAGAGCCGGCTGCTGCCTCCTCCCTGGGTCTATCGGCCACCTGGAAAGCCCAGCAGACAGCTTGGACCCTGCCATTCCCAAGCGGTATGCACTGGCCCATATGCAATGTGGGCCGTAATCCCAGTTGCTAAACAAGAGAGAATATAGATGTTCCTGCATTTAGCCTGGGCAGCTGTCAGCCACGCTCCCCACGGCCTCGCTGAGGCTGTGCGACTGCCTGGCCTCCACCATCATAGCAGTGGGGATGAGCCGTGAAGTTTTCCTCCTAATTCTTAGGTTGCTTTATGCCCTGAAGCTTAAAAGCATAAAGCTTTCCAAAGCACTTGGCTTTATAAAATGCTTGTAATTCTGCGTATTTTTATTACCCGTGTGAAGGCTTCCACCAGTGTAACTTCATGGATTTCTAGTAGAATTATTCTTGATTTCTGTCCATGTGAGAAGAGGATCATATTCCAGGACTTTTCAGCCTGGGACAATTATATTTTCAATTGGAAGCATCATTTTGTCTATAGACATTTCCAAACCTAAATCTTTGAGTTCCACCAATTTATTTCATTGATATTTTGATGTCTTGGCCTGTTTTAGGATGGAAATGAAGGTTGAAATAACAGGATTCCCTCCAGAGTGGAAATTCTGATTTTTGAGCAGGTCTTGCGCAGTATATATGTTTATATACATCTCTCTGCAATGAGCACCTTGGGACCCCAAATAAAAGTTCATTACAGTTGTGTGTTTCTTGCAACAGCATTTGGCAATTTACCGATAAATGGAGAAATGTCCAATTTTAATCCAGCAGGAATTGTCTAGTAATTTCATGGATAAGCTTCATATTGTTCAACTTTTAAAACTAGTAAGGAATACAATAAATACTTGAGAATAGAAAACTCGTGTATTTACAAGCTAAATGTAACTTGTGGTGAAGAAGAGAAGAAAACCCATGATACCCAGCTCAGTCTAATGTCCTTGAGATTTTTCTCTGTGGGAATTTGGCACAAGCAGATCTACTATGGCAAAACTAGTGTTTTGAGAATGCAGAGCATCCCTTTTAAGCTCCCCCAGCAGCTGTTTAACACTCCCCTCTTCTCCCTGCATGCCTTCTCTTCATCTCTGATGTTTGAAGCTGTTGCTCTGCTGACCTTCACCTTTCCCAAACCAACTTCTCTGCCTTGCAGACCTTTCTTTAAACAAAAACCTACCTATCATTTGTTTCAAAACCTTTGTTTCACATTCTTATCTTCCATCTTCCCTCTTTCCTCTTTATCAGTCTTCTCAGGACTGGCACCTGCTTTGGGGAAGACACCTTAGAGCGAGACAGGGAGGGCAAGAGGGCATCTTTGTGGCTAGGAACACACAAGGGAAAGTAATTTTACTTTTTCATCTTCCTCCTCCTAATACCAGAGGCTTTCTGTTTCTGGATGGAGACAAAATGAAATTTCCTCTTGTGTTTTTTTGGTTGCATGACAGCTTAGATGTTCCTATTCCCTGGGGATCAGTGGGGACAACGGGTGTTGAGCACCTCTGAAAATCCCTCTTCTTAGGAAGCCCTGCCTCAAAAGGCTGGGCTAGGTCAGGCTTGGCCCCACATGGCTACAGATTGACTCTGAATTGGGCCTGGATGCACCTGACATATGCCGACCCAATGGCTCAGCTTGTCTTTTGCTATTTTTGTCTTTTCTTCAGGGAGACAGCTTGACTGCTTATCACAGTGCTTAATTCTCAGGTCACGATCTCTCTCTCTTGAGGTCATAGGGGAATTTTGGCTTGCCAAGTGTTAAACCTTCTGTGTTTATAAGCATTAAACTTAATGTGGTTACTGCTTGCTGCTCTGTTTTGTTTCAGTCTTGTGAAGACTATGACATATAGCTTAAGGACACTGCAGACAGTAACTCAAGCTCTGTTTAAGACATCACAGCTAAAAATGTTTCATGCTAATAACACATTATGGTAATGTGGGACAGACACTTTACGCTGTGTAAATATAAAACTTGCATGTTACGAGAATGAGATTTTATATTTTCTTGCCAAGGGAAATATTTACTTAATTTTTTTATAATATTGATTTTTACATCATTAAAAAACCACCATATTTTGTTAGCTTTTGTGTGAATTAGGGGATGGAATCTTAAAGTTATTTTAAAAATAGAAACCACATCATGCAACCATTTCTACACGATGTGGGAGTGCTGACCTCTTTAGTCACTTAAAAAACACAGTGTGGCTGAGTAGGGATGTCTGGTTGGCTTTTCCAATTGCTGCAGCTCCAACAGCCTGCAGGTGAATGACATGTGGGGAGGACTCTCTCTCTTCAGTCTTCTCACCTTCTTACTTATTTCTCTGATAGCTTTGGATCAGCACAAAATTCTTGTCCCACTGAGCATCTGCTGACCTCAGTGATCTGCTGAAGTCAATCAGCCTCTGCTGACCTCAGTGATTTCCCTAAGAACTATCATGTATATAGAGGCTTTCCTGTCCTTAAGACCTATATTTTAAGACCCTGTCCCAAAACTCACTGAGTCAATGGCAAGCCTTTAACTGACCTAAATAGGCTTTAAATTGAGTCTTAGTTCAGAATTTGCTAGTGGAATACAATAAGGATTTTGTGTCCCAGCATGTTTTGAGCAGAAGTACCTTTCTGCTTCTGGACAAAGAGGGTAAAGCTCTATTTGTGTGGGGCAGGGGATCAGTTCCTGATGTGGCTCCAGGGAAGTACTCTTATGTAAGAGGCCATGAACAACTCTTCTGCAAGCATTGAGAACTGTTTAAAGAGCCACTTGGCAGCTTTTTAATCTAGTTAGAAAAATGTGTGCAAATCTTATTTCAAGGTAAGTGAAAAAAACCAAAACCAAAACAAACGCTAGAGCTATTAAATTTAATCTCTGTCCAGAGCATAGTAATAAATAAAGAAAGAAGAAAGTACCTACTTACCAAAGAACCATGCAAACATACTAGGTCTTGTAAGTTTGTGTTTGCCTGGACTCCAACCAATGCCTGGCTGCACACTGTAAATTTGCAGGTGGTATTTTTGTTTGATTTCATTCAGTCCTCCAGAGCTACCTCTTCTCTAGGTGGAGGTTGTGTACAGATGTTACTTTACTCAGCTGTATGAGAAGGTCTTACACATACTTGGATGAGGTCTCACTATAAAAACCAGTAATTATTTTGCCTTGTATGTACTGGTTAAGGGACAAGACCTATATATAACAAGATACCTTGCTCTTCTATTGTTATGGAGCAATTGCTGGCACATTACAATGTGCTATTATAGGAAGCCAAATTCTGATCTCATTTGTAAATATGCAACCTTTATAGAATACGAGAGGCTCAGATGCATGTAAATGAGGGCAGGAGTTTACTTCATTCTTTAGAAATTTAAAGCAAAGTACAATCATACAAAAACAGAGGTGAAAGAGTCCTCAGCAGATCCTCAATCACTGGTGTGGATCAAGATAGGACCAATTATGTTTATCATTCCTATCAGCTGTTCATTTGCATTGTACTAGAAGATAATCCAGCATGGGAAACTCCACTCCTTTCCCACATGATATATATCAACAATTCACAGTTAGGTTTTCCTTATGTCAAACCTGAATCTTCCCTACCGCAATCTTAATCCAGTTCCTTTTTGTCAGATCTACCATGTAATATTGCACTCCTGGTTTTTATATTGCTAGGAATATTCTCCTGTGTTTTCTCCCTGGAGGTGTTCACAGACATGTTTTCCAACAGGACAATTGTAGTTTAATTAAGGTGTTGTGGGGCAACAAGAATAGAAACTATTGCATCTACTGACAACAGTCATAGTTCTGCTTATCAGCATAATAGAAAAACAATTTAATTAAATGCCTCTGCTTAGTCAAGTGGGTTTGCAGTCTGAGTCTTCCATTCCTGTTAATGGAGCCAAATTTGTTTATTTTTGGGAATTCCAGAAATTCATGTAACCATTTTCCAAGAATGGCTGTTGTCAGCAGGCTGATAGTAATGTTGAATCATTTGTGCTGGGTTGTGACAAGGATTTTCGTTCCTGAAGAGACAGCAATTGAAAGGCAGGAGTATGTGTAGTTACAAACTGTGGTGGGCATGTACAGCGATGAATATGAAGAAGACAGAGGAGCTTTAAAAAGACCGGCCAGCCAACAGAGAGAAGGGGATTCAAGGTAGGGCACTATGGACTTGGCAAAGGAGATGAAAACTTTGTCCCTGTAAAGGAAACTTCCTAAAAATGCCTCACTGTTGGCTCCACTCTACTTATATTAGTGAGGCTAGAAGACTTAGTAATAGCCTAAAGGATTAAAAGCATGAGTGGGAGTTCTCTGCTTTGCCATACTGGTGGAACTGGAGGAGTGCTCACAACAGTGGGAAATCCTTAGCGAATATCCCTGGTGTAGATAGGGCCTCATAGAGCCTTTAGGAGTTAAATCTGCAGGAAATAAAAAGAGGGGGAGGGAGTGTGAGAGATGCAGTACAGACCGTTCCTAATAGGAGTAAAACTGCACATAGTCCAGAATACAATATATGGAATATAATTGAAAAGATGTTTTGAATGAACAATAACCTTTAAATTCTTTAGTGTGTGTTCTCTGAGCTGTAGAACGTTCTGATTGTTAAGGCAATTAGCTTTTAAAATAGTTATTTTTTTGATTTTAATTACATGCTGCATTTTGCCTTTGTTATTAGATGGGGTCAGTAAGGTTACTGAAGTAATTATTGCGCTCTGCTTGGCACTGGTTAAAGCATAACTGGAGTAACCGCATTCAATTCTGTATGAAAAAACGTGGACAAATTGAAGAATTTAGAGGAGTGGAAGAAAGATGGTAAGAAGTTTGGCATTCAGATCTAAGAGGAAAGGTTAAGATAACTTGGCACCTTTAGCCTAAAGGCAAAAGAAGAGTGTGGGGAACATAATAACGGGAGACATAAAGGAATGTTATAAAGAGGACAAGGATCAGTTATTCTCATTAGTCGACAAGGATGGGACAAATAATAATTGGCTGAAGCAGAAGGGAAGTTTTAGGTTAAATATTAGGCAAAACTGTAGAAGAACTGTTCAGCAGTTGGACAAGCTGCCAAGAGCCGTTGGACAATCACTGTCGTTGGAGTTATTCAAGGCCAGACACCCATCTACAGGAACAGTTATAGAATAATTAAATCAATCCTGCCACAGGCAGAAGGGTGGGCAAGGGGTCCTTCTGGCCTCAGTGACCAAGATTTTGCTATGGATCTACTTTTCCAGGATTCATGCCCACCCCCCTATTCTGTAAACTAGGGAGTCTGCTTTAGCATCCACTAAAATCAAGGAGGAGAGTAACAGTTTAAAGCTGCTCTTCAAAGGATCAGAAAACATGTTAGACATAAAATTATCCCATCATCTGTGTCCATGCATTTCTTTTTACAGTTTCTTAGAATCAGACTTCCTCTCCTCTGGGTGTCTCTGCTTTGTCCTTTTGAAAATGAGTTCCGGGAGAATAAAGTAGTAGCCAAAACAGAGTAGAATGGCTTTGGACTTACTCATTGCTATTCACTACTTTATGGCAGCTTTTAGAAGTTGAATTGTAAATAACCTCTGTGTTTTATTGACAATATGCTCCTCATCTTCTCTACTACTTATACGGAAGAAACTGATCATGCAGAGTGCAAACTCTGCCTTCCTGGTGTCAGCAGACCTCTTTCCATGGATTCTTTGAGATGCTGAAAACAAAGCAAACTTGGAGTAACTCTACAACAAGTTGTTTTGGTACACGATGATTACCAGCTGGACACAGTCCGAAGGTTGGCCTGGGCAGGTTCTGTTTTCATCTGCATGGTGAATGTCAAGGGATGGCTCCAGATATTGGTCACTGTATTTCCAAGCAGAGCAGATCATTTTTAGAGGTACATCACTGGTTTTGGCACATCAGATTAGAATCTGGTTGCCTGATGAACAATTTTTGCTTGCTGCTTACGTGTTCTCCGAGAGACACTACAGAGGTGATATAAAGGGCAGAGCTAATTTGTATTACTATAGTGGTCTTAAAGTGGTAATTACATATGCAATTATAAACCATGAGCCCAGCCTGTTCCCCTCCCTCCCTGTAGTGCTAATGAAAAACAAAGTAGTCTTAGTATTTTGTAAGATCCCAAATGCAGTGCAAGCAATCATTCGGCTGACTAACTGGAAGGCAGAGGCACAGTATGACTTTGCTTGAGTTAAACAAAAAAAACAAACACCAAAAACAAAAACAAAAAGTGCTGGTGGCAAAGATTTTAAATCCCCAGAATAAGGACAGAGTCATACAAAATCCTTGTATTTGCTAAGCCTGAAAACTGAGCAACCCCTAGTGTCTGGAATGCCCTCTCCGGCCGTGGTCTGCCCGCTTCTAGCCAGTAAGATTATCTCAAAGATACAGGGGTACGTCTGCTGTGGAGGTGACCTCTGCTGAATCAAGAGACTAGAAAACAGTCACAGAGCAGAAGATGCCATTGCAGTGATGTGCAACGCCACATGCAAACTAAACAGCCCCATGACTATAACAATGAGATGCCTTCACTAAGCTCCATTGCTTTTTTTTTTTTTTTTTTTTTTTTTCCCCCCCCTCCCCTCTTGTTTCCCTTGACATAAAGCAAAAGGTGCTGGGATGCTTTGAGGCAGGCTGCATAGCAGAGCTCCCCTGGGAAGGCTGAGCTGGGAAAAGTCACCCCTGGGTAGAGGGGGACCTGCAGCATGTCTGTGTGCTGGATCGATACTTCCAGCCAGAGAGTAGGAAGGGCTGATATTTGCCCATCTTGCTCCCCATCATGGCCCTTGTACACCTGGGAGCTCCATGAGGAACCACAGCTGTCTCATCTCCAGGCTTCACTGTCTCTTACTCCGAGGATGCTCAGACCATCTTCTGCAAAGCATGGAAAGAGAAAGGGGGGATGTTTTACTCGGGCCTGCTTTTCTGCTCTTGTGGAGTCAAAAGAGACCATTTCATAGCATTCATAGCATTAAGTGTGTTTCTTTTATAAAAGCAGATTGTACTTTTGATGAATAATTTATATTTAACATCCATTAAAACCAAGCAAACAATGGTCTTTGAATTTAGTTATCCTTGGCAAATATTATTGATATGTATATATCTAATAGGTCATGCATCTAAGCAGGAGGGGAATGAACATTTTCTTCTGTAATGTCTATTAATGAGTCTACGTGCAAAACTTCATCCAATGGTTTTTTGGAACTATAAACCCTTCCTTTCTTGGCTTAGTTCTTCAGGCTCTGCTAACTCTTTCTTTTTTTATTTCTTCTTTTTTTTTTTTTTTTTTCTTTTCCCCTGTTGTCTCATCCTGGACTAATTCACATGTGAATGTGAGGGGGAAGAGTACCTTCACCACCCCTTCGGTGCTGAATCAAAGCAGTCTGGAGGGCCAAGAGGCCAGGCACTTCTACTTACAGAAGTGGCTGATGTATTAGTGCGGAGGGCAACACAGTCCTAACAACACCAGTACTTAATAACTCAAAGCTGCTTGGTGTGGCCGTGCTTTTCCTGCTTGTGGGTCTCCTTGCTTGCTAGCACCACTTTGTAACCTCGGGCACCCTCGAGTCCCAACCCCCTCACTTTCAATTCACTGGGGAACTTGTGACCTAACCGCATTAAGGCTCTGCCTGCTCTGGCTTTTTCTATGATGGGGGTGTTTTAAAGAAGATTCCTTCTACAAAGTTGAAAGAGTGGAGAAAGAAAAGTCGGCATGACTTTGGGGTAGTGCAAGCGACTCATAGGAAACTCACTCTAGAGATATCTCCAGAGACTAGTCAAGACAAAAGTTACAGCACAAGCATTTGGAAGGGGGCCACTGCAAACAATTTGTCCTCATTCCAGTTGAGCAACTGTAAGCAGGGACATTTTCAACACAGGCCATTTAGGGACAGAAGGAAAGATTGGATGGCACTAAAAGAAACTACACAAATACATGGTGATAGGATGACTCGGCCACCCGCCACACATACTCTACTGTTTCATTGTTCTTTCTCCTATCATCCTGACATCTGAAAAGGTCCCACCCCGGCACAGTGGCATGGCACAGCAAAGACCGGCATAAATTAACTCCAGGTGACAAAATCACCTTCCTTGGCTAGCTTGCGTTAGGCAAGGAGGGAGGGCAGGGGTCGTATGTGTGGCAGGAGTTGAAGGCAACAGGGTAAAAAAGGATTTTGCTTGTTGAAGTGAGCAATACAGCAAACAGAATTAAAGATGCTTTGCTCTGATGTGGCATATTTTGCTCTGAAAGTCTTGGGTTTAAAAGGCTGCAGTCAACCTGTTTTTTGAGGAAATCCTTGGATATGGTTACCCCAATTTATTTAATCCTTCTCTTCCCCCTAACTCACAAACTGTTCTTGCTCTTCTATTTCCCCCAGCCTGTCAAAGGCACCATACCTTTCTGTGGAAAGTTTCTGTCACCCTCTGTGATTTTGTATTCATGCTGCATAAATAAGAACAAGACCTCCCTCCAGCACCTTGGCATGGGGTGGGGAGTTGCATGGGAGGATGGTGCATGATAGAAATATTATGTAAGCAAGGTCTGACTGTCTGCAGTCCTAGCTCTAGACAGCCGTTGTCCACAGATATTTTAAAGTGGCTTTTTTTCCACCCCCTCCTGAGCACTGCGTCACAATACAGTTCCATTCAGTGAAGAGCTGGCATTTGGGGGCTGGATGGCTCTGCTGGCCCATTTTGGGATGGGGCGCCTTTCATCTGTAGGTCACTGCTTTGAATTCTGCCCACATTTTTGGCAGCCGGGAGCCCTTCTCTTCTGATGGCAATGTGGCAGCATATGCAAAATTGCTAGGAAGTCTCCGATCCTAGACACCATGTCTAGATCGTAAAAGCTACCGTAACAATTGAGTCTAAATGGCACCCTTCTTGGCAGCTGAAGCAGAGGCCAAGCAATAAAAGGGCTATGGAGAATGGACTACTGTCTAGCATCCATAAGCTAATAGTGAAGAATACTGGTGAGGGAGTGTGAGAAAGTATGCACAGCCCATGAAGGCTTTTTTGGGTGAAAAGAGAGGATTTCAGTCTCCTAGGCTGAAAGGCCAACACCTTTCAATAGCAGAAGAATCATTTACAAATGTGAGAACAAAACCATTGTTAGTCCTCGTGCCTTTAACAATGCTGCTTCCTGTTGGCATCTTCTGCTTACTAATAACACAGTCCCACAATTTGTATCTTCACAGTGCTGCACGAGCACTAACTAATTAATCCTTTCTCACCCCTTGGAGGCAAGTAGTTTTTGCTTTTAATGGTCTGTAGTGGAGATGTCTTCCTTAAAACTGTTGCAGATATGTTTATAAAGGCTACATAATACTGACTACATAGCATATGCTAACCTTAGGATTTCTGCTCTTGGTACAGCTATTCCAGTTCAGGTAGGCTACACCCAGTTATATGTTTTGCTGAACTGAGATCTTAATTAAAATAAATGAGGACTAATTCTTGAGAAAAAACCTCAGAGCAGGGTAGGGTTTCAGCATAATGATACAAAACAAACAAACAGCCCCTCCTTTCTACCCTCCAAACAAATCAACTCCCCTTCACTGGAATAATCTCTGGCTGGCTGACCTTATTTATTCAGATGCTGACATGAATCATCATCTGAGCAAGTATTCCCTCCTACACCTGCAGTACTTGGGGTTATAGTTCTCCTGGTTTTCTGCGGCAATAAGAGCTTAGTGTTACTTGGAGCCGTCTCCATCTGGCAGGCCATGAAGTCCACAAAAGCACGGAGGTCTTTCTGTAAAAATGGAGACAGCCCAGATTGCTTTCTCTTTACACAACATCTCAGGAGGACTCCAGACTTCTCTCTTTTGCAGTTATAGTCAAGTGTGCAGTCTCTTTCCCTCCTATCTACTTTTTGTGTGATGACCTCTTCTTGGGGTAAAGAACTGCGTGGGTGAGTTTGGGGGGAGGGGTTGTTCTTCTCGGGAAAGCCAAATTGCAGGATGCAGCACATCTTGAGCTTGGCAGCCTTTCACGCTTCCCCAAGAGGCAGCTGAAGGGCCCAAGCAGGGGTAAGACGTTATCAGCTCACTTCTAGCATGCCAGAGCATATCCCTACACAAAGATAGTGACACACTCTGCACCACAGTTGACCTTCACAAACTAAAGGAGATCCTTCAGTGGTGGCTAAGGGAATATCTCATGTCATCTGTACGTTGTTACAAGGCTGAGTACTTAACAAACGAGTAGCTCTGCAGCATTAGCCATAAAGCGTGTACAAATGTGAAGGCAGAAGTTAAACATTATGTTATCTGCCAGTCATTCATTGTTTGAAGGGACTATCCCAAAAGTATGGCTGAGCGTTGGTGTCGTAAAGATCCATACATTGCTGTTGGAACGGGGTCATTTGTCACCATCTGGGATTATCCCACTAGCAGTATACGAGCATATTCAGAGTATTATGCAGCTCCAGGTTTCAGCCATATGGAAAAAGTGTAATATAGTGAGAAATTCAATCCTTTAATAGAATCCAGAGCACCCTCCAGAATGTTTTCCTTAGTTTTAGTTCTTTGCAATGCAGACTTAATAACCATTGATGTAGCATTTAAATTGGAAGAGATGCGACATCTAGATAAGCTGGGAGATCTGCTGATACCAGCTGCCTTCTGATAGGAAAATCCCTTGCTGTTTCACTGGAAAAACCCACCAGGCTTACTAGAGCCAGAGGAAGGGTATGGCACAGCTGTGGCATGCATTAACCTCTTTTGACTTTTGTCTCTACAGACACCCAGAAGGGCTCCCTTATGCCAGAAGAAATATTCTTAAGTAATTTTCATTCTGGAAATTGTCTTTGCACTCAACTCTTTCACGCATTGCACATGTTCATGCATTACACATGCAATATGTTAAAAGCAGAAAAGGATTCTGACGTGTGACAGGATGCTGGTGGTGCACAAGAAAACAGGAGTCCTTCTGTCCTTCCCTGTCATCTACCCCTCTTTAAGACCATATCTGTGCTAGACTAGTCATGTGGATATGACCTCACGCCTTGTAGGAGACAAGGTTGGTCTGTGCAAATCCATCAGTGACTGTGAGACACCAAAATGGTCATAGTGATGTCCTCAGAAGCCGAAACTGCTTTTTTATAATCTTGCCTGGTGGTGTCAGACCAGCTTCCCCGATGGCAGATAGAGTACATGAAACTGGATGCTATGTTGTTAAGGATTTGGAGTGGTGGTGAAACTGGGAGGAGTTCCTGTAAGAAATTAGCTTAATTGATTGAGAAATAATGATGCCTGGACCAGACTCTGCTGCTGGCTGAGCATCGACAGGAGTGTCTGAAGGAATTTGATGTAATTCTGAGCTCGAGGTATCCAAGAAAGGCTGTTCCTGAGACATGTACCTAGCATGGCATTATAGCCTAATGGCAGAGAAATGCAAATTTTCCCTGAAAAAATGGTGGGGTTTTCTGAGGTCAGGAGCAAATAATATATGTTGCTGTCTGGGAAAGGTACAAATAGCCACAGCTCAGTGCAAAAAACTACATTATGGCTATATCTGGCTTAAGTGCTACATAGTTCTGTGGGCTGTTAACAGATGTTGCCAGAGCAACTTGTTATGACAAGCTGTGTTGTATTTCTGAACCCAGTAATGTTACTGGCACCACCTCCCCCATCTCCCAGATGGGAGTTACCTCTGGTTGAGATAGGTTCACAGCCCGTCCCAAACAAATACCCTTGAAGCTCCACATGAGGAACTAATGAGGCTCTGAGCTAAGTTCAATGTGTGTGACGAATAGTCCTCTGATAGCCAGGTCTTCCTTGCCACTATACAGGTCCATAGAGCGAGTCGTGATATTTTAAGGAGCTACATTTTTAGAGCTAGACCAGGTGAGGAGATGACAGTGGGGAGAGAGTATAGATTGGCAGAAAATAGGGAAAGAAGGCTGGAGAGAGGCAGAGAAGCTCTGCAGAACAGCTGGCATCTAAGGTATTCATGTGGCAGTCCCATGCCTATGTCTATATTCTAAATCAGACAAAGAATTTGTACCCAGGTGGGTAGCCAAGTTGCAGTGCGATTGGATTTGGTTGGGTAGATTCTTCTGTGTCTTGTTTTTTGTAAAAAAGTTTAAACTCATCTTAATGAGTCACGGGAAAATTTTTTTAGAAAACTCCGTTTTTTTTGAATATCAGTCAAGTTACAGGTCTCGCAGCCAGGTTGGTTTATCTCCTTAAGAAAACCCTGCAAGTAAACTTTTTGAGAAAGTGTATGCATGGTACAGTACATGATCTCTCAGTGAACCTGGCTAGCATAGGATGAGCTTTTCACACTGTGAAACAGATAAATCGGTGGCAGTGATGTAGCGCAGTAGCAAAGTCTGTGGGGGAAAAAACCACCCCAAAACCTTAGCATTTTGTAAGTCAGATGAAAAAAAAACCTGTGTTGTGTTGCTTAGTTACTTTTCTTTCCTAGTGATGCAGAAGACACCTCGAAGAAGATTCCCACTTCATTGGCATTTCCTGGTGAGTAGCCAGCCAGAAATGAGGAAAAATGAACAAAGGCTCCTTCCAAGGGACAGCAGTGGGAATGGGTGCAGCGCATGACAGCCACCATTGACCCATCTTTCTTGGTTTGTGTGAGTCAAAGCAAAGTGTAATTGTGATGTAGCCCTTCATCTCTTGCTTACTTGACAGAACAATAATACTGAAAAGATAAATGAAGTGATAAAATAAACAAATCCTCTAAAGCTTTTATAATCTAACTGATTCTTGTCTCCCAAGCACAGCCTGCCCACTGGCAAGATGGGGAGTCGTAGTTTGTCAAAACCAACAGTCTACCGAGCCTGGAGAGAGAAATGCTTTTGAGCAAGAGGAAACGCATTTCTATCACTTTGCAAAAAGCAGGCCCTTAGTCTCACTGCGTATTTGATATGCTAAAAATAACTGTGTGACATGGTCTGTGATCAGGAGCTGTGCTGATCACAGCTGGTCAAAGCCAGCAAGAAATGTCTTGGGCCATTACGGCCAAGAGGACGGGCTGATACAGACCACAACTGGCTTATTCCAAAAAGCAAATAACCCTGAGGGTCTGATCTGCAAAAGTGCTGAAGTAAGTGGGAGTTGTGGTTGCTCAGCACTTCCACGGATCAGGCTGCTCTGTCCTCATTAGCCCTGCTGCTGCTAACTCCTATAAACCCTGCAATTGCTTTTCATGCAGATAAGTTATCGTGCAGGAGTATCCCAACACCTGGGCTCTGCTGATATCCTGCCACCTTCCAGATGAGCTCCAGCCCCAGTCCTGGCTCAGGAGCTGCCCCAGCTGCTCTTAGAAAAAAGAAGGGTCTTAAAAGGCAGCTTCTGCACTGGGGTGGGGAGAAAAGGCTCTCCACCTTGGCAAATCCCACAGTGTCTCACAGAATGAAAGCCCCTGAAATACTTCCACAGCATTGGTATTCATTTTTGGTAGCCTAACATCTGTGGATGCCTAATTTTACTAATCCCGCCTGTGACTAGCTCAGGCAGGCTGGCTGATGCATTCGCAGAAAGATGGAGCTAACATGTGCAAGATCAGGAAAAAAGCCAAACCCTCAACAGACCAATGAATTCAAACAAGCAGGTTTCTGGGATTTGGACATGTCATGTCTGCCATCTAGTTACTAGTCAGGGCTTGTTCCATGTAGAAAATGAACAGTAAATAATCCAGCACCACATTAAAGGGGAATAAATTTACTGGGACTTTTGACAAATGAGAGAAAGACTTTCAATGGTATTTTAATTGAGGTGCTTGGAAAATAATATGATTAATAATTAAAATAAAAACATGTGAATTCCTGAACTTATTTTATTTGGCTGTAAAAGCAATTGTATATGCTAAACTAATAGGCAGGAATACAAGCAATGAAGTGTTACTGCAATAATGGAGTTGCAAGCTCTGGGTCCCACTCTCAAATACAATGAGGTTGTTAGCATGAGGTCCTCTTGGCATGAGACGTGATCTGGTAAAAGTTTGACCAGTGAAGTGGAAGCCAGGACATCAGAAGTTCTGTGCTGTTTTGTTCTTTGATTGATTGGGTAAGGCACAAATTGGCACAAAGAACCACTTTCAGTCTCAGTTTACCCATCTGTAAATGGAGACATATATCACAGTGATGTTACCAGACTTAAATATGTTAATGCATTTAAGCTTCTCAGGTGTAAGGTAATATAGAAAAATGAAAAGTTTATTGTTCTTAATCTAAAGTACTATATGAGATTTACAGTATTTGTAATCCTGTATTTCATCTGCAACTTTATCTGTGAATAATGTTTTGCTTTTATATGCGCAAACATGTTCTAGGTGAAAAACAGCATTTTCTTTGCTTTCTAACAAAACTTACTGTAGTGTGCTTTGACATTCAGAAATAAGGCTGCAGTTCTGTTGAGCATTGATTTAGTTTAAATCTTCGATTTAGTTAATTGTTCTGAGCCATGTAAGATGTTGATTTGCAGATAGTTATAGAACTGCTAAAATACTGCTTAAAGATGTAATACTGGCAAACAGTTTATTTGCAATGTAAAAGACCCCTCAACTTTACAAGCCAGAGTTGTTTGTTATAATGAGCACTACATTTTTGCACAGAAAACATTCACTTTATTTTTAGCTTTTTGTACATAAAAGAGGTTGCCCACAGCTAGAGAAGTACCAGTGTTTGCTATGTATAAAAGGAAGAATGAGTTAAGGGTCTTTTGCTGAACATGCTAGTGTTTTTGAAATACTGTGGCTGTCTCAATAGAACAAGATACTCCGTTTGTGTAAAAAGATATAAAAGGGCTGTATGATGATACTGTTAGTCCCTCTGAGCTCAGAAGCTTGAAGTACTCATTGAATAGGGTAGGACATAGTTCTGTTGGCCTCAGAGTCTGGCTCAGTTTCCAGTTTCTGGTGTTAGAGCAATGCTCCCTGACTTACTGTCAGATGATACCCTGGAGGGGACCTTACACTCGCAACGGGATGCCATTCCGAGGGCTGTCCCGGGTGGTGCTGAGTCAGCGGGTGACTCGTGGCAGTGCCCTGCAGTTGGGTCAGGATCTTGGTGGCAGTAAGGGTGATATGGCAGGGCAGTGCACAGGCTGAGCATTTCATCCTGTTGTAGTGGGGAATGTGACATGCCTAAGAAGGAGCAGAGCTGATACTGGACTGAGAGATTTGCATTCTCACCAAAGGTCAAATAACATATATGAATAACATGTGATAACACACTGAAGAAAAACTTGTCTGAATACCCTGCACTGAATACAGGGAATTAGTAGCCAATGCCAGAAGCAGCCAATGCACCTCTGCTGAGGGCAGCTGTGTTTGCCAGGGAGACAGGAAAAGTGTCAAAAAGAGATCTGCCCTGGTTTCGGCTGGGATAGAGTTCATTTTCTTCTCAGTAGCTGGTACAATGTGTGCTTTGGATTTAGTATGAGAATAAAGTTGATAACACACTGATGTTTAGCTGTTGTTAAGTAGTGCTTACTCTAAACCAAGGACTGTTCAAGTTTCCCATGCTCTGCCAGTGAGCAGGTGCACAAGTAGCTGGGGGGGACACCGCCAGGACAGCTGACCCAAACTAGCCAAAGGGATGTTCCATACCGTCGGATGTCATGCTTGGTATCTAAACTGGGGGAGCTGCTCGGGGACTGGCTGGGCATCGGTCAGCGGGCGGTGAGCAATTGTGCTGTGTGTGCTGCATCACTTGTTTTTTTCTTTCGGGTTTTATTCCTCTCTCCCTTTCATTACAATTGTTATTGATGTTGTTATTATTATCACCATCATTGTATTTTATTTCAATTATGAAATTTTTCTTATCTCAGCCCTCAAGTTTTACCTTTTTGCCCAATTCTCCTCCCCATCCTGCTGCGGGGGGCAGGGAGGGGAGGGAGTGAATGGCTGTGTGGTGCTTAGTTGCCATCTGGGGTTAAACATGACGAGACCATCTCTCCAGGTTATTCACCACAACCTGTGTGTCAGCTCCCTGGCCAGGCAAACTGGCTAAAAGCAGCCCTGTACCTTGGCCTGGGATTGACCAAGGTTGGTTAGCGTCACAGTAAAATTCAAGGACCTGATCTTCCCTGTGGCTCCTTTGGGGTGGTCCCATATACTTGGGTTGTCTCCGATCCCAACCCCCCAAGCTTTTTTCACCCTGAGCAAAGCTGCCGCAGGGTATGTGACAGAAGGGCTGCTGCATTACCCGGCAGAGCTGGGTTCTCTGCAAGCACAGCTGGTTGGGGCTGCCTTCATCTCAGATGGACGGGGTCGGGGACAGGTGACAGCTTCTTCCCTTTCACTGCTTGGAGAGGTCCTTTTTAGGCCTAATTCTCCCCTCACTAATTTTAGTCTTATGTAATTCAATTACTTTAGCGAAGTTGCCTCCTGATTTATGTCGGTGCAAGTGATCAGAGTATCAGCCCTTGAGCCTTTTACTGAAGTATGATGTTACACTATTTCTGGACATCATCATGTGCTGGTTGTGCAACAGATAAGAATAATGCTCAGTAAGTCATTAGTACTTCAGTTCAATTTGTGCTAAAATAATCAGCTACATCCCATTTAGTTTCTAAAGCTTCCTCATTATTGCAGCAAACATCAGACCCATGACCTGCTTTCCACTCTGAGAGAGAGGGATAAGTGAATTTAATGTGATCTCTGCATCACAAAAAGTCTGCTGCTGCTCCCTTGCAGTCAGGTGGTGTCTTATCATTGACTTCAGTGAAGGGAGGATCAGGTCCAAATTTCAAACATTTAATTTTCCAGCAGAAGAGAGTCAGGCTTAAACTGCTGCACTTCTCTGGCAAATAATGAATGGGACCTCATTATCTCCATTGGGACGTGACTTTACAGATGACTACATGCTGAAAGTATGCCACCGATAGACTGTCTCTGTCCTGAACTGTGAAACTTGCTCAGAGAATCAAAGACTGCTAACTTGCAAGACACTTCATTCATTCTCATATCATGAATGGTTTTGTCTATGAATGGGACTACTGACCTTGATGATCTGGTATCAGTGTTTCCTGCTAGGTACAAGCGCACAGTGATGCTGTGACTACTGAGCATTATTCCTGCATTTTCTTGAGACGAAAAGTCATGCATAGTAGCATTTACCGGTATTTCTTTCCTTGTAAGATATTACTGTGACCTTGTTCATTTACAAAGAATTTGATGTCTCTTTTGAAAACAATATACAGATTAAGAATCAAAGGAGTTGCTCCACAAGTTTGACGTAAAAGATCTTGGTCTGACTTTCTGAATGTATATTTGCTAAACTGTTATAAAGCCAGAAATTACAAAATGCACTTGATTAACTTTATCCTTATCGCATATTAGAGATGAAATACAAATAGTGCGGAAATAGAAATGATTTGACCTTGATGGATGTTTTTGCCCCTGCCACATATTCCCTGAATTCTACTTTTTAGAGGTATTATGGGGCTAAAATCAGTAGTAGTCCATGCGTGCTTTTCGAGAGTATCTATGGTGGGTGCTGCATAGAAAGCTTGTTGAGACTACGTAAGAGACTTAATGATTTATGGATTTATTTTTACAAAACTTTTCTGACTCAGATAAATACTGTTATTACTGTTCTGCAGATGGGTAAATTGAGGGACTGAAAGCTTAAGTAGCACGCACAAGATCACCCAGTGAGTCTAGAGAAAATAGGCTGGAACCAGAATGTTTTATTTCTATTTTCATATTCTGTAAGTGTTAGATCATCTTTCTCCCATGTTTAGCTGCTATTCTGGCATGAACTCAGGACCATTATGATAGAGCTATTTTTCATACAATGGGATGAGACTGCCATGGCTTTAATTACAAGCATGTGTTCACTCTTTTATGGCATTGTGATTGTTATGTAAGGTGATGTGTAAAATTAATGAATTTTAAATTAGGAGTTTACATTACAAACCCTTTGGGTTAGGGAAAATTTTCTTTCTCTCCATCCATACAACACTTATTAACTTGGAGACCTAGTTAATGACTGGACCTTGGAACTCGTACCCCAATGCAAGACTAAAAGTAATTATCAATTATTTCTTTTCAAGATAGCAGTTGTTCTAAATAAATGGGGAGGAAATCCCACCTTCAGGAATTTGCAGAAAAGACTCAAGTGCTTACTGCTGGCTGAACACATTTTTCATAGAATTTACAACTGATGGGACACATACTCTTAAACTTGAGTTCAGGAGTAGGGGCATCCTAAATGTGTGGCCCTCAACATATGCTCCTAAATTTTGTAAATTTAACTCAACCCTTTTGGAGGACAATGTGATGGTTTCAGAAATGAATAAATAATGGTACATTTATAGACTCTTTTCAAAGAAAAGAAAGGTAGCCAATCCTTATGACTAATAACTATTATTTAAAGTACAATCTGAGTTGCTTCTTGTAAAATTTCAGCCAGAGTCCTGGCACGACTTGTGTGCCCAAGAAAAGGATATCTATATTGGGAATCAGCTGCTCTTACACAATCTTTGTGATGATTTGGAACCACTTAAAAACAAGTAGTCGATGATATAATACATTTTTTGGATTGAAGATATTCCTGCTTTGAATTAAGAGAATATATTGGTGGTTTAGTTAAATGTCTTTTAGTCAAAATTATATGTTTTTATCTTGCAATTGAAGCCAGATCCTCCTCTTACTGCAAAAAAAATACAGGTGTGAAGAACTTTCAGCTGCTTTAAGCATGAGGTCATTTCTATATTGTAGTGGATTTCAAACGGTGGTGTATAGACCACCGAGGACCTGGGGAGTGTCTCCTGGAGATCTGTGGAGGAGCTGGCTAGTCAGATGGGATCTTTTTCTCCAACAGATTAATGGTGTTACAAGTAGCTAAAAATGCATTAAATAGTTTCCAGCTAGCACTTTTAGATGTTAACAGTTGTTCTTGCCTCAGGACAGTTATTCAGCCACCAAAACCAGGACGTAGCCTGTGTGATCAGAAAGCAGGGGTGAGTCTCAAAGATGAAATTTGTAAAGATGGTGTCTGTAGTCTGAAACTCTTTAGCGATCTCTAGCCTATGCCATGCTTTAAAACCCATTGGTGAATGCAAACATCTGACTTCACTGAGTGACTGAGGTGTATTTATATCATTGTGAGAATGCAAACAGCGCTCTAATGAATTGTAATGATTTTTTCTGATATGGTACTGTCAGTATACAAGTTATTCAGAGGACTTACTGCTCGTAACATGCCCTACAATCACTAGTGATCAGCATACTGAGGACAAGTAAAACTATCTATTTCTTTAACCTTGAATAACCAAATAATAAAATAAAGATCACTTAAAAGAACACCCAATCTATTTTTTTAATCTGAAAAGCTTATAAAGGATACAAGACAGCAAAGCTAGTTGTAGTAATATAATACATACTTCGCATTTGGTTAATAATTGTAAACACATGATGAGTCCAAAGGCTAGCCTACATTTTGCTCCTTTGAGACTCCATTTAGTGTGTGCCTCAGGTGGCAGAGAAATAACCCGAAGTAAAATTTAGCCACCCATACGTGTGGCATTTCTAGAGCTGGTGTTCAGGAAAGACTGCTGTTGAAGGCGCTATTTTCCCACTAAATCTAGAAGGCAGAACACTGTTTCACTTGTGTTTTCTTTCTGAGGCAGGAAGCTGGCCACAGCAGTGAGAAGCATGGGTTATCAAAATATTTTTTGCTATGGAATATGCTTATAAATCACAGATTTCACAATGCTACTTATACAGAGTTTATGATGGCAATTGTCTGTCCGTTAAAACTGGGACTACTAAAAGGATTTGTCACTGAAATTCTTGAGGCGAGAATAATCTTTGGCCATTTTTAGACTGATGCAATACAAAATTACGAAGGAAAATAAAATGCAGTTAAACCCTGGTCAAAGAAATCGACACAACTCAGGGAGTCCACTCTAGGTCACTTGCCTAAATGAAGAAATTGATTTCAACAGCCATAGTAGATCAATTACGAATTGCTGAAATAATTAGTTAAAGCCATTACTTGGAAATCAATGGAAAAGAAACTGTAACCGTTTGCTCAATCCAGCAATTTAAATTTCCCAGGGTGCCGTGAATAAACTGTGAAATGTATCTTTAAAATAAAGTTTTTAATTAGAACTAGCAGTTCTGAACCTGCTGTTGGCAGGAGCCAACCTCCAGAAAAAGAGCCCAGTGCAATAGACTGTGAAGTGTCTGCTCACTGCTTTAGCATTTAAGAATTAAAAAAAAAACAACAATCAATCTTTAAAACTGAAAGTTGTGTTTCAACATCAACATGGGAAGATTTTTTTCTTCTGTGTGGCTAAAGCAGTTTGCAATTGTCAACTGTCATTTTTTACAATAGGTGACAAATACAGCTGGTTTCCTGAAGGATGAAACTTGTTTTACAGGAACACACACACACAAAAGAAAAAAGAAAAAAAAAAAAAAGGTAAAATGCACCTGCAGTAGTAGACTCGGCAATCTAAATACTATCCTACAATCCACTGCTGGACTGCTGGTGTGGGCAATCCTTCATCAGTTGTGACCCAATTCAAGCAGTCAAGCAAGCACATGCTGAATTACAGTTTGCTTGAATTGCATTGTCTTTGTTGGGACTTAAGCACGTGTTTGAAGTTGAATATCTGTGTCTTAAATCGGGATTATATATGACCTATTATACATATACCTACTTGGCAGACATTTCTTGTCAAATATACCTTACTGCTGTTCCCGAGAATGAGAAGTGGTGATGCTTTTAAAACTCCCATCCCAGGCTGAGTGAAATAGGTGAATTTGTTGTTTTTGTGAACATTCATGGGAAAAAAATAAAAGCTTATGTTAAGGGCCAAAAGGTTAGGTGAATAAAAAAGCAGTGTCCCATGCCACCTGTCTCTGCTCCTTCTTCCAAGAATCATGAGTCTGACTCCGCTTCCCTTCTGCCTGTGGTTTAGGAGTCTTGGTGACCTCTACATTCCTCTTCTTCTTTCTTTGCTCTAACTGTGCTGCCCTTTAGCAGAATCCATTTTTTCTGTAGTCCAAGCCCAGTAACCCTTGTCGCTGACCTCACCAGCCATGTACTCAGCCTGAGCATGACTCACAGTAGTGATGAAAAATCCTTATTCTCCCTAATCTGGCCTTCTCAAGGAATGGGGGCTAGTGGTGGTGGAGAGGGGTTGGGGGAGATTCTGGTATTTCCAAACTTCCTTGCTGGAAGTGTTGTGTCAGTTACGATAATTTGGTGTAGCACATAAATCCTTAGGCTGACTTGCGATTCCCAGCACACCCCTTGTAGTCTAATTAAGGAATTGCATTTCTGTCAGTCACACACTCTGGTGGAAATGCAAGAATGTGAGAAACAATAGAAGCAGGCTAGTACTGAGTCAAAACAGATAAAGCCAAATTGCTTGTTGGACTGAAAGATGGGAGCAAGCAGATGAGAAGCAAGTTGGTCAGAAACCCATTGCTGCTGCTGATAGCTGCATGGCCGTGCGGACGGCGCATCGCTCCGCCTGTGAGCAAAGGGGGAAGGCAGGCAAACCAGCTGGAATGCGGTTAATCTTTTCTTTATGAAAGAGGAAAGATAAGGGCATCAAAATAATACAGTCTGCTACAGCCTGCTGCTGGATTTCAGAGTGAGGAGAGCATCTTACAGATAGATCAGGAGGAAAAAAATAGCTGGCATAAAATAACCCCACGAGTGGGTTGGGTATGAAGCGAGTGGTGCAGGGGCTGCGCGGGAACCAGGGCGGGTGGTGCTGCTCGCAGGCTGCTGGCTGCAGGCAACGCTCTGAATCAGTTCAAGATGGCTACCCAGGGGGAGCACATGGTGGGCCTCTTTCTCCTCTGGAGACTTCTATTTGTTCTCCCTTTCTTGGTGATTTTCTCTAATCTGAAGAACAAGATGTCCTCAATGAAAACAGATGTTTTGCTCCCTTGCATATGGAAAGAAAAATAATTCCCCCAAAATAGAATAAACCCAAAGAATGCTGAGACCAGGGATGAGTTTCCACAAAGTCAGGAGAACAAACCTCTTCATTAACACTCTGACCTGGCCGCTCATTTCCCACCGACACGCCGTGGAAGCTGTTGATGCAAAGATCCATGGGAAGACCTGGGTCTAAGAGCGGGCGAGCTGTGTGCCTCTGTAAAGCGTAAACACCACACTGAGCTGGCTCGCTGCTTTCCTCATCCACGGTCTCCCACTGCGAGATCCTGGTCAATGGCAGTTTTTGTCATTGGCTTCAGCGTAACTAGGAATCGGTCCCAGTATTTAATTTAAAGCACAGCACATAAAAACCCAAAATCATAACATCCCTGCTACATTTATAGAGCTGCATAAGCCACCGATTAACTAATGGATGAGATACTGAACTTTGCTTTACCATCTGTCTTTAATTACATAAAATAACTTGAAGCAATTAGCAAGAAAGAAACACTGTGACACAAATAAATAAATCCTATTGATAGAAACAGATGAGGGAATACTTAGGATATTTGAATATATGGATGAAAGTCACTAAAGCTGTATAATCCACACCCAATGATATTACAGGAATTATCTGACAGATGTACACCGACATTGCCAATTATTTTTAAAAATAATAGTTACCTGTGGAGATGGCAGAGAAACGAAAAGAAAGCTCTGTGTGGGTGACTAGAAAAGAAAATGTGTGGTCCATCCAGCAGCCGTGATGCCTAAGTTTTGTCTTTCACAGAGAAGAGAAACTAATATCAACAGAAAAATATACAAAGCATGAGGTTTCATAACTGCAGACCTAAACCCAGTCACATAAGTCTGCATGCTTCTCAAAGTTTAGGCACCAGTGGAGATTAGGCTCTTTAACACTTTGCAGGATTTAGGGTCTAAGTCTATTTTTTCAGTGTTCAAATACACTTCTGCTGTACAATAGCTGCTGAGTGATTGCTGTAGCTGATAGATGTCAAAAAATAGCTGTCAGCCCCAAATGGAAGCTCTGCAGTCACTTTGCAGAAATGGGTGTTACACCTGGAAGGCAACAGAATTGTCCTTAATGGCTGAGAGGCAAGTAGATCCCTAGTGAAAAAATGCTTAGTAAATCAGGGAGGAAATTAAAGTTGGTGGAATGATAAATAAATTATGAAGACGGCACAGACCAAATTCAGTGAGCGGGGCCTCTGCAAACAAGACAAATTTTATGTCATGCGCTAACAGTGGCTGTATTGATGCACTAGAAATCCATATCCCAAGGGTGGTGCTTGAAAAGACTTTGGTATCATTGTGGGGAAGCAACTGGATGCAGGACTTGGTCTGATGGTGTGAAAGAGGATTAATGTCAACTTTGAGCAGACATACAAGCGGAGTGTAATGCTGGCTATATGGCAGTGGTGTGGGTGCTAGAAATCTGAAAAAGGGTAGGAGAAAAGGCATAAGAATTGCTTGTAGATTGAAGAATATGCTTCATTTCCCTTATCAAAATGAGATGACTGGATTACAGTGTATAATTACCTTCACAACAAGAAAAAATGTGTCTTGCATCAGACGAACGTATTGCAAGAATCAGTGGGTGGAAATGTAAGCCAAGGAAATTTAAGCAAGCAATGAGGTTTGTATTTGTAGCAGTAAGTGTGATGAACTGCTGAAACAAACTGCCCAAGAAAGCGATAGCGTGCATATCAAAACTTGATCCCTTTCTGGAAAATATGTGTCAGCCAAACAGAAATTATTGGGCTCAGTATACTCAGTGTATGGGGAACGGGGCAATGCTATAGCCTGTGACACAGAAGAGGTTAGACAGGATGAGGTAATGGTCCTTTCTGGCCTCAAAATCATAAATAAAGTAAAATGGCTTAAACATTTTAGGCCAAATTCTTCTTATTTCATACAGCTAAGTCATCCACTAAACCCAAGGAAACACTGAGGCAAACAGTATCGGGAGCAGCAAGTGGTAAGGTCTTGGAAAGGATAAAGCATAATAAATGTACCTTTCATTTAATATGCAACATTATACATTCTTTATGTTATAGATTTGGGGACCAAGGTTGTAGGCTACAGTCAGCTTGTTCAAAGTCGGCACTCAGCAAGCCAGGCAGTGTGCGCAGCAAGTGAACGGCCAGAGAAACGGACTGGGTGGGAGTGTAAGCGAGTGGATACGGGGAGCACTGAATATGTCATTTGTTACAGTTTCAAGTGTTCATGTCGAGAGAAAGATCTTTAATTGTTTTGGTGGGGAATACTGCTGTGTATGCTGAAATGGGAGGAAGAATGTAAACAAAGGGCAATGATCAATTGCTATGTTATCGTAGCTCGTAGAAATGTCTTGTGGGTCACGGCAGGGACTTTTGACAGACATTGTTCTATTTAATATGTCTATGGTGATTTCAAAGTAGAGATAAACAGCACACTAGTAAACGTGTTGATGATACTAAACCCAGAAGGAATGCAAACAGGAGACAGCAGATAAATTATATCAAATGACCAGCAGATATTAGAAAGCTGGGTACAAAATCTCCCAAACAACTCACAACAACAACAACAACAAAAAAGAAAAAAAGATATGGTGGAATGTATATGGCCTGGCCATCAATATTGCTGATAGAGTTTCAACGTATAGGGGACAGCAGATCAGACGGGAGTGAGATATGAGTTTGCATAGCGATAAAGGCTATGCACATACAGACGTGTTACGAAGCAGGGAGGCAACAGTTCACATGTAAAGCTCTATGCTATTACATTCAGCTCTGTGCTCCATATTGCCAGCCACTGACTGACTGGAAGGAGTTGGAAGAAATCCCACAACGATTCAAAGGCTGGAAAAATCACTTTGGGGGAAAGACTGAGGCTCAAACCCAGCATCTCATTAAACATAAACTTAACTTAAAGTGCATGAGCTGCACTGCTGATTTGCAACTCCCTTTATAGCCTTGCTAGGTGGCTTTAACAAAGGAACTACATATCAAATTAAGCAGTGCGTATGTTTAAGCACTTTGTTAAGCTGGAGCAGAAGGGACTTGGTGAGACCTGTGAGGAAACATGACAAAAGTCTGTGAGCCCTTGGCCATTGAAAGGTGCATATTGGCTGCATCGAAATCAGCAGGCAGGCAGTTATTTCCAGAAGGCTGGGCTGCTGCATTCTTATGCACAGAACAAAGGCCTGCAAAGGCTTAAACCAGACAACATTATATAACTGAAAGGCAGGAAGGCAGCAGAATCAGGCCTTTTCAGTGTAATTTTTGTTAAGGTGAAAATTGGAAGGCTGTCAGATGGTCTTTCAAGGGAGGTTCATGTTGCTGAGGGTCTTAGGATAGGTTTGAATAAAGCACTGGCAAATGCTTATAAAGCACAGCTTTATGTCTTTACATTGGAAGGCTGGGAGTTCTTCCCTGTCCCAAGAACTCCTGATCATAAGGAGTCACCACAAAAGCTCCACAACTCAAGGTGGGATGAACGGTTCCCTTCTGAGCTCTGAAATCATCTCTGTGACTGTTCGTAAGAGTTCCTGTGAGGCTGAATTCCTATCGCTGATTTTCAAACCAAGGAAAATTAATCTTTAAAGACTAGGGCTGTGAAATGCTGAACTGGGATCACAAATATGGTGGGACTCTCTCTTCTATATAACCATTTATTGTGCTTATAACAGAATTATCTGAAGTAGAGAGCAGTTTATTCTCTGAGGCTGACATTTGGGGGAGTTAGTACTCGATTCTTTTTGAAAGTCAAGAGAAGGTGAATACCCAGCCCCTTAGACTCTTTTAATCATTGCCACAGATTCAGATTTTATTTTGAATTTTGCTCAGAAACAGTAGAAAATAACTAGAAATAAGCACTTCAGTGTTTCACCTAATAATTCTAGACTTATAATGCAATAAGTATTGCATGATTTTATAATTAGTATTAGCAAATGACTGTGTAAAAGAACATGTAATATTTAATTTTATCTTTCAGAAATTTAATAGTGAAAATAAAAGTGTTGACTTTGGCAGGGATTTAGTCTTGGGAAGTCAGCAGGCACTCTCCTGGGCTTGACTAGTCAATACCCATAAGAATTTAATAAACCCCCTGCGTAGATCATGAAAAAAGCAATAGGGAAAGACCAAGGCAATGATGACTGGGGTAGAGCTTCCCTTTACAAATCTTGATTGAACAAATACTTGAAAGTCATGTTTGTCATCACAGGATGGAAGCCAGGATATGGGGTTAAATTATTCACATGAGTGAATATCTACAGATCCTTCTCCTTTTTCTTCTTTCTCATTGCCCTTTATAGTCCAGTTTTACAGTGGAATGCTTCATTCATTCCCTAGTGCTTTTCCTCTCCCAGCAGGATGTCTCTATAAGCTAGTTCGAGTGCCTAACTCGCAACTTATTGCTCTCCTCATACAGTTACTTAGTCCTAACATTCAGCACTCAGTCCCCTTTGGATGCTGAGTTGCTACAGCAGTTGTTAAAATTTTTATGTGTAGTACAGTACAAAAGCTACCAAAAGAGGGCAACATATGAGCCAACAATAAGAAATGTATCCTGACAAGTTTATGGTTGTGTATTTGTGACACCCTCCCCCTTTTCTTTTTGATAGAGCAAGAAATTTTAGCAGAGCTGGTCAGGAAACAGAATTTCCATTCTATGGGAAATTCCAACACTTAGGGAAAAAGTGAAGGTGCTGAAGTTTTCATGGACTTAAAACTCAGAGAAAACATATTTGGCATGATGGAAGTGTTCCATAAGTGTCAAATCATTCTCACACCAGAAAGCCCAAAAGTTATAATGACATTAAAATATTCAATTTGGTAGGAAAAATGTTAAATATATGAATGCTATAAAGTTCAAAACAAAATTAAATGAAGCAAGGAACCACTTAAACACTTTCACTTTACAGAAAACGATACTTTATATATTATTGAATGTAAATATTAATTTGTCTCTATTAAAAATGTTGTCAAAATAAGTATGGTCTCAAAAAAGCAAGCTGATTAAGACCAAGCTGTGTTTCCTGAAAGAATGTATTTCGTCTGAACATTGTTTAATTACAATTTTTTTGCAGTGAAATGCCTGAGAGAATTTCAAAATACTTTTAATAATCCTGCAAAAGACTAAGGTAAGTGGGCCATGTTCCAGGACCATCCCCGATGCTGTGTTCGTGAAGCTAGACAAAGTACTATCCCAAACACCAGGCATGTAAGCTCAGGAACTGCTATACCTTGGACAACACCAAATGTGCACTCGTTGGCAAACAGTTTATTATAAACAAAGGGTTTTTTCCAAAGTATTCAATAGTACTCCAAGGAGTTAGACAGTGTTGAACACATGCCAGCATGGCAATGGATACAGTAAGCAAATATAATCTACCTCACTTAGGGTAAATATTTGGCTACAAATGTATTGAAAGCTCTTTAATTCTTTGTACACTTCTATGATGGGAACCAGAGGAAAGACAGTGGAGATGTAAAGACTGGAGTGTGATTTTTTTTCTTCTCTTATCAGCTGCCCAGATAGGCTAGCTGCCAGCCAAATTAAAAACCTCACTGGAGGAAATGAATGAAGGCCTGTAGGTGTAGAAATCCACTGTTTATACAGCTGCACCAAGTTCTGCTAATGATCAACCAGCATCAGCCACGTCTTTATGGAGATATGCAAAATTCTGTGGCAGTGTCCCAGAGGCTGACTATGGAATTTAGGGCATCCTCAGGGCTGTTTCCACACCGCACACCCCCACCCCCCCTTTATTTGTCTCATCTCTTTTTTCGAGACTAACTTCTGCTTTCTTCTTGCTTCTATTATAGCTTAAAATGCTAGAAAGTATCTGGGAAGGAAAGGGGGCAGATATATGACCTATCTGGAGTGCAATGAAACATTTGGAAAGTTTGGAAGTACTCACCCATCTCGAAGACAGGATATTCTGCTTGCAGGAGCAATACCTTATCTTCTCTCATTGATCCATGTCCTGATTTTGCATCTGTATTCCTGTGGATTCCAAAAGAAGGAAAGATTTATTCTTCCTAGCCAGAAACAAGTAGAGATTCCTGTCTGGAGGGTTTCTCCATTGTCTGATCTACCCCATGAACAATGACTTTACAACATTCACCTGATGAAGGGCTGCAGAATCACAGGATATTAAATAAGATGTTCAGTATAGGAATGACAGCTCTGCACACTGTCTGTGTGGCTGGATCGAGTGTATTGACTCTAATCACAATGTTTTCAGACAGCTCCTGTATTCTGGATATGCAGGAAGCTATTTATATTCATCTGCTTGGCCTTCATTTCTTGTACTGCTCATTTAATTTTGATTAATGTCTTGATACTCCCTCCCAGGCAATGATGCTACTTTTGGGAGACAAACGAGGAACAGTTACAGAATATAATGTATTTATTTTAATGGCACTGGAAAGTGTGGTTCATTATCTGGTTGTGTTTATTTGTAGGAAAAAAGGTAAATTGCACCCTTAAAAATTCTTGCCTCATGGGTATGAGCCTGCACAAGTCTGACTGCCATCTTAACATTGCCACATTACCCAGAAGTCCAGGCACTGGTGTTTATTCAGGAAAGAATTGGCCCATGCACACAGACACACTGATTCTCACAAGTGGTTCTGTGTATGCCTTTGCTCCTTGGCTTCTGCCAAATTCAAGCCTAAATTCTAGGAAGCAACAATAACACTAACAGGAGTCACGTCAGACTTGAAAGCAATTGCCTTAGTTCTGTGGACACAAACTGGACTTCTTTTTCTTCCTTAGAAATGATTTTTAAACATGCCTTGGCTTCCCTGAGCTAGCACAGTTTTACCCTGCGAGTCAGGTTACGAAGAGGGGTCTATTACTCCCTTTGCAGATGTGGTACGTGAGCCTAGTTACATCACATTTTGAGGCAGATGGATCTCTGAAGGGAACTGCAGTATCCAATCATGTGTTTTCTGCCCCTTGCTATTGATTCTTGTGGTTAGTCTGTTTCTGATTTTATTTCTCTGTGTAGTTTAAGGGCAAGTCTGTGGTTTGCCCCATGTGCCCAAGTGAGGGAGCAAGGGTGCAGAAGACTGCCTGAAAATAAATAAATCAGAAACAGATAGAGTAATTGCAAGGACAAATGCCAAGGGATGGAGAACACACAGCATCCTCATGACCAGATACGCCTGGCCTGTTGGAGGAGGGATGGATGTTTCACCATGTGACATAACTCTGTACCACATTGGAGAAGAGAGCCAGAACGTCCTCTTCCTCGCCTGGCTGAGCAAAACCCTCTCGTGCGGTTTGCCCACGCGCCATGTCCCAGCACGGGGAGGAACAGCTTCCCTGAGGTAGGGGTGGGGAGGAGCAAGGCTGGGAAACCAGAGGCTGCTCTTGCCTCTCCAGTGCCTGCCCTGGAGCCAGCAGGGCTAAGCTGACACGAGGAAGGATGTAATCTGCTCCTGGTTGTTTTATGCTCAAAGCACATTACTTCCTTCTGTGGAATAAGAGGATAGTCATGGATGTCGTTGTGACTCATAGTCTCCTGGGGCAGCACGGCTCTGTGCCATGCCTATAATCAAATGACCCAGGGGGTGAATTAGGAAGGCTTTTGATGTCATTCTCTGAGCGCTGCACCACAGGAGACAAAGACTTCTTAACGTAACGTCAGGCTATCTCTTAAACATAACCATGAAACTAACTTTGACTTGCCAGCAGCTGGTACAGGCAGTGGCCTCCCTACACCGCTCTGGCACTTAGCATAAGAAATGTCATTATGTGGGTGGATTAGGCAGAACCTGTCAAAGTTGTGTGCATGTTCTGTGGCTGTGTTTCTTTCCCTCAGCTAATAACGCTGAGGAGATGGGGAGTGGGTTGACACATTTTCTGGCATGTGTCATGTAACCCAGTGAAGTGGAGGACATGTCAGCCACAAGACTCTTCTGCTTTAGTAAGTCACAGGCAGAAGTGACATGCCACACCGGCTAGCAGCCTTAATCCTGTATGTATTCACACCGCTAGAGCCTTCATCATGGTTTCAGCTTCCCCAGGGCGCTCTGACAGAGCCAGAGGTATATTTGGAGAAAAGGGTAAGGAAATGTATCCAGACATACATTGTTTAAGCTCAGGGAAGCAGCAGTAGACAGATGCATTTGCATAGCATGTTACCTACAGACCCCGAAGAGCTTTACAAGTTGACTGACATGATCTCTGTAAGAACCACTGAATTTGGCACAGATGTACAGGTGGAAATATTCAGTGGCTGTTTTGCGGTGTGCAGAAATGCTCCATACCAGTTCAGCAGATGATACAAAGAATACCCACACCTGATAGGAAGAGGGTTTTAGGACAGAAGATTCTAAAGCAAGGCAACCAGAAACTAATGAAATTTAGGACAAAGTCACTGGTTCTGGCTCCCTAAACTGGTGAGAGGACAGTTGACATGAGTACTGAGGTAAAAGAATTTCCCAGGGTCCAGCACAATCTCAAGGTAAATCATCCTCAGGGGAGCAGGGAGGAGCTGTGTATTCAGTCTCACAGAGAAGCCTGGTTTTGCACAGCTCCCTGTTTAAAATCTGTGCCGAGGAGATGTGGTTTAGTCCCTGGGCTGAGGCAATATGCCAGGTGGGTTCCTCAGAAACCACCATCAGAGTAACAGAAGATGGGACAAGCATGTCCACCCGGTATGACTGAAATGCCATCTCCTGTCACTGCCAGTATGTTGCAGCTTTGTTCAGCTGTTGGGGGAAGACACATCGTCTGGGTGTCAGCTGCATATCATAAAACACACAGGTCATAGGTCTGATGTGACTTCTAGCACGGACAGCACCCAATTCACCAGCAAGAGTTACTGTACTGCGTTTTCCTGGTTAACTCCATCCCAGCTGAAACCAGGACACTCATAATTTAAAAAAAAAACCAATAAAAATGTAGGGCCAGCAGCTTCTGCAAGTAACTACAGGTGAACAACAACTGCTACTCTGTTGGAACATCTGTAGCATCTCAGGTCAAGAAAGGCCATCCCCAGGGGCCGTGTCAAGGTTCCATGTAAAACTGAAGAGCAGTAGTTGCATAAGCATAAATATTAAGTGGTAAAAATATAGCTTGGCAGGCACAGAGGCAGCCAGTGTGGACAGAGGAACTGCACAATCGCTCCACAGGGAAGGGGGTGCCTCCTCACTTCACTTGCTAGTGTTGAGGCACAGCATGGCATTGTAGTAAGGGGGTAACAGAAACTGCCTGGTAGCTATGCCTCTTGTAGACACACATCATCTCTCCTGGTGCCGGTGCTGCCCCTGTGTCAGACACAGCTGATTAGCCAGTCAGTCAGCTGGTACCTCCTGTGTGGGGCTGAAGAGCTGGATGGGACCTTGAGGGACTGCACCAGGATGCTCTGAGGTGCCAATTCTGCCATAGGGGAGGAAAAGACAGAGGATAATGCTGAGACAGGAGTTGACTCTGGCACTTAATTTGTGCTCGCCTGCACTGCCTGACATTTGTGTGAAGCTGAGACAACCTGCATCAACACGATGGCTGACATGGAGTTTGTATTGTCCCATGATCAACGTGACCCTGCTCAGATTGCCAGATAACGTCACATCTCCAGTTGTGTAACACTGCCACGCTCTCTAGATCCTGGGCCTGCAATCATTATTGAGCTGACTGTTTGTGTACTGGGGAGGGAATTCAAACATTGTTAATCAGTGGAAATGTTAGCTACGTGTCCTTTGGTGGGAGTAAAGCAACAATTCCTTATACATGCAAATACTGGAAGTAGGAATTCATTGGAGAGAAAGAGTATGTGCCAGCAGGGATAAAGGAAGAGCTTTCATTTCTGTATGAGTACACGCCGTGCAGCGTACACAGCAGTGTTTAGGTAGATACCAGTGTTTTGTAAATGAATGATCACATAACTTACAAAAAAAAAAAAAAATCCACTGCTGGCATGATATTTTTGATTTACAGCCAAATAAAAATTAAGCTAAACCCTGCATGTTCATTTATTGCTTTTATTTCCCCCCACCTTGTTTGTTTGCCTGCTTTCTTGTATAGTAATGTGTATATTGTTTGGTTGCTTGTTTGTTTTTCTTTGAAATAATTTTGCATTTAATTTTCTGGACTCTTGCAGAGCAGAAAGACTAGTACATGTGTATGTTTATGCACCTTTGTCCATGTACAAAGACTGATGGATAGCTAATAAAATGCACATCTCTGCAATCCTTTCAGGCTTAAGATCCGCAAGCAGAAGTTGTGAGTATTCAAATAAAATAGAACTGATCCAAAATGTACATATTTAGCTTAGATAATAGCAGCCCCCAGATATGTGCTGCTTTCTGCATTTGGAAATCTGTCAGTAGAACAAAGAGCAGGATATAGTAAGTCAGGCTGTCCTAAAAGCTTTGTGTGATAGACACACTTTACGGAGTTAGTTCCATTTCTCTCACATTTCAAAAGCAGACTCAGACCCTAATTATCATGAGGACAAATGCCACAAAATCATTTTTTGTAGTCAAGGATTGCAATATGTTTTAGAAATCAGAATATATGTTGAAAGAACACAGTTTGTCCCAAGGGTTCCAGTAGAGCTGTAAAGCTTCTTCTTGTTCCTTCCATTTGAAAAACTATTCCTGAATAGTCACTGTGCATATGGATTTTTTTTTTACTATGGTTTTTTTTTGCTATTTTTCAGGGAGAAAAAATGTAAATGAGCTGTAAACCTCGTGTTGTTCTGAACTCCTTCTCTCCTCTTTCACCGATGAGTTCATCAAACAAAATTCCACAAGAAACAAATGTTATTATGAGATTAGCAGAATGAACGCCAGAGTTCAGATACTAAATGTTTTTTTTAAAAAACAGTGGGCTTAATGACGTGAAGGAAGTTGTAGTTTAAACATCAAGGTCAATTATTTCGTTAAATATTATTTAAAAGTTACTTGCTTTGAAACAAAACCAGAGCTATCCATTTCCCAAAAATGCAAACAGATAATTCTGCCCCTGTTTGTCAGCTTCACTAGATAACTTCTATTTGATCTTCAAATGAAAACAGTTTCTGTTTCAGATTTATACAACAGGCTGCCTGTAAAAAGAAAAAGATCTTAAGGCTGGACTGCTGTTTACTTTCCCTTCTAATCCTGTGAGAAGATTTGCATAAGAAAAGCAAGTAGGTTGGAGTCCAGGTTTTTCTGTCTACATCGAAAGCATGAGGATCAGCCAGTCCTCCCCATTTATTCAGAAAGAAAACAATTGCTTTTGTAAGTCAGGTGAGCAGGAAATCTTTCAGTAAATTCAGCAAGATTCCTTTAAAAGTATCAGGAGCTACTTATCAAGACTAAATGGAGCTTAGTTAAATAATTATAATAATCAAACACTCAGAGTCTAAGCCCTAAACCTGCCAGTTCCAGGTATGTTTCCTTATGCTGTATACTTAGTTTTAAAACAACATCCAGAATTGGTATTTCCTGGATCCTGCAAAGCAGCCCCCTTGTATTTGCAGGTAGCTTTCTCACCGTTTCTGACAGCATCGGTCTCATTTGGGCTCTCAGCGAGCAGAGCAGTTCCTGGTGGTGATGTGAGCTCTGGGTGCCACAACCCAGCGAGTGTCCCCAGCTCCAGGTGTGACCCCTGGAGCAAACCAGTTAACTCTGCTGCAGAATGGGAATATGGACCCATACCTACAACAGTGCTGTGAAGCAGAATACTTTGTGTGCAATGTACTTGGAGGTGCCTTCAGTGTACAGAAAGGCACATTATTATTTTATAGGAAGAGGATTAGAAGGGATGTTTGGGATCATGGGGTCAAGTCCCTTGCTGTGGGTGGTAACCACCACATCTCAGAAGCTGGTTCACAAACCAGTCCAATTCCATCTTCCAGCGGCTTTCATTCCCTCCTGCCTGTGGAAGGCCTTTCTGGGTCCTTACCACTCTGGTGGGGTGAAGCAGCTTTTCTGTTTCTAGTTTAATCCCTTCCTGGACAGTTTGAACCAATTCTTTCTCTTATAATTATTTTATTTGGGAGGAGGGGAGGGAAACTGTCTCATAATTTTAAGATTCATTTGAATTTTCCTCTGAGCTCCAGACACCTGGTGGAAAGATGCCAGCAACGCTGTAGGCTGGTTTGATGTACCAATAAAAATAAAATAAAATTAAAAAAAAACCCCACCAAGTAAGAAAAGCACCATTCTTAGAAAGCCTCCAGTGTTCCAGCTAGAGCACAAACAGCTTCTTATTTGGGACTCTCCTCGGGTAAATCAACAGCCCCAGGGCGAAGGGGCCGCGGCTCTTGTGGTCTCGCGCAAACCCAGACGCACACCCCGCCCGGGGGGGGGGCACGGCACACAGGGGAGGGAGGGAGGAAAGGGGAGGGGAGAGGGAGCCACCCTCAAACCGCGGCTGAGACCTCGCCCCAGGGAGCCGACGCTCCGCAGGGGCGAACCACCGGGGACCCCCCGGGCCCGCGGCGGGACGCAGGTCCCTGCCCGCCCCGCCGGGCGCAGCACCGCGCCCCCGGGCCCCGCCGGCGGGGGCAGCGCGGAGCGGCCGGGCCGCAGCGGGGCTGGCCGGGGAGGCAGAGCCGCCTTCTGCCCCCTGGCTCGGGCTTCCCCCTGCGCAGGGGGCGGGCGCCTCCGCTGGAGCGGCGCTCCCCCGGGCTGCGGGTGGTTTTTCGTTTGTTTGGATCTGACCTTTTTCCCCTGCCGCCTCCCGCAGGCCGCCCCGTTCCGCACCGCGGCCCCCAGGGCGGGTGGGCAGCGCTGCCGCCTGCTCCCGGCCGAGCCCCGGGCACGGGGAGGAGCAGCCTACGGGCTGCGACGGTGGCGAGCAGGGGGGATTCGGGGGCACCTCGCCCTGCCCGGGGTGGGAGAGCGGGGCTGTGGGTCCGTGCTTCTCGGCGGCCTGCGCCCCCTCTGCCCGCGGGTGGGGCCGGTGCGTGTCCCCCGTGGGAGCGCGGTGCGGTAGCAGCGCTCTGCCCCCGCGCGGGCCACGGGCTGCGGCGGAGGGGCAGGGGCTGGAGCCCGGGGCCCGGTGGGCCATCGGGAAATGCCGCCTCCAGCCCCGGACCGAAGAGCTTCCAGTCCGCGGCTACACTTGGCTCGACGGGGGCGGAAAGAGCTCCCCCCACCCCCCCAAACAACGACACCCCCCAGCCCAGTAAGGCTGAAGCAACAACCACCAGACGCCCTCGAAAAGCACGGGCCGAAGCTCGGTACCCCCAAAGAAAACTGAAAACCGAAAAGGGAGCGAGCCAACAGCTTCGCCAACGAGCACCCCTGAAACAGCGGGGCGAGCCCAGCTCCCCGCCCGCCCGGGCGCAGCGCCCCCAGTCCCGGCCGCCCGCAGGGGGCCCGGCGCCCGCGGAGCCACCCCCGCCCTCCAACCCCGCCCGCCGGTTCCTAATGCCCACAGTGCAGCCAGATGCCCCGAGTGATAACGGGGCCGGGCTGGGGGTCAGCCCCCGAGCCCCGAGTGGTAACGGGGCCGGGGTGGGGGTTGGCCCCCGAGCCCGGTGACACTGAAACCACAAAACAGCTGCAGGTTAAGGTCAGGGAGCGCGCTCGCTGCGAGAAGCGCTGCCACAGCACCTGCGGGGCGCCGGGCACAGCGGCGGCAGCAGCGGGAGAGCCTCCCCCGAGCGCTCCCGGAGCGGGGAGCGGAGCCGAGGAAGAGGGGCTTTTCCCGGGAAAGGGGGGCGGCGGGGGCCGGGACACCGCGTCGCAGCGCTGTGCGCGGGCGGGCCGCCCTGGGGCGCACCTTGCGCCCCCGCGCAGCTCCGCCGGGACCTGCGCGGCTTTGCCGCGGGCCGTCGTGCCTGGCCGGCTCGCGTCCAGCGAGAGCCTTTCCGGGAACCGGCTACTAAGAGCTCAGCGGCTGGAGCGGGGCGGGGGGAGGGCGGGGGGATGAAATAAAAGGCTAAAGAAACAGTGCGATTTTGGGAGCAGGACCAACTCCTAACGTGTTACATAAAAGCCACGGGCGGTTCTTATCAGCAAGCCCGGCCTGAAGAGGAACAATCCCCAGGACCGGCTCCAAAACAACCCTGTTAAAGGAACAATTGTGAAATGCCAGCTTCCCACCAGAGCATGAACAGCAGGAGCCGGGCATGTCCTGTCTGTAACCGGGCTTCTGACAACCAACAGCGAGGAGGGGGGGACGGGAGAGACGGGGGGGGGACGGGATCCTCTCTTGACAAGATTTATCAAGAAACATTTAACTGGGCTTTAATCATATTAGCAAGAGCCCAATTAGGGCTGAGAGCGAAGCGAGGCGGCCGGCGGGCTGGGGAGAGGAGGAGGAGCGAGCGATGGAGTCACTCGAGGATAAAGTCCTTTCATCAGGCTGCGCTTTCGGCGAGCCGAGGAGTGCGAATAATCAGTGCCCTTCACTGGGGGGACGGGGGAGGGAGCGGGCGGGGAATGTGTGTAAAGGATCATTAAGGCCAGGCAGAAGGGGGTTTTTGTTGTTGTTTTTAATTATTACGGCTATTAAGGTGGTGTCCCTGGGCTCTCCCGGGCGCCGTTCTCAGGGCACGGAGCAGGCAATAAGCGAAGGGGTCTGGAGGCACCTGCTGCACCGCGACGACCTGCTCCGCGTGTGCTCGCAGGGCTCTCCCTCCCGGGGCAAAGCGGGGCTCCGTCCACCCTCGCTCCCCCGTTCCCCCCCCCTCCCCCCCTGCGAGGGAGAGTTTCCTTAAAAGCCCTTTCCCGGGTCGCCTCCCCCCGATGCCGAGCGCTTCCCCGGCGGCATCTCGCCCCCCGCGCGGCGCCCCGGGGGGAGCGCGGCCCCCGCCCCGCCGCAGGCCGGCCGCCGGGCAGGGCTCGCCGGGCGCCCCGGGAGGAGCGCGGCTCCGGGGCCGCCGGGGCGGGGGCGGAGGGCACATGGGGTCTTCCCGGGGTTCGAACATTCCATGCTTTCGCGTGGGGCGACCTGCCCCGTCTTTAGGGACCCGCCCGCTCCAGCTGGCGGGGATGGGGAGGGCGGAGAGCAAAGGCACAGAGAAAAACTAAGCGTGACAGGTGGGAGCGCAGGAAGCCGCTGGCGATGAGCCCTCCCCGGGTTACGCCGCCGCGGGGACACGCCGGTGGCAGCGCGGCGGCGGCGCTGGGCACTGCGAGGAGCGGGGGCGGCCGTGACCTTGCCCGCGGCTTTCGAGACATCGCCGGCAGCTGCCAGCTGCTGCCCCGGTTTCCGCGGCCGGGAGCGGGGAGATAAGGCGGTGGTGCAGCGGCACACCTTTCGCCCCGGAGGAGCCGGATCCCTGCCCCGCGGGGCAGAGGCTGCTGTTGCTTTATTTTTTCAACAGGGCAGGGCCGAGGGGGGTGGTGGTTGCCATTCGCTCCGATGAGCACCCCCGCTGTCGGCAGCCTCCTCCGCCCTGCCCGGCGCGGAGGGGCGCTCGCCCACCCTCCCGCCTCCTCGGGGCGGAGGGCCCGGCCGCGCCGACCCTTCCCCGCGCCCCGGGCCGCCGCCGCCGCCGCCTCCTCGGGGGGCAGCGCCTCTCCCCCCCCGCCCCGTGCCCTTTTTGTGACCGTGCCCCCGCCGCAGCTTTCCTGTCCCACGCTTACCTTTCCGGCCTGGCCGCCGAGGGGCTCGCCCCCCCCCTCCCGCCCCCCGCCCCGTCTCCGCCAGCCCCGCCGAGGGGGTGTCGCACGCCGCCGCGCCGGCAGAGCCCCGGCTCTCGCCTTGCGCGCACTCGGCTGGCGCTGGCAGCCCCGCCGGGTTCATCCGAGGACAGCGGCAGCTCCGCGCCGCGGCTCGTCTAGCTGCCAACGCCGCGGCGAGGGCTGCCGCTGCCGCGGCCGGGGGTAACTCACGGCGGCCCGCGGCAGCCGCCGGGCAGCGGATCCGCCGGGCAAGCGGGGAGCGGGCACGTCGCGGCCGTTCCTCGCCCCCTTCCCCGGGCACGGAGCCCCCCCCCCCCCCCCCCCCCCCCTTTGCCCCGGCCCCTCTGCTTCTGCCAAGTGGAATAAACGCCCGGTTTACCGGCAAATATTCACCCTTCCGACACCGAACGGGAGGCCGCCCCCCCCCCGCCCCCCCCCTTGCCGGGCCGGCACCCCCGTCGGAGGCGGGCCGGGGTCCGGCCCCGCGGCCGCCAGCGCTCCCGGCGGCACCCGCCCCCAACGTAAGTGACCGTCGGGTGCGGGGGGGGGGGCGTCCCTTGTGTCCCTGCCGCGGGCGCCAGGCACCCAGGGCGACACCCGCGGGCCGGGGCCCTCCTCCCGCCGTGGTCCCCGGGAGCCCGCCCCGCGGCGTGCCGCCGGCGTTCGCTCGGGCGAGGCGAGGGCGGCCGGGAGCCAGCGGAGCGGCGGGGAGGGGGCGGGAAAGGCGGGCAAGCACCGGGAAAGGCGGGCAAGCACAGGGAAAGGGCCCCGCCGGCAGAGCGCCGGGAGCACCCGTGTGCCGCAACGGCGCATCTGCGGGGGTCCTGCCGCATGTGGCTGCCGTGGGGTCCCGGTGGCATGTCCCAGCAAGGCCAAGTGGCAGTTGCCTCCCTGGCGAGCGTTCAGCCGGGCTCGGCGGGCCCAGGTGGGGCCTTTTCCGACCCTCCGCGCCATGCAGCTCTGCGCCAGCAGCACTTGGAGAGCCACATTTCGTGCGTGGTGTCCAGGGTGTGACAGGGATTTTAGACGTGAGGCTGTGGCGACACTCATCTTCCAGTCCACCCTGTCGGCTGGATGCGCCCTTTTGAAAGCAGTGGCTCCCCAGACTTAAGAGATTTAATATTAAGAGTTTACTCCCTAAAGTAAGAGATTGTTAAAAGCTGCTTTATCAAGAAACGCCAGCTGCGAAGGGAGTGGGAATGAGCGCTCCGTTCTCTGGGTACACGCTCCGGTTTTGGATGTAGGAAGAAGGCATGACTGGGCCCGTGCTTGGGAACGCTTCAAAGCTACTTGTCATAAATGTGCTAAAATGATAAACTGTGGACTTATGGATGGGGATTATGTTGTCAGTGCTTCAACCTTAAGCTAATTTCTAAGTCCAGATTTCAGTCCTTTGAGAAAAAAAGAGTAGTAGTAGGAAGAGGCTATTATAATAGAAATGCTGACATTGCTAACTGTGGCAGTGTGAACTCACTACTATAATAAGACCTCAGCTAGCAGCCTAATTCCAAAGAGGTGATGTTATCTAGCAATAATGTAATCAGTTTGTTGGCTGTAACATAGGAAGCTGGGAATTGGTCTGTTTTATTGCTATTTTTGGCAAAAAAAAAATAAATGTATAAGATGCCACGATCAAGGCAGGAGAGCTACCTTTGCTATTTAAAATAATAAAGCAGAGGTCCTCGTGGACATTTTTCACTTCAATGCAGTTTTACAGAAGTATATTTAAAAAGGGATGGCTAGTGAGAATGCGAGCTTTCAAGCTAGGGATTGGAGGATGGAAAGGCCCAAGGGCAGAACATTGTTAAAAGTTTTCAGAGAAGTCCCGAAAGCACAATGTTCACTTTACAAAATAGAAGTTTTCTCCTGGGTATCACTGAATGAGTTTGCATTAATTTGCAGCTGCATATTTAAAAGAAAAAGAAGGAAAGAAAAGAAATGAAAGAGACAAATGCCCTGTTAGTAATTTAGAATTATGCTGCAACCATTAAGAAAATTGCATCAGATATATGAAAAATTGAAACTGACCGCTTAAGCCTTTGAGTTCATACATTCAGTATTCTGCAGCCCTCGCTTCCTTCTTTTGAGAATTATTTTTAAGGAGTAAACATTCTGACAAGTTTCTAGGCAGCTTGCTCTCAAATTAGAAATAACAGCATAAGTGAATTAACTTGTAAGGCCTATGTATTAGTGAAACGTTATCGGTGAAATCTTCCATAGGTTAGTCAGTGATGTTACTTGAGGTCAGAATTTCACCCTCTATGAAGGTAGAAAGTCACAAGAATAGAGACAGACCATATTATCCCTCTAGTTCAGTTTTGGGTTTTACTGTTGCACTTGATAGTGTTCTGTGTGTTTAACCTGATTCAAAATTCACTAGATCAGTGGGACTCTTTGGGTTGGGGTTGTGAATTCTTTGAAGGATCAAGTCTTAAGTTTCTTCATGTTGCTAGGAAGCCCAGCAGTATCAAGACCAAGATCTGTGAAAGTATGTGAAGACAATTAAAACAAAGTAATGAGTATAGCCAAATCATAACTGTCCCTTTTCGTGGAGCACCTTGCAAATAACAGAACTGTACAAGAATACTTGGGTGTGTCTGAGTCAACCCGTTCTGGAAATCCTATGATATGCAGCTGCAGAAGCTACACAAATTCTTGAAAAATTGTCAACAAAACCTGAAAGGACCCTAAGGGGTTTTATTCAAATTTGTTGAATCTTGAAAATCATGTTTCCTGAGTTGCGTATGAGCTGTGTTCTGCTTATGAATATATCATGTTGTCCAGTAACTCTTGAAAAGTAGGCTAACACTACTACAGCGACTACCTTGTTCATCTATCTTCTTAAGGCAACATGAACCCTCTTTTTAGATTTGGCATTTAACAAAGTGTTATTGTAAGTGTTACAACCGTTTGTGAATGTGTGTACTCTGGGCTGTGGAAAATCAGGGGCTGGCATTTGCTGTCAGGCTTACATCCAAAAACCTACGAGTTAATTTGCGCTATATGACCACTGGCACTACAGTGTGATGAATTGGAAAAGGTATTTTGTGAAACGTGTATGGTTCCAGAGCTGCTCTTAAACACTTGCTGGAAGCTAGAAAACAGATGTGATATAACAATAGTTGTTTTGTTTTGATTGTGGAGGATAATACCAGCCTGCGATTACTGATTGGATGTGAAACAAAGCTTTATGGCTATATGGACTGGATGTAGCATGGCAGCAGTCATACAGGATGCTAGTGGAAGCACTGCGTATTAGTTCTGTAAACAGATTCAAACAGCAATTAATCACTGTAGAGGAATGAAGCTGGGTTAATTAGCATTGATAACATACAGCTGTGGGCTGGCTTCAGTGGCGGTGGGTTGGCTGATGTGGATAAGGTGCAGCTGTGGCTGGTTCCTGCTAAGTAGTTAAATAGCTCTAAGAAGCAGGGTCGACTAGCCTGAAGAGTCAGCATGGACAGTAGATGAACTGTAGAAACCTTGTGGGGCATTGGTGGCTGTGTTGGGGCAAGGTGTGACAACTACTTATTGAAGTTACCCTGGTATGGGATGGTAAAAGCCTTGTTGCAGCTGGCTAGTTTTGCTAGTGCTGTGACAAATCACTTTCTCACAAATACAAGAATGAGAGGGTGC